>NW_024582397.1:504734-512157 GCF_018398535.1 Haplochromis burtoni
ATACATTTAATGTAAAGGATATTATCGGGTTCCTATCTTGGTCTTTAGTTACGTATTCAGGGATCTTTTTTATACCCATGTTTGTTTGAATTGGGACATTGAGTGTGGAGAGCTCCACATACCCCCACAAACTTTTAAATTCAGTGCACTGGACAAATAATCCTCAACACACTTTAAGACTTTAGGGTCAATTAAAATTTATAAAAGGACCAACTCTAAGGTTTGTTTGCCTTACAAAACATGAGACTTGCAGACACGTAAGTACACCATTGTTCAATTCTAAGATTTTATATATCAATACATAATAAAAATATTTGTTTTTTCTTGGTTCTTAAAATTTAGGTAAATACAACCTCAGATCAAAAACAACACATGAAATATTACCCATTGTCACTCATTAACAAAAACTAAGCCAAAGTGCATAACTGCAGGAGAAAATATGAGAAACCAAGTAAACCCTTGCTGCTTCACTAGCATCCCAAGCATACAATCAAATTTACAACAGAATGGGAGGAAAAAAGTGAAATCAATCAAGCAGATGAACCTGATTGAAATGCTGTGGGACTTTAAGGGAGTCGTGCATGAACAAATGCCTGCAAACTTCAATTAACTTGATATCGTGAAGAAAGGGTGAGCCAAGATTCCTCCACTGTGATACAAGAGACTTATAAAGCAACACAGAAAATTAATGGGGGGCACTGGATTTGGCTTTGTTTTTTGTTAAGTAAGAAACAACACACTGTGAAATATCGTGTGTTTTTGTTAATCTGAGATTGTATTGAAATCATTTTAGAACCCGGTAAAGCCAGATTTGTTTTCCCCTGATAGTGTAAAAACCTTACAACTGAAAGATGGTGAACCAACTTTTTCACATGACTGTACAAAGCATATGTAGTACATCTTTATAAAGGCTTTTAAGTGGAAACGGAATACAAGAAAATCGATAATTGCCACAACTAAGCCTGTTTTGTCCTCATTTCCTTTTCAGCCTATTGGTGCCCTGAACCCAAAGCGTGCAGCATTCTTCACTGAACGTTATGAGTCATGGGAAGATGACCAGACACCACCTTGTCATTACAACACCCACTACTCCACAGCTGCCACCACCCTGCACTGGCTTGTCAGAATTGTGAGTAAAACCTCTCCTGAAGCTACCCTCCCTCTTATTATTGTACTATGTGCAAAATCCCCGAATTAGTCAAGTATGTGAATAGGAATGAAGTCAAACCCAGACCTCAGAGAGTTTTTCATTTTTTGTCTGCATTAGTTGATTGTCACTTGTCAGACTTGATGATGCTGTTTCTTTGAGGTCTGTTGGCTTCTGCACAGGAAGCAGCTCGACATCTCAATTTGATTGGGCCTGAGTTAGACCAATGGCGCTCAGAAAACACATTTCACAGGCCAGTAAACCAGCATATGTGAACTAAATAAAGAGTGGCTGGGTAATGATTTACAGAGGCTGCTGTGACAGGTTTATGTGTTTCAGGCAACCCAGTGAGCGCTGGAGACATGTCCATCAAGGTTACTGAGCACTGTCCTCATTTACTCTAGAAGAGGAGGAGGAAGAACATGTACTTCCAGTCTGTTCCCAACAAAAAAGGCTCTTCTAACCTCCAACACTTCTTTGAATTGCTGCACATGTGATTTTAAAAAATCTTACTAATTTGAAGGCGCTTTATGAGGAATTTGTACTGTATTTCTCCCCCTCCCCTCGTCATTAGTAGAAAGAGGCCGATGAACTGAGGGAGCTCCCTTGACAGCAGTTAGATTGGCCTCACTGGGTTTGTTCTCACAATCTCTTTCTTCCTCTGGTGAGTGATCCTTCCGCTCCAACCGGCAATGGTTGCCATCTCAGTCTAAGAAAACCAAATTTGAGCCAATTATCATTATGGCTTACTGTACTCAGGAAGAGCACTAATTAATTTTCCCTCAGGCTTGGATACAATGAAAGAAGGATCTCTGCTACAGAAAAAATAACAATGAATAATACAGAAAATTCAGGCTATTCCCATGCATTTAAAATTTAATCCTCAAGGTTGAAAAAATATTTTAAATTCTCAGATTTTGACAGGTGCAATCAAATTAGATGTCAAGAGGGTGAGAAAATAATGATCAGGACTTTAAATCTGGGTGGAGATATTTGACTTTTGTGATGAATACATGTCTTTCCTTACAGGAGCCCTTCACCATGTTCTTCCTCAGTGCCAACAACAACAAATTCGATCACCCCGACCGCACGTTTTCAGGCATTTCCCGATCCTGGAGAAACTGTCAGAGGGACACCTCAGATGTAAAGGTGAGAATCACAACAAAGGATCTACTAAAACATCTGTATCTATAAATACAATTGATATACATTTGATTCCTTGCTAGTTTCCTTTTTAAAGCTTGTGTTGTGGACTTGTGGGTCTTCGAAAGGCAATTCTTACAGCAAAGATGGTTGAAAAGAATTTATTGCACAAGTCAATGCAAAATTATAGTAATATAGCATACATCTATATATTTTGCAAAATACCAAAACAAGCCTTTTTTTTCATATGCTCTCCTCCTTTCTGTGCCTCAAAACCACTGCAAAAATATATACCATCAATTATAAATGCCTCTTCCAAACAGTGAATCTCAAAGAGCTGTAGTGCACGGGAATACCCTATGCACATTTGATTTATCTCATGCAGAGAGCAAACTATCTCAGAGGTAGAGCAATCCTGCTTTTGAACAAAGTCTGCATCTGAGAGAAAAACAAAACCATCTCTCCGCAAATCCACAGAGCACTCATCGAAAACGCTGAACCCTGCTGATTTGTCTCCGTTTTGCCCACTGCATAACACGCAGCAGGGATACACACTGACCTCAAAGTGTCATATATTTCCAGCACACCCTGCATCGGGTAGTGTTGCCGCAGGCAATTAATAAAGCATTAATGACAAAAGCTATTTAAAATGTAGTCTTTTATGTACAGACAGAGCTTTTACTTGCCAGAATCTGGGGGAGAGCAGCTAGCAATCCATGTGAGGCAGAGGTAGAAAGCTGCAAACCAGTGAACAACTGAATAGTCAAACGCCACCCTGTTAACAAATACAGTCTACTTTCAACTACTTGTATGTCTGCATGCATTTCTTTTTACACACATAGCATTGCCAGTGATCTATTAGGAGAGCTGCTGGACTGTGCGTGAAACTACAGGATTGCTACCAGTATTTCATAATGCATTAGTAGAAGGAAAATATTGTGCAAGAGCTTGTATGAATTAGTCATAGTGCAACATGATAAACTATCAGGAAATTTAACATTATTATTTGCTGTAATCTTTTAAAAAACGATTTACCTTCCAAACTATTGAAATTGTCTTTTTAAATGTGTAATTTTGGTCCGCATACCTGTGTTAACAACATTGCTCAGCATAGTCCTTCTTTTGAAAAGGATAGGCTGTTTGTCTGGCAGGCACAGAAACAGGTCTCCATGCATGCCAGACAGACACAAAAATGCCATTTCCAGACCCAGCAGAGAGTACAGGGTTAAGGTCATTTCAGCCCAGTACACCAAGCCGGCCCACTGAGCCTCTAATTTAAAGGGAGCTTGTTTTTTACCAGGGTCTCTCCTTCATTAACCCCAACCTCCTCCAGCAGTAATGACAACAAGACCAAGGCAGTCTGAACCCCTGATGGGGATGACCTCCTAAAAGAGCAAGTCAAATGGAAACAACCCTTCACCGACCAAGCCCTCACCTCCCCGACCACCCCATCATTAATGTTAATGTGCATCCATACTTCTCATTTATTTCGGTGTGCACTGATGTAGTTATGTTTAGCTGGCACAGCCACCTATGGGCAAAGACGAGGAGATTTTTCTTGGAGGTATTGGACACAAATCTACACGTTCGTCTTCATGCACACAGAGAGAACTGCCACCATGTTGTCTGAAGGAATCCAGCAGCACTCCGTTGGTGACAGATTTTGACGAACATGTCATTAAGGTGACACAGTGTAAAGCAACGGAGGCTTGTGTGATTGACTTGTTAGCCCATTACAATGCTGTTGCAGAATTAATGGCTGCCATGGGAGGGTGGCTTGAAAACTGAGCTGGCAGTTTTAACGGCTTGGCGGTGAGTTACGGCAGGAAGTTTACAAATGAAAAAGAGGAGGGAAAGTGTGGCTGTGTGTATGTGAGAGACAGGAGGAAGCAGAGAGGAATGGCTACTTTACTCCCTTCCCTGTCGTGTGCAGAGGGTGAAATGTGACCAACAGCAGACCAGCAGGGTTATTGGCCTGTACCATGTCATGCTAACTCGTTCTCTCAAAACCCAGTGATTTATGGCTGCCTGAAAGCCCAGCACGTTATGTATCCCATAGGCAATATAAAACTCCATAGGACCACTGAATCTGACAAACACTGCATTCATAAAACAAGCCAAATACAAAGAGTTAAGGTACTTGTACCCTGCTTTATTTTCTCACGCTAAAAGGTAGACATTAACTTGTCTTTTGGACATGTCTTTAATGAGGACAGAGTGGAGGATCTACATTCCTTGTGTGCATATGCCTGGCTGTGCAAATGCTTGACTCACTTAGCCATTTAGAGTGATCAGAACTGGGTCACAGTGGGAACTGCAAAATACCAATTTACTTTTAAGTCAGCATTTATTTATTTTTTTCTTTGCGTTTACCTATCCAGCACATGCAGTACTTTATGGATTGTTTGCCACAGGTCATTATTTAATCTAATAATGCTATAACTATGTCATCAATAAATAATAAAAAGAAAAGCTTTTTACAAGCTGATATTTTTGTGACTTTCCAGGACAGTCTTTACAGCATTTCTATGCCTTTTTTTTGTTATGTATGGTGGCTCAAGTAAGGTCTCTTTCATTTATAAATATATAAAAGGCTGACTGGCATAAAAACTCTATCCCAATACACATAATGTGCTTTGGGTAATAGTCAGAAGTAAAGTATACATGACTCACTTCAATTCAATTAATCTTTATTCATATAGTGCCCATTCAGAAGAACAGTCAATTCCAGGTGCTTTATACTGCAAGGTGAATACTCTGCAGTACTCTAGAGAAAACCTCCTTTGACCAAGCACTTTGCGGTGGTGGAAAGGAAGAACTTGCTTTTTACAGGAAGAAAGCTCTGGCAGAACCAGGCTCAGGGTGGGGAAGCCATCTGCTGCAACTGGTGAGTGAGATGAAAGAGAGAAGAAAAAAAGAGAAAATAGGAAGATGGAGTAAATCTGATTAAGACTTCTTTGAACAGCCTTGTAGGAATGGGGTCTAATAGACATGCTGATGGTTTGGAGGAAGAAATTATTGAAGATGAAAGACCAATAGGAGATACAGAGTTTAAATAAATAGCTACAGTTGTAGTTGTCATACTTAATACTACATAGGTGGGACAACTGTGAATACTTTCCCTAACTACTGAAATTCTATTTGTGAAGTCGTTACTGGTTAAAATTAGTGTGTAGAGTGTAGAGTGTTTGTCAGCCTGGCCATACTGAGAAAAAGAAACCTGGTGTTGTTCCTGTTTTCCTCTATAAGTAAGGAGTAGTAAGATGTCTTAGCTTTACAAATGGCCTTTTTTCATTGAGAAACAAAATATTTTTCCAGACCAAGCGAAGATCTTCTCGTGCGCTTTTGTGAGTTATGATAGAGTCTCTGATTTCTCTGATTTGTTGCTTTCTTTTTCAGAAGAGCTATGATATCCACTAAGAATGTAACACTATTAGTGACATAATTGATCTCTGAGGGAGTAAAGCTTAGATGGCTGCCCTGCATCGTCTTGCCACATGGCATTGGAGAACAAATGACGGAAGCACTTACAGCATTTCAGAAAGAAATCTAGTGTATTGAATTTATTTTCCAGTGCTCTGTAGTCCATTATCAGGGCTGTACTTAACTGTGTTAGCTTATAGCACTAGTTCTACAAAGGTTGCCAGTATTGTAGCACAAGCATGAAATGTAAAATTCATATTATCCATTCTAAATATCTTGTTTCCCGCAACAAGGATTTTGTCTGATTTACTCGTTTTCACTGCTTCTGAGCAGTGCTGACAAAATTAAAGTTTGCATCGTAATTCAGCCACAGAAAGTTTTTTACGTCTGAGAAGAAAGGAAAGGTTAACAAGTACAACTACTTGTAAACTTTTCCTTTCTCCTCAGACGTACCTTCAGTTGGTCCAGGTTATGTGTTTGTTTCATCCTGATGTGCTTGTTTCTTCCATTTTCTTTGAAAGGTTTAAAATGTTGCTCCATTTTTTTTAGCGTGAAATTACCATCTACTAGTGGAGTGGTGGCAAACACAATGGAATTGTGAGAATTGTTGTAGATTTTAAGGCTAATTAAATAGATATGATAACAGTTATTTGTAAAAATCAACCCGTAGTTGTTACAGACTGATGGCAGCAAGTAGTGCTATGTGTACTTACTGTGTTAAAAATGAAGAAACATCACTAGGATATTCTACACATGAGAAATCCTTTAGGAATAGTCTTGTCTAGAACCTCTGGTAAATATTTGCCCTCTTTCTCCATGTATAGAATCACACCAGGCTATACATAGGGGCCTCCTTTACCAGGCTGAATTCCCCTCCACTGCAAGGTCCTGACCCCATCACAAGAACCCAAAGACCAAGGAAAAAACCCCAACTCCGTTCCTGTTTCATTTAACACACCTAACACCTTTGCCTGGAATAACTGGACTAGCACCTCTCACCGCCTTCTCGTGGCCTGCTGTTTAGTTTGTTTGTGTTACCTTTCCCCTTGAAATCTCACTTCATCGCAGTGGGATACAGAGCTTTTTTTTTCCTCTGTTTTTTATGGCTCAGTCCTTACATATGTGATTTCCTGCACATGGCTGGATTTTTCAGTGATTATACAGTGTAGAGTATGGTATTAAGCATTATTGCCCTACCAGTCAGCTGTAAAAATGGAAATATCTCTCTTCCTCAGGAACTGATTCCTGAGTTCTACTATCTCCCGGAGATGTTTGTCAACAGCAATGGCTACCATCTGGGAATGAGAGAAGACAGAACCATGATTTGTGATGTGGACCTGCCAGCCTGGGCCAAGAAACCTGAAGACTTTGTTAGGATAAACAGGATGGTAAGGTTTAGTCATGTCAAATAGAACATTTCATGCTATAATTATATTGACCACAGTTATCCATACATACACCTCTGCATCCTCCACGTTGTATCCAGTGTCTGTTAATATAAAAAATATACTTTCCGTTTACATCTTGTAATGAAATTAGGAGTTATTGCCTTTATTAATTTATTTGTGTGTGTGTGTGTGTGTGTGTGTGTATATATATTAGAGATGGACCGATCCGATATTACGTATCGGTATCGGTCCGATACTGACCTAAATTACTGGATCGGATATCGGAGAAAAATAAAAAATGTAATCGATCCATTAAATATCA
>NW_024582397.1:513395-560203 GCF_018398535.1 Haplochromis burtoni
TTTTGTAAAACAGGAAATCTAATAAATCAGGGAAGATATTATATTCATTCAGTACAGCAGTGTACAGTTAATAACTACTCAGTCTTTGATAGACAGCATAGATTAATCAATAGCAGTTTGGTCAGGGAATCCCGAAGAAAGGAAAAAAAATTCAGCCTCAACTCTTCCACCAACTAGAATTCTTGCATGCATATATTCATAGAACCAGCTATGTGTTATAATTATTGTTTTATTTATAATATTGACCAATTTTATAAAGACTATTTACATATTTATCCATCATTCTGAAACAAATGGCGCATGTAACGTTTCTCCTTGTAATGTTTCTGCTTCCTCACAAAAGCAAATCAATCAATTTCCCACTCTTCCTTTTAACCTTCCCATGCATCTGCCTCCTTGTCTTATTCATGGCTCATCTTATAAAGCCCATCACTCAATACTAACATTGTACAATTTGACCCCAGTGGTGTCTCCAAAAGATGAGGTTGAGGGCAAGTTTGTCCTATAGTGTTACCGGTACCTTCTGTAAAGCCAGGGCTCATCACTTTAGCAGTGTGCGGGGTGCTTTTCATCTGCATGTGTGTGGACATGTCTGCATATTTGTCTGTGTGTGTGCACGGTTAATACAGATAGCCTATCAACACGTGACTCATAACTCCCAACAGGTTTTGGGAACAGCAGAAATAGACAATGAGATCGGACCCATTTCTTACCTTCAGATAAACTCGACTCTCCCTTTAATCTGGAATCATTTACTGCAGAAGCTCAACAGCTCCCCTCCCCGCTAAACCTAATGAGCAAGAACACAATAGCTTCTGTTTGCAGCAGTGTGGATACATTGGTACACATATGGGCATATTTTCTCAATAAATATTAACATTAAAAATAACATCATGTTTTTAGAGCTGAAAAGCTGCTGTTTGGAGACTTAAAATTCCTATTTAGAAAAATTAATCTTCAATAACCAGTAGTCTAGTACTGTAGTGATGTTTCTTGGTTATGATAGTATACCTTCAAAAATAAATTGTAATTTGAGCAGAATAGATACATTTAAAATCAAAGTTTATATTATTGGAAATAATGCTCAATGATACGCCTCCATTTAAGTATAAAGATTTGCTTCTACCTGAAAACCAGAACGGCTTCTTTAACATTGCTATGAAGACACAAACTTTCAGGCATCCTGAGGTTAGAGGCCACCGTGTTTTTTGAACTAGAGGTAAAAGGAGGCTGCACGAACACTCTTGACCTTTTCAGCTGGAGTGACAGAGCCTGGCTGGTCTTATGCAGGTGACCTTTCCCCATGCTGTACTCGGACTGCCTGGTTGAGCTCTTTCAGCCTTGTATACTGGCAGAGAAGTGGTAGAAAAGGGAAAGGCTGGGAGTTGTTACTGGCATGTCTGCATCTCCAACAACACGGATAAAAAAATAAAAAAAAAAGGATTACAGTCGATGTTTTCTCACTGTTGAAGGATACATGTGTGATGTTGCATTGCATTGCTGGATTCTCAGACCAGTGTATTCACACGCCCTGAAAATCATAGTCCTCAGCCTCCATTTTTTTGTCTTTCTTTTGTTCTGTTCTCTAGCTAGCCCACACTCGTGCTTCCTCTATTATTTCATTTCTGTCAGAGAATCGCTCTGACTGCCTCCCCCTCTTTCTCACTCTTTCTTTCTTCATTCCCTCCTTTTCTCCCCACCCCTCCTCCCTCCATCTCTTTTCCTCCCACTTCCCATCTTTGCATGTGCCACTTTCAATTGTAGTGATATGCCCTGTGGCAAACTCTGCCTCTGTGTGCTTGAGCAGGCTTTGTTGGTAATGGCTGTTATTCCTGACGCGAGGGGAGGAGTGTAAAATTTCTCCAGCAAAGCCTTACGCCTGCATGCATGGGAATTGTATTGTACAATATTCTGGAACAATGCACCCCCCGCCCCCATCCCCCACCCACTGCATGCTTTCCATAGGTATATTTATAATAATTATCGGACATAAATCTTATCCTAAATATCTCAGTAGCGCTCCCACAAGAAATTTAGTCTCCTCTTTTGCTCTTGCAAGTAATTTATCAGTGTTTCTCCTGTAGACAGTTTTACTGTAATATGGATCCTGTTAGTATTGAACCAATTTCTTTGTCTCCATGCAAAGATAGTTTTTTAAGTGGACAGGGAAATATGATATGGGAGGTTTCCCCTTCAGTCAGCTGATTAGATTATTGAGCATTCAGCTTCTGTTTGCGGACTCCTTCTAATCTTTATGTCCAGTAAAAAAAAAAAAAAAAAATATTATTAATAGAAACTAAAAGGTTTAATGCTTCAGTCATACTTTCCATTATAGTTCACTTTGTAATTAGTTTTGTTATATTTAAAGGTAATGTAATGGTCAGTAAGGTTGTGTTTTGTGTTACTCACTGTTGGGTGGAAGTGAGCCCATGTCCTATGCGCTGCTGGTATGCCTCTCACCTCTAATTGCCCCATACTCCTCTGACAGGCCCTGGAAAGCGAGTTTGTGTCATGTCAGCTTCATCAGTGGATTGACCTTATTTTCGGCTACAAGCAGCGAGGCCCAGAGGCGATGCGCGCCCTCAACGTCTTTCACTACCTGACTTACGAGGGCTCCATCAACCTGGACAGTATCACTGACCCTTTGCTCAGAGAGGTAAAGCACACGGACGCACACACGCCAACCCCTCTTTTTTTTTTTTTTTCTGTTGCTCAACATAACCACAATTTCCTGTCTCTATTTGTTCTGGCATGTGCAGGAGCTCCAGGAGCATTCGCATCATGCATCTGTCAGTCAAATGTTGTGTCATGCAAATGTACACCGTGAGAGAATCAGATAAAGATCATGACTCACTGCAGGTTTTATTTTTTATTTGTGTAATTTCCTGGTTACACAAACAGATTTTCTGGAATTATTAATACTCTCTCAGATAAACAATAGTCCTTTCATATCATTCAGCATTATCATTATTCACAGCTTGTCTTAACATCGTAACAATGTCCTCCTTTTTTTGTCATGTCGAAGATACTGTCTGTCCTCGCCCTGAATCAGATCAGTGAATGTGACCTCACTCTTTGATCAATCACCAAAGGTCACTTAGTCAGTAGATGAGGGAGTGATTCCTCTTGTTCTTAACAAATTAATTGAATAACTACTCGCTCCGCCATACTACTCGTGAATAGCGTAATTGCAAGGGGAAAGGGGACCAGAATATGCAGCAGCTGGCATGCATTGTGGTACTTTCCAGTGTGAGCTCGTCTCTCCCTGTGATATCCACCATCTGCTGTCTGCAAAACAAGTCATTTATATACTGTCACTTCCAGGGGCGCCTTTATTTATCAAGTGACCACTATGCAAATCACCTGCAGAAGATTTGGCTGATCTAATTACCAAACCATATTGTGAAAGAGTTGGTTTTCATCATTTTGAGGACAATTTTAGATGATGCCTTGTTTATTTTGCATCAGATTGAGGGGGTTTTAAGCTGTCGTCCACCCTGGCTGTTGTTACCCTGAGAGATGACAGTACTGTTAGTTAGTTGCACATTAGGAAGCCTGCTACTCAGGCTCCCTAATTGCACCCAGTTGATGTATTCTCTGTTGTGACATGTATTGTGAATATATTTTGTGAAGGAGAAAGAAATTGGTTCAGCTAATTGCAACTGATGTAATGTTGATATGATGAGCACTAATTAAGACGAGCCTTCATACCCACAGTTCGGTTTTTCATTCCAGGTGGACTTTTTTGTATATTACAACTCCCAGTAATCTCATGAACATGGTTTTTGGAAAAGTCGTCATGTTCATGCATTAAAATATATTTATTTTGTTTTATTGATTGTATTGCAAAGTTGCAAATATGATTTTGTTCCAAGTAGAAGCCATGTAATTTGATTAAAAATCATCAATATTCTGCACAGTCTGAGAATGTTAAGAACATTTGGCAGGTGACTACCTGCTTCTGTTCCACTTCTGCCTTAATGAGTCGGTGAGGTGTGGCATGGAAGTGTGCCCAGTGAATGTCTTGCTTTTTTCTAAAATGTGGCGATTGACTTCGGGGTATTGATTCATTCTGGGCCTGACAGGTGAAGCTGCAGATCTGGCATTAGTCACAACAATTAAGGCATTTGAAATGTCAAGAAATTAGAGGTCATGAGAGATAATTTCCGCCTGTGTGTCAGATGAAAATGATGACACCCTCTGACATGCCGCTGGGCCTCTGGTTGAGGGCACGGTGACAGCTCTACTGGGCACACTGCCGGAACAGCAGTCCTTCACCGTGATGCTTCTCGTGACAGCCCTCTCTTACTGAAAAACATGACAGCAACCCCTGGATTCAGACCCCACTGTGTCACTCAGAAGTAAACAGACAAATTATTCATCAGTAGGACTCTATTCCTCCTCATGTCACTGCCCCTCCTGCCCCCTCTGATTCAACAGAGACAACAAAGTGTGCTATAGCTAGCAAATGTGGGGCTTTGAAGTAGCTGACATACTTTAGAGTGATTTCACTGTGATATTCTAATTATGATGGAATGCATGTTTAAATGCTTGACCTTAATCTGTATTAATCAGCGATCATATAGGATTTAATGTGCATTATCAGTGATCATAGCTGCATTCGAAACAAACACATACTGGTGGACATAATGTTTGAGACATTTCTGCTCAGCTCCCAAGCTGTCACTCAAGAAACACCCCCAAGGCAATTCTTTATTTGTACTTAGGGATTGCAGATAAGCTTATCTTAAACAAATTTCCACAGGCATGTAAAGAATGGACAGTGATGTTGTCACATGGGAAAATAACTCAGTTACACAGATTTTACAAATTCTAAATGGTACCTTCACATATATTTACATGGGTTTGTATGGTTTTGATGGGATTTTGCAACCTGTTTAAATTTCTACTTAAAAGCAATTCGCCATCTGTAATCTATGGGATCTACCAAAAGGTGAAAGGTGCCGCAGCTTCATGTTTGCAGTTGCCACTGTGCATCTCAGGTGTCGTGACTCAGCACACGGTGCTTAGTGGGGCAATGCAAGGCCATGTCTGCAGTCTGTGTGACAGAGCTGTTGTGTTGCTGCATTGCATGAGTGCACTGGAGGATCCTCCATAGAGACTGCCACCAGTTTGGGGAGCATACAGTAGAGACGCAGGGAGCTGGAGACACTCACCTCTGAAGCCTTTTGCTCATAACACAATTAGATGCAAACAAAGTCAGACAGACAAATACACATGGTGAGTTATAACGGATGTTTGGTGCTCATCCAAGCAAGGTGGGTTTTTGCTGGGAGGGAAGATCATCCAGATGGCTTTGGCAATAAGTGTCACTTATCAGCCAAAAATCAAAGCCTGAAGTGACTTATACTAATGAACTACCTGTTAAGTGCTCTCCATCTCAGATCGAGATAAGTTTCTGACATACATCACTGAAGATTAGTATTTAAATAGCTGAGAGCTATTGATGTGTTTTGATCATATAGTAGAAGAACATGTTCTCAGGTTAACCTTCAACAAGTCAAACCCCCCTGCCCCCATAACACAAAAACACATACAGAGACAAACTCTCCTGTTTGCACTTGGAAACTTTTGGTATTCAGGGTTTTCTGAGGCTACCAAAAATGGGGCTTTGCTGCACCCAGTTTCCCCAATAATAGAATCATCATAAAAAATATGTTGATGTTTTCCACATGGCCTTCTTAGCCTTTCTGATCTTTGTATCAAATTTCTCTACTTGAACAGACACGGTGACCCTAACCCCAAACCTAACCTTAAATAGCCATAATGTCAGTTGCTTATTACTTGACAGACTGCATTGTAAAGAAACCCCGACTAACACTTAATGATTGCCAAATGTGCTCCCCAACTCACGTGAAACTTTCACTACTAAGCGACAGAGCTGTGCAGACAGCGCCTTTTTTTTTTTTTTTTTTTTTTTTTTTTTTTTTGGTGCTGTGGAAGATAGGAAGTGATCGGGGGTGTTGGGGGCGACCGTGTGGCTTGCAGGTGGCCTGTCCTAATTCAGTATCACCTCCAAACTTCCCATGCCACTTCTCCCACTGTGGCATGTGTTACCCAATGGGTCTTTTTGATAGTGAGTGGTGTGTACAGGCGGAGGAAAATGAGGGCTAGCTGCCCAGGCAGTCAGAAGGGCGGGCGAAAGGCTGAGCGATGTATGTTCCATTGTGCACAGTGGCATTGACGGACGTCTACAAGCTCCCCTCTGATGGTGGAAGTGGCTCCAGTCACATCAATCACTCCCACCGTGGAGTGCCCCACTTTCAGTCAAGCTCAGCAGCTCTTACTATTTGTTTTTTGCTCCCTCTAACTGCGGGCAAATTAGATCTAGTGTCTATTTAAATGGATTTTCTTTTTTTAAATCTACTCTTTTAATGGCTGTTTTTAGGTAGCTTTCTAACATCACATGCATTTAGACTTGTATTTTATACCCCACGAATCATCTCTCATCAAAGTACCTTTAACCAAATTGCCCTGACCTGCTTGTGTAATTTTGTGGCTCTGTTTAATACATGTTAATGTACATACACATGCTTTTACCCTTTTGTTTCAAGCACAATAACATCTAAAAGCACACCGGCTTGCTGCGGTCCTAGCTGGATGTCACTCCAGGTTAACGTTTGTGCAGTTGGGGCCCCTGCTCCTGGAAATGGGAATGGTTAACTGAAGCATGTTAATAGGAAAAGGCTTGTCTCTTCCATACTAACACTTGGATGACTCTGCAGGGTGAGGGGGGAAGGGGGAGCACCCAGGCGGATTGGGAGTGCACCCCTTTCCCTTTACCTCCCCCCTTCCTCAGAGGCACGGCTGAGTTAGGATTTGCTTGCATTGTCAAGTAACGCATTGACCCATCACTTTGATGCATATTGATTGTGACAGCCGCTCTCTCTCTCTCCTTCTCCTCTCTCTCTCTCTCCCGCAGGCCACAGAGGCGCAGATCCAGAGCTTTGGACAGACGCCATCTCAGTTGCTTATTGAGCCACATCCTCCACGCAGCTCCGCCATGCACCTGGTGAGAACAGCGAGCATGCTGGGAAAATTCCCTGCACCTCTGGTGGTGCTGGTGTGCATGAGGAAGGATGTGTGGACCTGTCCAAGCCCGGATGGTGTGTGTTAGCGTGAATGTGTTTGTAGGTACAGTAGACAGAAGATTGACAAGGAAGTCCTCAAATTCTCACTTCCAAAAGTTTCTTTGAATCTGATCTTTTATAACAGAAGATACATTTTTCAGAAGTCCTACATCATGTAGGTCACAGACCCTCAGTATAGCAAACAATCTTTTAGTTCCAGTGGTCTGCACTGTTCTGGAGCTGGTACTGCCTACTAGGAGTGTGGTTAAAATGGAATAGTGCTCTCTACTGGCCTAGTAGTGCCTTTCTTTATATTGGAAGCACCTCTTCCCTGTCCAATCCATGTAACAACCAGCCTTGTCCTCATTATCCTCACATGGCTCTCTGTTTCTCTCTCCCTACAAGAAACTTAAGACCTTTTAGGTCCGTTTTCTACTTTGGCAAATGTTGAGAATATTTGCATCACTTCTCTCCAGTTCTTTAAATGGCTTCCTGTATCAAGGATGAGACCTAAAACTGTTTCAGATCTTACAGTATTGCTAGTATCACTATGTCTGCCATTGCTTTTACTTCTGCTACACATGCAGAAGTCAGCATAGTAGGAAAAGGTAGGAAAAGCACATTGCAAACATTTTTAAAAAGCCAGTTGCTTTTAGTGCTTTCCTTATGGGCCATTTTCTGATGTATGTACATGTATGCACCATCTCATACGTGCAGTCAATACCATCCCAGTTTCCCATGTCTACCTGTGTCTTAGTCCCTGCTTCCCAAAGGGGACAGTGCATGAAACTCTCCTTTGTGTCTAAACCTAGTTTTTCCTCCAACCTCCATACTAATTGCCTCTTGCATTCTTTTTCTTTCATCTTTTCATATCTCTTCTTTTTCATTTTTTCCATCGCCTCCCATCCTGCTCCTCTTCCTCCTTCTCCTCCTCCTCTCCCAACATTGTACTACTCCATCCTTTTCCACACTTTGTCTTTTCTCTCTTCTACTCAATAGTGTTTCCTTCCACAGAGTCCCCTAATGTTCAAGGACCAGATGCAGCAGGATGTCATTATGGTGTTGAAGTTTCCCTCCAATTCACCCGTAACCCACGTGGCTGCCAACACTCTGCCCCATCTTACAATACCTGCTGTGGTCACTGTCACCTGCAGCCGCCTATTTGCAGTCAACCGATGGCACAACACCGTCGGTGAGTGGAGCTCAGCTCACATGCAGAAAAGTGTGCCACACCACATGCCATACCTACCACAGCAGTGGCCCTGTAAAATCACTTCATCACCATCGCGCGCACACACACACACACACACCAAAAAAACTACCAACTGCTCATAATAGAGCTACAGCCAGCTGGCTATGGGAGAGGCTAGCACCTCCCAGGTAAGCTGACCGTGAGTGTTTCCACATGTTACTTCTCAGACATGTGTGAACAACATTACCCACGGAGGCCAACCCTGAGAATCGGCCTCACCTCAGGGTCAGAGGGCCAAAGCAATGGTTACTAGAAAATTAGGCCACAACTGCACCACATTCTCCTCACACATCCCCATCTGTCACTGTAGAAACACACAGACCTCCGGACCAAAGAGCCTGCTCTATGTGGCGGCTCTGGCTGCACCCACACTAATGAACACAGCTGCAGCACCCTTGCCATCCTGTTGGAGAGGAGGGAAATGTGGTTTGGCTTTTCAGAATAATTACGATAACAAGACCTCCATATTTTCAGGCATGTAGCTGCTTCAAAACTGGCTCCAGATATGTTCACATGGATGAAATATCTCCATTCAATTTGACACTCTGGGGGGGAAAAAAAAGCAGAGTAAGACAGATGGACCTCCAATGCTTCCATCTCCTGGAAGATATCATGAATTAACTTGGCTCTAAAAGTGGAACAGGTGTGCGCGTGTGTGCAGATATGTCCATTGGTCAGAAATAGGCTCACATATCTGTCTGGATTCAGGTCTCCGAGGAGCACCCGGCTACTCCCTGGAACAGGCACATCACTTACCCATAGAGATGGATTCTCTGGTTGGTGAGTGAGCTTGAATGGAAAAAAAAACAGCATTAAACAAAAATATCTAATGGAGTTTTAGATCTGTATAAAATGGCACAGTCCTTAATTTATAGCTTTGCTTGGGAAATTGCTTGGGACATGTGTTATTTCTTTCTTTCTTTTTTTTCCCACAGCCAACAATACTGGAAGCAACAAGCGTCAGATCACAGACCTAGTGGACCAAAGCATCCAAATCACCACACACTGTTTTGTCGTGACAGCTGACAACCGCTACATCCTGGTGTGTGGCTTCTGGGACAAGAGCTTCCGTGTGTACTCCTCTGAGACAGGTAGGTTAGAGTGTAAACTCTATTTCCTACAGAGGTGTGCACTGATGTGTGGAGGACAGTGCTATGACGGTAATGATACAGTATTGTTGCTCCTCTCTCCTGACAAGCCTTGTAGAAAATGGGTGAAAATAATAAATAATAATGGACTGAAATAAGAAAAAAAAGTTATTTTAAATTTTTTTTCTCCTTATTCTTATGTTTCAGTTGGCTTAGGTAACATTAATTTGTGTTGGTATGTGTGTATATATAAAAAGGATTAGCATTGCACCTTACAATGCAAGCACAGACTGTATGTAAAAGATAGGTCTGAAAAGTGAAGCCAGAGCAGAATTGCATTAAACTTGATTTTGTTCCTTTGGTTGTGAAAATAACTATTAAAGGCTCTGCAAAAGTTCTCCCTCTTCTCTCTTCACTTATGACCTTATTAAACACTCTCCTATTAAATTATGGCCCAGTCACTAATTTAATTTATTACTGCATGTTTATCATATTGTAACTTGTTATCCTATTTTGAGTAAAATCATGGTATGTACTGGAGAGTAGCTACCTTGTGACTGACAGGTTGCTACTGGATATGCATGCCATTTGTCTCAGATCCATCATTTGCCTCCCAAATCCAGTTTAAAAATGAAAAACAAGATAGCGATGTCTGAAATGTTATGGCTTCAAAATCGTGAGTCAAACAAAACAAACACATCAGTGGTGTCATGGTGGCCTCTTCCATATTTTATATATGCTATATAATTACAGGAGTTTGACACACTCTCTTTCTCTTTAGAAACACTGGGTAGCTTAAATAATCCATTTAAAAATGCTAAAGACATTATCTTTTAAACGTGGTAATAAGCATAAGTTTTATTTTGAAAAGCTGGTTAACCACTAGATTAACTTTTACAAGTATTTATTCACTAATTAATAAATTAACTCTCTTTACTAAAGTGACAGCATCCACAGTACCAGTTGTAGCAGTCTTTACATTTCTGGACTTTTGTCAACACCGAACTCATGCACAGCGTGTATCCACTTTAGGTAAGCTGACCCAGATAGTTTTTGGCCACTGGGACGTGGTGACATGTCTGGCCCGATCAGAGTCCTACATTGGTGGAGACTGCTACATCGTCTCTGGGTCCCGTGATGCTACGTTGCTACTATGGTACTGGAGTGGGCGGCACCATATTATCGGCGACAACCCCAATAACAGTGAGTAACCGTATCCAAGTGCCACACACTCGCATGCATAACAAAAGAGGAGAAGAACTGCCATCTGGACATGTTTATAGTTAATTATGCCATTTCTTGGTTGTGAAATGAAAGTCTGTAAAGGTAAACAAGTCTAGTATTTTTGTTTGTTTGTTTGTTTGTTGGTTGTTGTTTTTTTTTATTTTAATAAACTGGTGAAAAATATTTCTATTCTATAATTAGATTCTACAATCAAATCCAGAGGAGTGACGGGGGACGATCATTTATCTGCACCGAAGCTGTGATACATTAGTGTGATTCATTACATTGAGATGTGCTGCTTTCAAGTAGAGGACTCCAGATGTCTTGGCATTCATAATAGTAGACCCCAGTGTGTGATTTCTGCTGCTCAGTTCATTTAGTTTCTCATTCGCACTGATTGTCTTGTGTTTCAGACAATTAATCACAAAAGGAACTGTTACAGTACCATGCAGCAAGCAGAACCATATATGGTGTGGAATGGGGAAAAACTGAAAATAAGGGGGGGAAAAAACTGTTTTTATTTTATTTTTGGATAACAATGCCGTGTGTGTGCCCTAAAAGATCTCGTGTTTCCAGTCGTCTCAGATTCTAGGAGCTCTGAATTAGTCGTGAGTGTCCTTTAATTAACTTCACTGAAGCTCCGACAGTTAATTAAGAATTTCAGCTTGGATGCCTCCAATTAGCAAGGGGCAATAGCACTTGTGTTACTGCAGCAGGAAAACAGTATTCCCCTGATATTCACACTACTTGTGCTTACAATGCACCTTTAATGGACAGGAGATAAAAGGAAGCTATGTAGCTGAAGCACAGGGAGCGGAAAACAATTAGGATGCAGCTGAGAACTTTTAAACTTTATTCTTATATAAATCTTTGAGCCACTAATGATCATATTCAAATACAGATGAAAGGCATTAGTCTTGACAAATGAACTACTACCATCTTTTCATACCTTTACAATTAAAGGCCCCAAATTAATGCCATAAAGCAAAACAGCAGTCCTTTGTATCCTTATTGACTGTCTCAATGAGCGATCTTTTCCAAGAATATCATTCTAGTGATTTCATGCCTATTATATTTTCTGTAATGCTAGTAAAAGGTTCTGTGAATATGTAGCAGCAGCTTGCCGGATCATTACTCTATCATCTCGCAGATGTGACGTTCGCGAGGAAATTGATTTCACCCATGCCTCAAAAGCCTGCATGCAACTTCTATGTCTAATAATTAAAATAACTTCCAGCTCAATCATGGCCATGCTCCTCAGACTCAGCCCATCACGCTGGTTGCAAGGAGATATTTGCACCAAGTAATTGTTGTGGCTGAATCTAGCTTGTCCCAAGGGTTCAGGCAGGGTGGGGGGGTTAGTTGGTACAGGGTGATTGAATCTTTTGTCGGGTAGGTGAGCTCCTTTTTCCCCTGGAGGCTTTTGCTGACATTTGTCCTATTCAGCCCCCCTCAGCAGCAGGTACTGGGACTGACAGCACTGCTCAGGTCCCGGTCTCTAAGGGACCGTGTTGCATCGATCACAGTCCGGCTCACTGACTGGACTGCTGCCGCGGCTATAGAAGCAATATGCCAAGGTGGTGGTGGTGAGGTCGAAAGTGTGTCAACATCATCTATCAGGATGGTGCTGTCATCCGGTGAATAGGAAAAGTTTGACGGAATTGGCTGAACTTTTAGTTACATGTGGACACCAACAGTCTCATACTTATTCAGTGTTAGTTTGACATAAGTTTGGCATGAGCAGCTGGGGAAAAGGTGATGACTACAGTAAAGGCCCAAACAGAAGACTTGTTAGCTATCACAAACGTGTAAATATAAATTCTATATAAAAATATCCTTTAAGCAAAAGAAATACAGAATATTAAGCTTTGTTTTTTAAAGCAACTAGAGATTCTCAGTTGTGTTTTGTCATTTACTTTAAGTAGAATTTAATGATTAATTAAAGAGATTTAACAATCTACGCATGATATAATTTAATTAAAAGTTCATTCCCTTCTTCAGCACTATTTAGGGAAAGGTTTAGCGTTTTTTGGGGGTTTTTTTGGTGATCAGAGCAATTCAGAAAGACTCCCGCTTTCATCGTTCTGACACTATTCGAGGTCGGCTCCAGGTGCCACGAAACACCCCTCACTAACCTCTCCCCCGGCCATCATCAATCATGTGACACACAGGATCAAATCAAGTGCCTCCCCTGCCATCCCTGGGCATCCCTTCATTTACATAACAATTCACATGGACCTCCCTGCAAGCAGATGTATGTCACAATCACAGCGATTGTGTTTATATGATTTCATTGTCTTATAAATGTGCTCGGTGACAGCGCAAAAATACTATGTACTGGCCGGTAAATTACCTGCAGCATGCTATTCACAGGATTTTTGCAGTCACACATCAGATTTAAAAACAATTAGCCAAGTCATTTGTTTTGTGACATTGTGTGCCTTTTTGTCCTTTAGGTGACTACCCAGCACCCCGAGCAGTTCTCACGGGTCACGACCAGGAGGTTGTGTGTGTATCAGTCTGTGCAGAGCTGGGCCTCGTCATCAGTGGAGCTAAAGGTCAGTGCGCTTCTTTGTTCTTCCATGTCACATTGACTGGACAAAAAAAGGTGACATCAGGTACACCAATAAACTGGAACAACGGTGCTCGTGCATTAGATGACCATTTGATTAGTGACCACCTCCAAAACAATGTTTATCCAGATGACAGATATGCAGTCGCTTCACAGAAATTGACTATTTTTATAGATTCTTTACATAAGCACAGGTTGATCACATGTGCGTTCTGGTTTGGTAGAGGGTCCGTGTCTGGTCCATACCATCACAGGGGACCTTTTGCGGGCTTTGGAGGGACCAGAACACTATCTGTGCCCACGGCTCATCTCGGTTTCCAGCGAGGGCCACTGTATCATCTACTATGAGAGGGGACGCTTCTGCAACTTCAGCATTAATGGAAAACTGCTGGCACAAATGGAAGTCAATGATTCCACCAGGGTATGCCAACTTTAAAAAAACATCAGTATACTCCAGGAAATATGCATTTTTGTTCATCTGCAGTTTTAAAATGTTTGGAGATATTTAAATCTCAAGTACATAAGATTTTATTCAAATACTGAGTCATTTTTTTATGCATACTGAGCAAGTTAACCTTTGATTGGATGATAGTAATGTTGTACAGTATGTTGCATCATGTCATGTATTTTCAGTATGCTATATATTTCTCATTCTGGAGCAAGAAAGGTGAGTAAATGTTGGGTTGGAAGTTTCACGTGTAACTGGCCTCTATCCCTCCTGTAGGCAATTCTCCTGAGCAGCGATGGCCACAACCTGGTGACAGGTGGAGACAACGGTGTGGTGGAGGTGTGGCAGGCTTGTGACTTCAAACAGCTCTACATCTATCCAGGCTGTGATGCAGGCATCCGAGCCATGGACCTATCACACGATCAAAGGTCAGGGCAAGCAGTTGTATGCTGGTGATGGTATATTAGGCCCATGAGATTAAGAGCTTAATGAGGTAAACCAAAGTATATTTATAATCATTTAATGGGGCGGTTGTGGCACAGGAGGTAAAGCAGGTAGCTTGTTGGAAGGTCAGTGGTTTAATTCTTTGCTCTAGCCGGTTGAGAAGGATAAACTCTATATTTCTAACAGTTCATCCACATGCCATAGAGACAAAAATTACAGGGGTGCAAATGCATATATTTCGGACACTGGCCGGACACTTTGTCCTGAAAGTTATTTCTCCACAAGATTTGTCAGGAGTCATATAATGAGTGTCTGGACTCACAGACGGCAGTGTCCGCTTTGGGGCTAAAAGCCTGACGTCATCATGTGACCCTGGCAGTCAAGAGAGGTTAGAGAGCCTGAACATTCAAGCTTCACTTCACAGCCACAGGCCAAATATCCCTCAGTATTTACAGGCCTATCCAAAAACAGAGACCTCAGGCCAAATGCATAAAACTTGATTACAAGTGTGCGTAATCAACAAGGCATAAATGTGCAACATTTTCATCAGATCACTATTTTTTTAAGTTCATGTCTCACTTTTCATTTCACCAAATCAGGCTCAATTTGCGTTGAAAAACACACATGCACATATGCCCTTCAACTTTGTGAGCACATATATATACAAACATTAGTTCTTAAATCTGCACCATCAAAGGTGCTTAAATAACCCTTTAAGACAAGCAGTGGCTAGTTGGAGGAAACTGAATTATTTTAATTTATTTTTTTACATTAAACAAGTATTAAACCACCACTTAAATCACTTAAATATTTGAAGAACCCCTCGATTCAGCTGCAGTGTCTTTTCTCAATAAGTTGATATTAGGTAATCTAAGTGAGCTGGGCTCCTTGACTCCCTTTACAGAAGGACATTCTGCTAAAACTCTGTTCATTGTGCTGGAGCATTTTAGCCCTCGGGGTGTAGCAGTATAAGACGACCCTGTGAAATCAGCTGCTTTTCCTACATACCAGCCAGATGTGGACACTGGGAGCATAGGGCACTTACAGAAAGACAGTGGGACTCAGTGGTCCACTTGAGTTGTCAGAGGAACTCAGTAATTTACTGTCACAGCCCCTCATGACCTCCTGCACCGGTTTCATTCACTCACTGTGGGGATTTTAACAAATCATTCAGATGCATGGAAGTACGCTTAAACAGTGAACACATTTTAACGCATGTTGGTTTCTCGCTCTCATTCACACACCTTTAAAATAGCATTAAGTTATAGAAAGAATATTTACATTTTCCAGTAGTTTTCTAACATTGGAATATTATATCTGGTATTTATTCCTTGTTTTGTTGCCTTTTAGGACTTTGATCACCGGCATGGCCTCTGGCAGCATTGTGGCATTTAACATAGATTTCAACCGCTGGCACTACGAGCATCAGAACAGGTACTGACGAGAGGTGGATACGTGCAGCAGGAGGCTAGTGTGGAGAATTAAGAGGGAAACCTATCAACCAGTGACCGAGTTGTGCTGCAGAGAATCCAAGATGCTGGGGGCATCAGCACGATGAAGGACTGTGTGTTCTTGCATGTGTTCATCTGGCCTCTGAGGCGAACACATGTCTGCTGCTAAACAATCTGGAGTCAGTTTGTTGGTTTTCACCTGAGCACCAGCTGAAGTATTTACCCAAATGAGTCAAGCAGGTCTGCTGTTCTGGATAAGAGGAGACTGAAATCAACTCTAATTAACAAAATTACACAGTTAAGTTATTAAAACATACTTAATGTTCCTGTTTCAACTGTGAAAATGCGAAACAAAATGAGGAACATTTATACAACATTTGTATGGCAGATACTTGGAACATTTTTCTAAGAAAAAAAAAAATGCTCAACCTGTAAAAAGGACAGTCTAAAGTGTTTCTTCCTTATAAAGACTTGCAACGATCTAAATGCTGTTAGACTACTCACCATGTTCCATTAAGCCATGTATAAATGTTGCAAAGGTTTTCATTGCTCTTCAGATATTAGTTGGTTAGTTCCATGTATACGACCCTTCTTTGCTTATCGTTAACAGTGGTCAAGTGTATGTGTATGTGAAAAGACAATGTTTACTGTTAATTTGTTGTGTTTGAATGTCTATATGGAAATTCAGTGTGTCCTTTGTGAAAAGCGTTTATGACCATGTCATAAATATGGATATTTCCAAATTTATTTTAAATCGGGGACTATATTGTTTATTAATGGAAAATATGAAAAGATTGTATACCGATTCCAGTTTGTCATGTGGAACATGCATTTATTTTTAGTCATGGTTTGTTTCTTCCAAAAAACATCGAATGATTAAAATATCAGATTTGTTGGATTGTCTAATGATTGTCAACGTGTTTATGGTAAAGCTGAAAGTGCCATTTTTAAAGACATTCTACAGTTTCTGGCACTGCAAACATTTATACTGTTCTTTATGTATATCAGATTTTTTTAAGTTATTCTTCTTTTGCAATTTTCTGTCCTCCATAACTCCATGCTCTGAAAGCAATATTATGACATGTTCAACAAATAGGTCAATGAGAGGTATTCAGCAGTGTAACAAAATGATATATTAATGAAGAGGACAGCGGTATAAATATGAGTATGGTCTATTTTTGGTGATATGAAAGCTATTGAGTCTGGATTTAAATGAAGCAAGGAGAAGTTGATTTCCATGAGCTGTCAATTTAAATGAAAAATATGCAAACTGATGGAGTTAGCGGTTAATTTTTTTTTTTTTTTAAACAGGTGCTACAAGACATAAACCTACCTACCCAAAGCTGAATATTTTGCATGTTATAAAATCCTGAAGGCACTGGTTTTTCTTTCCTGTGAAAATCGTGTCATTATTGTGAATAAAAATGTCATATCATTAACAATATCCGAATGAAGCAGTTAATTTTTATTGCAATCAGTACACAGTAAAAGGATTCTGCAAATGTTCCAGGAGGATGTGTCTGGAGCTGAAACAATTAGGTCAAAACTGGCAACTGTATGCTGAATTTGTTGTTTTTATTAAAATTGATTGCATACACTGTAGTCACCTCAAGAGTAATTCTTGAGATTTTATTCATGTATGTGATTACTCTATAATAAGGTGTTATAGCAGTAGTGCAGTACATGTTATAAGTAGCTGGAGATGGAATTTATGTGGTGTTTGGTCATACTGCCATCTGGTGTTTCAAAAAGTCACTGCCTCACAAATTAAATCCATTTTATTCTCAGGTTTGGTTTCTGTGCAGAGTACATTGTTAGAAGTTTGCTTTTTAACCATGGCAATATTTTTCCCTTTTTTTTTTATTTTTGTTCTCATTCGATTGTTGTACAGCATCCTTACATTTATGGAATATGGGTAAACAACACTATTCTTTTATACCCCCATCTCCTCCAAAATAACAGCACTCCCCGTTTTGTCACACCGTATGTAAACATTACATACGCTTTTGGTGAAGATTCAGCACATTCCCCAAAACTCACACTTTGCTTTTCTTGTGCTTTTTGGGTTTGATCCCTTCAATCGAAAAACAAAAGCCCTTTTTACAACAAAGTCAGTTTAACAGCAGTAACTTCACACGACTAAGTATATACAAATCTTAGCTGTGTATGACTACAGTCTGCCTTTACCAAAGTTCATTCATCTAGTCAACACGTATAATGGTAAAAGGAATGGTTTTATATCTGACAAGCACATGTTAAACAGTAGAAGACCAGAACAACTGATTTGGGATGCATATCAGCACACATGCAGATTACAGTTTATGAAAAAGGAAAGAGGACAGTCATAATAATGAATATTTTGTCCCCTGTGAACCAATGCTTGGAGCAATTAGACAAAGCACAGAAAGTCTAGTGACCTAAAATTGCTCAGTCATATTTGATGTGATCACTGAAAGAAACATTCAACAAATTAAATGATGTAATGGAGAGAAATATTAAAATTGCAGATTTTACTGGAAGCACTGTTGTATTACTATTATTTAACTTGGTTCTTATTTCAGTGTGTGAAAATCAACCATGTTGCACCAGTTACCCTCATGTGATAGGGAAGAGTTTGACATTCCAATAATCCCAGCAGCACATTCTCAAATATGCAAGCATTACAAAGGACACACAGCATTTGATAGGTATACTGCCCAAGAGCGCAGTATACCTAATTGCACTTAAATCTATATGTGTCAAGGCAAGGCCTTAAAATATGCACCTATTACCAACTACAGCATTGACATTCATATGCACCACAAGTGAACTGCAATCACTCTCACAGATGTGTAACAGAACTATTTCAGTAATCACCCTCGAGCACACAGGTAAGCTAAACCATCAGTTAAATATCAGTGGCCCATCTTCTCTTTGAGGAACTACTATGTGGCAAGACAAGAATTGTCGTCATTCTGTTAGGTCCAGGAAATACTTATTTGGCAGCATGTCTGAAGTCCTTTCAAATAACGTGTCAATGGTTTATGCACCACAAAGTCAAGTGCTACAGCAAGCTTACTGTTTGCCTTACAGTACAACAGAAGGTTGGCTGATACTGTTAATATTAACAAGCTGAAATCAGATATGTACCGATCATTTACTGAATGTAATTTAATATTTAAAGGCTAAGGTTTCGGTTTCAAAAAGCTTTACTTCCTGTAGGATACAATATTAACCAGCAGAGGGCTCCAAAGTACTACAATGAACCAGTCCTTGCCGCTTGATAGGGCCTAAACAGCTTGTTGACTTTTTGGAGGGGAAGGGGAAACAACATGCATCTTGTGATTTTCTGTAATTTATATAATTAATATAATTATCACAGAAGCCTACGCTAAAAAAAACCTTTAAAAAAAAAAATCAGCATTCAATGTTCGTGGATGTCTTTGTTGGAAAATTCTTAAGAGTTGTTCAGGCTCAAAAATGCAGATTTGCAGTTTACATTTAGGGGAAATAGAAAAATACTGAAACCTGACTACTGATGTTTGTTTTCATAGCTCTGAAGCCCAAGAGCCAGCTAAAGTCTGTGCAGAGGAGAGCCCAACCTCTGGAAGTTAGCCAATTAGGACAGAGTGAGCTCATCCTTGAAGAGACGTTAGCAAATACAGCCTGTTACAAATCGAGGTTTTAATGCGTGAACTGAGAGCCTGCATTATTAGAATATTTTGAACTTTAAATGATACAAAGATGTGCCATTTGAACTTGGGCATAAAAATATAAACCTCCAGATCCAGACTAGACTTCTCTCTTAAATGCATTCAAGAATTGAAATAAAGGTAACATGACATTTTGGGGGTCGGGGGGTAAAACAGGTAAGGGTAATTATTCAGTCTGTGAAAGCTCAAGTCAACAGACTAGACCCATCAAACCCTCTGCCTCTTTTTCCACAGAGGAATGGATGGCACTGTCACTCCAGGAAGGCTTTTAGAATGGAGAAGTGGGTGAACGGACAGTGTCAGCCGAACTTGGAGAATAGTCTTCGGACTCTGAAGTGACCTCAGCAGGGGAAAGGCCACGGTTTGCACCGTGGGAGGGGCTGGCACGGATACCATGAGGGAGGTGGGCCTTTACATCCTGGTGGCGTCTTCGTCGGAAAACTTGCTTCTCTTTATCAAGTGGCGTGGTCTGAGAGAGGGTGACACAGCAGCAATTGTTAGCGTATCTAGAGAGCCAGATTAATGAGGATTGGCATCCACTCACTGAGGCATGAGGTACATTTTAGATGAGCCAGTGTCATCATGCACTTGTATGTGAAAAGCTGCATTTCCCTTGCAAGTTTTTCCTCTATGTGAAAAAAAAAAATGACTTCATCTTCTCTAAGGCAAGAAGAGGCAATAAGATCCACCACTTTTTTATGATGTTGCCAACACTTCTAGAAAGAAAAAAAATGTTTTCATCTTGGAAAATAAAAATGAAGTAGCACAGTTTATAAAAAAAAAACAAACAAACTCTCAAACAACCTTTTTAAATGCAAAATAAGTCGATGGCAAGGAAAACTGTGCAGCTACCTGCAACAGCCCAAATGAGATGATGTAAGGTGATAAAGTGAAGGATATGATGAGGCATGAAAAGGGATCCACTGATGGGCAATATGTCAAACCCTTGGGAGATGGGAAATGGAGACTGCCAGCACTTTGCCATGAAAGCACTCACTTTATTTAAGCACTATGCTGTGTCATACCTTATCCAGTACAAAGGATGCTGGTAGCGGTCCAAAGACCCTGACTTCTTGATGGTTAAGTCCTGGTCCAGCTGAGCAGAGAGAGATGAGCGCAACTCAGAGGATCACTATGAACTCAAAGCATCACTTACCGGATTAGGAACACATCTCTACACTCCTGTTATTATTATTATTGATAAGATACTCGCAGATAGATGTCATGTCACTAAACTGACAAATGGTTTCAAAATAAAAGACTGTATACAGGAAGTGTAGAGCAATGCAGATCCTCCTTAATAACAATGCTCACTTTGAAAACAAGTTATTTATCTTTCAAATCCAGCTTGTATTTGCAAATATTTCAAATTAAAATATCATCTCCTAAAACCTCGTAATGGTCAACTATGTTACTTCTAAGCTTTTCTAACAAAAGTGCTGGCAGTCCAGCTAAAAGTAGGATGAGAGGGCAGAGCAAACAAAGGAAAATCTAGCAGTAAGATGCAGATGGATGAAGTGATGACTGACAGAAAAAAAAGCAGGGAGGTTGCAGATTTAAAAACATCAGAGGACAATTGTTTACCTGTTTTACAAAAGCAGCAATTTTAGTTCCAACTTAAAATGACATCCAAGGCATAAAAATAAAAAGCTTCTGCATGTGTGAGTTGTATGAGGCACATTATGGCTCAAAGCTGAAAAGTCCTTCATTGCCAAAGCATGCTAATAAGCAGAAAGCCCAAATGTAATCTACCGTTGCACACCGACATGCAGTGTCAGTGTGGAGAGTGCAGAGCAGTGCTTACTGTGATCACGGACACTCCAGCTGTAGTGCTGTTGACCTTCACTCTGGTGTTAAAGTGCTTCCTGATCTTCCCAGCCACTGGCAGCTGGTGTTCTTTCTTTGACACACCATCATCCTGATAAATATAAGGAGCCATACTTCAGCAACTCTACTTTTCTCAACGTCACTGGTATTGATGCAGATTCTGGTGAAAGGACTGACGACACACTTACATTGACCCACGAGTGATCAAGGACTTGTACAGCTGTATATCTTTTATCCTCTGCTACCTGCAGCATCCCAGTGATCAGAGCCTAAACAGAGATTTGTTAGCCACAAAAATTCATAATAACATACTGAGGGTGTCTGGGGTGTTTCACATGGCTCGTGATCACAGCAGGACCACTTTCAGATACAAACCTTGGCTGAGTCTGACACATTGTCCCAGTGTGGTGCAGGAAATTCAAGCTGGCCCCTCAAAATCTGTTCAAAAAGCGCCTCCTGATCTTCACCACTCCTGTATACAGTTAAATTATAAAGCTAAGTTGCTCTATAGGCACTATTAGTCTACATGCGACACCTTAAAAATGTATGGAAATAATGTGTAACGCTTAAAGTAAACCTCCAAATACAGGAGCACATACCCACGGAAGGGAGGGAATCCACACAGCAGTATATAAGTGATGACACCTGCTGCCCAAATGTCAACCTTTAGTCCATATCTATAATATGAATATGAACACAACACAAAGGACACTTGACGCAGAAAAACAACACTCTTGCATCTTGATGCATGCTCAATCATCCAGGTAAGTAAATCTCCAAAAGTTGATTCTGTTCGTCTGGACGTAGAGTTTTCAGTGGGAGAAACGTTTCATCACTCATCCAAGTGACTTCTTCAGTCTCAGCAGACTGCAGGTTTCCCCAATCTTATAAACAGTACATTTGCATAACTAGCACCACTGAAGGAACAATGGGCTGGGAGACCAGTTCCTTCATCATAATTATGCAAATTCTCATGACCATTGATCAACAACCACTGATCAAAGACCACTGATCAATGGCCATGAGTACCATTCACAGAGAGTTGGGGAATGGCTGCAATCACAGCATTGTAAGATGGTGAAAGATGTACCCTTAGGCCCCCTCCTCGATTCAGAGATGGTCTTTCCCTTTTCACATAAGTGGCTTCCTTGACTCCGCGCTCAAACCAGCGTCCCTGTCCAGGATGTGAACATCCTCATCATTGAAATCGAGGAGGGGGTCTAAGGGTACATCTTTTGCCATCTTACAATGCTGCAATTGCAGCCATTCCCCAACTCCCTATGAATGGTACTAACTGAGTGGTACTCACTGAAAACGCTACGTCCAGATGAACAGAATCAACTTTTGGAGAACACTCTTGCATTTTTTTTTTTTATGGTCTTGATAATGGTGCTGCAGATGACTGGACTGGATAATGTAATTACTGATTTACCCCATTTCAGCAACAATCTCTGGTGCTACATAGGTGGGTGTGCCACACACAGTATAAAGGGGCCCGTTGACAACAGTAGCCAAGCCAAAGTCTCCTAACTTCAGAGATTTACTCCCATCATTGTGCTCATATACCTGGACAAGATACAGAAAAGGGACAGTGGGATATACTGGATGAAAAGGTCACCAATAGTCAATCTGATCAGTAAAACTTTGATTTCATTATTGAGCCATTTTTCTTTTTTTATTAGTGCAGTAATTTCAGGCAAAACTAACTACAAAAAATTCCATTGACTGCAAACACAGATGGTCTGCACAGAAAACTGACTTTTGGTTTGATCATGAAATGAATCTTATTCAACAAGCAGTAATACTAAAAAGTGAATGTGTAGTTTTAAGACCAACAATAATTTTTGGTCTAGAGAAGAAATTTGAGTATATTTGATCATCGTTAAATTACCAAAGAACTGTGTAATTTAATTAACTTATTTACCTATGCACCATTTATTATTGGTAGTTTTAAATCCAAGCTCTTATGTATATATATATGTACAGATTCTGAGGAAAAAACAATGACACGGAAACGGGGCTAATAGGGAAATTGGATATTTTACAATGCAAAGCGATTCCCCACCCATACAGATGCTCTGTGCAGAGTCGTACTTACCAACAGATTTTCTGGTTTTATGTCCCTGTGGACAATATTGAGACTGTGCAGGTACTTGATAGCACTTGCCAGGTTGAACAGCATAGAACTGGCATCGCGCTCAGTGTATTTGTTAGAAGATGTAATGGCATCAAAGAGATCACCCCCCTGGAGAAAGAGTGTTTGAAATGTGAAAGACGCCCAGTTGCTAAATTTATAACAGTCTGACGCAGATAAATGGTTGATAAATTTTTCTTTTTAACTGAAGTAAATTAATTCAACTATAAACCAGTCTATGACAGCAAAAAGAATGCATTACATAATGTTTTTGATAACTTATTTGAATTTTATCTTGTGACATCGAAGGTTTCAATTTCTTCGTTTAAAAAAATAAAAATAAAAAAATCAGTACCTTAACTAACTCCATTACAAGATAGAGCTCGTTTTGTGTGTCCATTTCCTCAATCAAAAGAACTATGTTGGGATGTTTCACACGCCGAAGGATTGATACTTCACTCTGTATCATGTGCTCCTGGGTGACAAAGAAAACAATCTGTACACTGTAGCCAGAATACTTTACACACAATATATGAGATTTGTTTTGTAATTTTAGAGAAGTAATAGAAAACAGTTTTCAAAAGAGAACTCTAAACTAGGATCATTTGATGCTGTGATTTAAACAAAAAAGCAAACAAAACCAACCAGAACCAAATATTTTTGCTTCCAGCATTATAGCAACCCCTGCTCACCAATGACTTAAAAAAATGACTCAGCAACAGTTGAACTTCAACTTTATGAACATTGGAAATTTGATGGTCTAAAAGCTGAATTCAGCAGGTGCAGAGCAGGCTCACCTTTCCCCTGCACTTATCTTTGCTGATGATCTTGAGCGCATACTCCCTTCCAGTGGATCTCTCCACACACTCTCGGACCACAGCAAAGTTTCCATCCCCTAAAGTCCTTCCCACTTTGTACCTCTCTGCTATGGAGGCAGGGATTGAAGAGTACTCATCCATTGGCTCAGCTGTGAAAAAAATAAAATGAAATAAAATACACTCTATAATAGGTAAAGCATTATATAGTAGTTTAAATGTTGTTTGCAAACTGTTTTTTGTTTGTTTGTTTAAAATTAGTTTATGTCTTGTGTCGTCTTGATGCATGCTCAATCATCCAGGTAAGTAAATCTCCAAAAGTTGATTCTGTTCATCTGGACGTAGCGTTTTGTGGGAGAAACGTTTCTCCAGATGAACAGAATCAACTTTTGGAGATTTGTCTTGTGTCCTTTCTGACCTTCGCTGCTCGGCCCATCGCCTTCATCCATTGAGCTGCATACTTTGGTAGACGCCAAGGAGAGTGAAGAACCACTGTGTTGAGATCCCTGAAAAAGAAGAGACAGCTATGGAGTGAGAATAAAAAGATAAACAGATGTACTTGTCTTACACAAATTTCAGAGGGGAGCAAAGCTTATAAAAATGTGATTACAGCCAGATTACACAAAGCTTGTTTGTTCCACTCCGCTAGCCTTGAGCATGTAGATAGCAATGAAACAAGCATGGTGAAACCTTACAGAAATCATTGTACCAGCACAAAGACTACCAAGTGATTCTACACAGACTGAAAATGACATGCAAAAACTTCACGACAGTAACAATACCTACCTGAGCCAGAATTATGAATAAGTGACACCAGTATTACTGATACCTGGATTTTAAATGAGAAATGAGAGACTGTGCACTCTCCTGATCCATGATCAGATATGTCGGAATCGCTGCTGCTTCAGTGAAGATTATGTTTCATTCACAAATTGTTGAAAAGTTGCTAGTTAGCCAGCAGCATTTTACATGGGCTTTTAATTCACTAGCGTGTTTGTTTAATCTCTTAATTGTTTCATTGTGACAAGGGTTCCCTGAGTTCATGTCAGAGTTTTCTCCACAGGGTTTAAGCTCACTTAAGCATTTTGGATTTTTTCCCCATTTCACGGATAAATCTTTATAATGATTCAAACGCAGGCTTTGATGGGGTATGAAATTTATTTCCATTAACATAACTGCAACACAAAGTAATTAAGTTGTTAGGTTAATAGGTAGTAAGACTCACACATTTTTTGGAACTACAATGATGGTGATAAACTTCTGTTCGATGTCAGTGCAATACCTGTTGAAGCACTTAAAGTTCTGTCTAATTAAATGAAAAACTTCTTAAAATTCTTCAATCTTGGCACAACACAAATCATTACTTCATTATTTCATTTTTTTTTTTTTTTTACCTGTCGTCTTCTGAGGCTAGCTGGACTGGTTGGAGAGGGGCTTGGAGACTTTCCAGAACGAGGTGTGGACAGCTGACTGCCTGCAGTGCCGTTAGCTTTTAGGATAAGATAAAGATTAAATACTGTAGCATAAACCAAGTTCACAAGACGTGAACGACAGATCACATGCACACTCTTACCTGAACCGGCAGATGAGGGAGACTTGCTCCTGCGGGGCATTCCACCACTTCTTGGGGAAGAGCGACCGTGTACTGAGGGCAGCCGCCCATATGATGCAGACTTTGTTACCCTGCATTCTGAAAAGAAATAAAAACAAGCAAAATAAAAGGTGTGGACTGTTCCAGCATCATTATGGCAGAGTAATAAATGATCAGCTTTATGTGTGGCATACTGACCTTTTGTCTTTCTTTCGGCTTCTCTGGCATTATTAAATGCTAAATAGACTGGTTCTTATATTGTGTTTTTCTACTGAGTACGCAAAGTACTTTACACAATGTGTTGCGTTCACCTATTCACACAATCACTTTTTCTATGCTTAAGTGCTTTCTATCTACCACTGACGCTCTGGATGCATCAGAGAGCATCTTGGGGTTACGATCTGAGCTACAACTGTTCTCTCTTTCTTTTTTTTTTTTTTCTCCCCCCTCTTCTTGGGCCTATCAGTATAAACAAAGTAACGACATCAACTGCCTACCAACAAGCACGCACTGTAACTAATGTAGATCTCATTTACATCATTATCATACAATTTGAAACAAAGAAAGATTTTATGACCAAATGAACAGAGATTATTGGTCTGTGGCTGGATGAGTACAAGACACCATACACCACTTTGATTCGGGTGCATGAGGGTTGGAGGAGGGGTGCCAATTTATCTGATGAGCTGGTGAACCTTTTTGTGCTGAGGATAGGACGATACTCTCAAACCAACTGCAGGTCTTTGGAAGATACTTTCTGTAAACAGTGGTACAGAAAGACATCCACAGCATGTGCCAAAATCTTTATGCGGGACAAAGATTCACTACATCAGTCCAGTAAGCACAGGTTTTGGAGCAATGCACAGCATACTACCATCCAGAAAATATATTTTTTTTTTCTTCCCCCAAAAAAAGCTTTGCCTATTTTAGCAAGCCAATTCTTCATGGTTTGTAGGGAAGAGTCCATGCTGCAGACTGTCCTGCTTGAAGTCTAGATATGTTACATGTTAAAATATTTTAAGCATAATTAAGCATAATTAAATGAAAAATATCAGGCAGGAGACTTCAAACTGTGAAGCAGCTGAAGTTTTATCTGAACAAGAAAAATGTGAAATCCTCCTTCAGAGCTAGAGAAAGAGGTGATGCAATAGAGTGGTGGGCATGCTCATGATCCACATTTATTTAGTTTCTTTCTTTCTTTCATTCAAAGCACATTTCACAAAAATATAGATTTTTTTTCCTCATTTGAAAATCATTTAATCATCATCATCATCATCATATTTAGTATTACTATTAAATATAGGATTCACATGTTTTTTAAATGACTGCACAGCAACTTAAGGTGAACAACATATAAAACACGGGAAATTGGTGCAAGCCTCATAACTACACTTACCACTTTCATCCAAGTTGAAGTCGTCTTGATAGCGGAACTTTTCGGGACCACAAGCAATGAATATATCATCTTCCCCAAAAAAGTCCTGAAGGGAGGTGACCTGAGAAAAATAATGTCTGTCAGCTTTAGTTCAATAAGTCTGAAATGCATTCACTCTCAACTGATACTATACATAATCTGGAAATAAGATGATGTGTTAACATCTTGAAATATTGTATACATTACATACTATAACAGACAAAGCATTTTTTTCCAGACAAAGACATGCAAATCAAGTAAAAATGAGTATATTACTGTTTCTTCTGCTTGTTTTTTTCAAACTGAGGCAAATGAGATTCAATGCGTCAGTGTACGATATCATAGCAACATGACACATCAATGCTAAGTGAAGGATTCAACATATCGAACAAAAATGTCATAAAAATTCAGGTTGCACAGTGGTTGGCACTACAGTCTCACAGCAAAAGGTATGTAGGTCTGAACCCTGGCAACATGCCGTGTGTGCAGTTTGCATGTATTGAGCTTTAATTTCAAGAATTTCAAGATTTCCTGGTAAAAAGGTCTCTTCAATAAATAATTCACATTTCAATATGTGTCACATTTGTGCAAATAATATAGCAGTTTGTTTACAGCAAATGGTGTATAATGGCTTTTAAACTTTAATAGGATTTATAACATTTGGATAATCATGTTAAATGGAGTATATAAAACATGTGCTAGTAAAGAAAGAACTTTATTGATCACAATGCTGGATTTAAGGATGCCAGGTTTGAATAAATGCTCATTGTGATCTAAGCACAAATGAAAAATTAATGGTACAGCATGTATAGCATATAAATAAAAGATTTAACCTCTTTCTACTCTTGTGACAGCCCAGCTGCACTTTAATGTCTTCAGGGTAACCATTAAGAAAAGAAAAGCTCCTTTTAAACCTGTTAGATTTTATTCAGTGGAGACCACAAAAATGGTGTCTGTCTTTCATTAAATCGTCATCTCTAGTGGGCGATTAAGTTAATTGCCCTCTGTTACTGCAGATTATATTTTGTAAAATCACGTTAGAAAATGTTTAACAGTAGCTATTTATTCAGAGATTCAATCGCAACAACACACAGTGGTCAGGCTGTTTCTGAAAAAGCAGCATTTCCACAATGTACTTTACTTAGTTTAAGCTTTGGATAAAATAACATAGTAACCAAGTAACCATCACTGTAAAAACAACAGAAGTGTAAATTATAATCATTTCTGCTTTTCTATAAACAAGAACTGTATGGCTAGGTGGGTGCTGGTGTTTGCATTTATAGAAAAGTCTATCTTAATGGTTATATAGCAATCTCATGAATAAATAAAGATAGACACAGATGACTCTTCGGCTAATAAGAGTGTGCAAGAGAAAGTCTCCATAAGGTTCAGCCTTTAATCCTTATTGTTTAACTGACCTATAGTATTATAGATATCAGTTAGAATACAAAGGCATGCTTTCCACAACATCACATATATTGTTAAGAACTGCATGTTTGCCACTGTGATCACCTCTAGGATTCTCCTGCTATCCCTCTCCAATGTGCCTATTGGACTGGGGTTAGCTGGATGACCCACGCTTACACATGGTGTGGTCATCGATGAAAGCTCCCTCCTTCCTGCAGCCTGTCTGACAGGCTCATTGGGTTTGTTTATTTTGGTTTAAAAACACACCCATCCATAAATGCTTTCCACTACTAACTTTCTACACTCGCATACACAAACACACATTCTGCTACGTTGTTTATGATTTTATGCATATATTCTTCTTTGTTGTTGTCTCCCATTCTTTTTCAACCTATAAACTGAACTGTGACCTTGATGACCAAGGAAATGGCTCTCTTATGTACACAAGAAAACTGACAGCAACAAATGACACAAAAAACAAGACACTGACCTGCAACAGTAAATCTAACTTTATATTAAATTACAACTTCCAAAAAAAAAAAAAAAAAAAAAAAAAAAAAAACCTAAATGAGATCAGAAAGCAATTATATTGCATTCCTTTTTTTTTTTGCAAAATCTAGCACACCCTTTTTCTTTCTTTAAAAACTCAAACCCACACATGACAGACTGTAACAAAGCCAAGATGATGGGGAAACACACTTTAGTCAACAAAATATGCATAACCATAATTTGGATATGATTTCAAGTAGTCCAGTGAGGAACAAGTTCAACATCTACAGATTGAGTTTTCGAATGCAAAACAAAATGTGCCAAATGTTGGTATCCATTAATCAAGAACGATAAGCTTATCAGGAGCCTAAAAAGATTTTAGAGGCGAGATAGACTGTTTGCTTTAGTATATTAACACCACTACTGAATTACATTATCACATCATGTTATCACCTTTTTTTCTGATGGATCAATATTCTGGTCTCCACTGCACTGATCTTAGATCACAATAAAAAACAAAAAACAAAAAAAACAGAACAGTCAGGCTGGCTATACCAGTAACCTTTAAAACATTCAAAGGTCATTCAGTCAAGAATTGTTAAAAGGAATATCAGACACATGGGGCTGAGGAGAGGGGTTGCTAAATAAGAACCTTTTCTCTGCACCACTGATGTCCCCTACCCCCAATTCTACCCCCTCCTCCTCCTAAAAGGAAATCCCACAGGGAGGAGCTGCACAGCAGTTACCAAGGAGACCAGACAAAAATCACAGCTTAGTTTAAGACAATGAGAAGGCTACTTTGACACCCACTGTCAGATCCTATCTGGAGCTCTTAATGGTGCAAACTGCAGATAACACAAAAGCAGCATAGCCTCATTTAGAGAGAATGACGAAGCATATTGTTAGGATGTTGTTAAGAATTCAAATTTCCACCTTGTTAATCCCAATCTCTCTCTGTGAATTGTCTTGGAATCAAAAACATTGAAAAGGTTAAAGGTAAATAATAATAATAATAATAATAATAATAATAATAATTATTATTATTATTATTATTATTAGATAGTAGAGTCTGAATGTTTAAAAATATGATACCTACCAAGGGCTAAAAACCTTTTACAGATCCAATTAATGATATATGCACTCTCAATAATAACAGCAGTGTTCACCTTAAATATACAAAAGATTTATAACGTTATAAAAGAACATGAAAAAAATGTTGATCAATGATTTCTTATAATACGCCTAAAAGTTACCTCTTATTTCAGAGTTCTGTAGTTCCACCAAAGTACTTTGAATTTAGAATTCTAAAGCTTGTGATGAAGCCATATAACAGAGGCAACTGTGAATGTGATGCTTCATATTGATTATTTTTGCCTTCAGGCTCTGTGACACAGCAACTCCATTAAACCTACCATTTGCATAGAAAGCGCACGCATACTTTTCACAATTCAGGAGCATCCTAGGGAAGTATTGATTTCCAGGGTTTTATCTATGATTTCCGCAAGTGCTGCACCTGACATCCATTCCAGAAATAAATAACAATGGATATATGCATGCTATAGAAGCCTATTGATTTAAGCCATAGGAAAGACCACATAAAGGAACACAATTGTGTAACACAAAGCATGCACAGGTGGAGCTTCCCAGGACACTAAAGCTTCTTCTGAAGTGTGAGAGTGAAAGCAGGAGCCAGTCATCTAGCATGCCAGAAAGAAACATGACTCATCTTTACCTCCACTTGGCAAATGGTTCTTGTTCTATTTTGCATGAGCTTCCTTTATATGCAGTCTGTTGTACAAATGCCCAAATCAGTTCTGCTGCAGAAACAGCAGCGACTTAACAGGGGCTGCTCCAAAAACATTGAAGGAAACTAAGTTTCTACACTTAGCTCTTAGAAGTGTTTCAAAACCAAAAAACACCCCCAAAAACATTTATAATAACCAGCCAAGATAATAACCACGCCCTGCAAATATTTTTGGTATAATGAGAGCATGCAAAAAAGTCTATATAATAACGGACAGATGATCAATATTATCACCTAAACTTTTAAAATATTCAAGATTAGTTTCACTGCAACATCACATACAAGTTACTGTAAAGATTTTCTTTACACAGCTCAGGATGTTCACATGCTGTAAAGCTTCTTTTGAATTCCACAAACAGAAAATTCCACCGAGTGCAACGGGTAGGTTGAAGGGATAATGCAATGACGAAGCTCATCCAGCATGTAATCCATCACAATTGAGCACAGTTTGTATGAAGATCCATTAGGTGATCACTGTGTGCAGGTTTCACTAAAATCTGACCAATACTTGAGGAGGAATAGAGAGTTTTAACTGTGGCTGGACAGCTGCCTCGCTATGGCATGAGGTCATCAGTCCTTTGGCTGGATGAGCTAAAAATCATATCTACCAAATGAAGTGGCACATGAAGGCACTTATTTGTACAGCCAGACTACAGAAAGTGGGAGGAAAGTGAGGCACTCTTCCATTTTGTTCATCTTTTTGCACATCGAATTTGAGAAGGCTGCAGAGCAACTAAAACCATTTAGTCATTTTATTTATTGAATCAATAAACAAAGTGAGATTTTCCTAAGACAGTGAGATGAGAGTTACAGCCAGGATCCATAGAGCAGACGTGACATTTGTGGTATGAGTAGAAACCAAAGAGATTAATTGTGGGCAAATCCAGACCAGAAAACAGCAGAGTCAAAGTCAACTTAAAGGAATGAATTAGAAAAACATTATGTTAGCTTCAGCTCTCTTGTACACAGAGCACCATAAATTCCAACCACATCCACTGTGTATCTGATTGGCAAAGCATGAATGGACCATTTAATCACATCCTCTCATACATAACTTTAGAAAGGAGGCGTAAGCCTCTGCTTTCATGCACTGATGTGAAGCTAGACTATCCTCGGGTGGCTGTTGACATCTATTTGAACAAGAAGTGTTGACTTTAGCATGAAGAGAACTTAGCACTGTGCATAATACAGTTATAGTGCGGAGCCACATCCATTTGAGCAGGGATGGGAACATCATGATCGAGTCCCCTCAGACCTACTCAGTCTTAGAAATACTCTTTGCTCCATCTGACGAATAATATCAGGGGTCATAACAGGCCATGTCCCTATAGATAAGTCCCACTGTGTTGGTCTTATCTGTGGAGCATGCATCTCTCCATCACTTTTCTCTGTGCATTACAGTGTCTTGGAGTGCCTTTATTGTGGCTAAGTCCTTACTGATTTTATTTTCTCTATGTATTTAGACACACATTGCATGGCAGTGCACCATTACAGAGTGACTCAACAGTATGTAGGATCACCGGCGTCAAGCACAGCCACCCGCCAAGCTGATCCACAAATAGAACCATGAATCATGAGTCAAAGACAACTAAGGATAAAACAACAAATCACAGGAATGCCACTGCTAATTTACCAGCAGACTCAAAAAAGAAATGCATAACAATCAATTACAGCTGTTTAAATTTAATCTGTACTTAATTCTTACTGGAAAACAATGTATTTAAAAATAAACTGTCACATTTTTCTTTTATTTTCTTTTTTTTTTTAAACTGTCAGCAAAAGCCTCTCTAAGAACCCCTCCCCCCAGAAAGCAGGTCATTTACCAAAAGGTTAAACACCCGTGAAAACAGGTCTCTTAATGCCAATGGGTGTTTATTTGGCCATCTGGTGGCACAACAGGGCAAAAAGTCACAAAACCAGAGAAATGAAGGCACTACCAAGCACACAAGCAGCTTATTATTGGAGATACAGTTAACAAAATCCAGAAGCAGATACAAAAGGCAGTTAGAGACAGTGAGAGGACCATAAAAAATAAATCTGAATTTCCTACTTTTTCCATAGAGTGGGATTCTACTTTTAATTAATTGCAGTATCATTGTGCTTTTTGCTAAACAAATCTCTATTCCTAAAACAACAGAGGATATTCCAAAGGCAGATTTGTTTGTTAGTGTGAAAAACTCCAACTGTTCCTTCTACATACCATTACACAAAGGATGCTTTCCTGGGATTACACCTTAGCCATGTGCTCCATCTTGCCGCCGTGTGTAATAATAAGGCTGACAGACTGAGCACTGCATCTGTGAGCCTTTTCACAATACACCTACAGTCCTGACATCAGTACTGCACCGCTCTGCCGCAGAGGCTGTTCCTTAGCAACCAGCTCAGGAAACCATTTTACCATAGAGACCATCACAGCGGGGGGATCAAAAAATAAAAATAAAAAAGTCAGAGGGATACTAATACAGAGTGCCCTAACTATTTCTGTGAAATGTTTAGACAGTTCGTAGTGTAGGTGGTACTTGCATGCTGTCCAGCCATGTCAGCCCTACATATAAAACTGATAGTCACTTATGACTCCCATAATTTCCAAGCAAAGGTTAATATAATTAGTCTACATATACAGTGTAGTTATCAATGTATAAATAATAACAGTCCAGAGTATTTAGAGCATATAGTCGAAGCAAGAATACAAGAAGCTTTATAATTAAGTCTCAAGTCGCTGATCAGATTGCATGTTTTGTACAAACTCACTTACACTTAATAGTGTGTTACTGTTAGTAGGAATATGAGATGGAGTCCTAGAAACCTATTTCTCATAATACATTTTACACATATTCCCAGATGACTCTGAACCTGCTGGGCTCTCTTGTTGGGTAAGGAAGCAATTCTCAGGGACAAGACTGAAGAACAGACCACACAGCCTCTGATGTCAGATGCATAACTCCAAATCTTTTAAGCCTCCTGCAAATGTCTACCAAGTGCGGTTCATTGCAATGTTCTAAAATCAAACTTAAGATGTAACACAGCACCACAAATGGGAATTCAGCATGGCAACACCAGAATACCTGTCTCCAAAACCACTTACAAGGGCTAAGGAGGCATGATCCCATTTTACTTTGACTTCTCTTCTAAAGAAGCATCCTTCCACCCTTCCCACTTGTGACCAATTATATGTTTAAGTGGTGGAGAAGCTTAAGATAAAGCAATTGCACTCTTGTAGGTACCGGGCTCTTACTGTATGGTTGGTCTTCCTGCTTTGCCTTTGTCCGTGATTTTCAAATAAAAACATTTGGTGTTAAGAGCTTTAGTTTGAAATAGGGAAATGTGAAGGTAAATAACATCTCTTCTTTTAAACTTTTCAAATTTATTGTATCAAAAGCGCTGCTTGTTACATGAATGTGCACATAGCTTCACTAATGGCAAGCACAAACACACTTGTGTAAATACAAACAGAAGATCATCAGGCACTTATGTAACTTGTCCTGAATGGCACAGTTGTGAGACGTATACTTAATGCTTCCTCTGAGTAAGGACAGCACTGAAAGTCACTTCATACTTTAAACACCTTTAGCTGTAGTGACAAACGTGCTTACTGTGGGAAAATAAAATCCCATTATATTTGCAACTTTTTGGTGATGCCTGAGATTCCCAAAGTCACTACCTAATGCGAATGCTTTCCTATTTGAACCCCACTTGGAAATATGTTGTTGCTGGTACTAGAAGTCTTTGAAATGAACAAACCGATAACTCTGCAGAAACAACAATTTAACACCTACCGCCTTCCCATCAACGGTATAAAGCCTTTTGACGACTCCAGAGTCTAACTTGATGGCATCTGTGATGTCGGTCATGACTTGCTCAAAGGAGTGTGCAGTCTTCTTGTTGAGCAAGATCCGTACAGCCTTGCGAGGTTTTACTCCACTGCGGACAATCGTCACCAGTTTGGGCTTGATGAAGTCCTTGGTCTCCCTGGTTTCTGGAGATCCAGCCTTGCCACTACCAAGGGAAGAAGGGTCACGGACAGACACAGCAGTCTTAGGACCAACTGACCAGTTAGGATTTACATTCTTTGTGTAGTCCACCTTCTTGTATGGCTCTATAGACGCACAAACATAGCTCTCTCCTGGAGGAAAAAAACAACAACAAGACAACAGATTTTCTCAGCCCATTAGCAATGCTAACACAAACATGGCATATAAAAAAAAAAAAAAAAAGTATAGGTTGTGTCAGAGCAGAAGAATTTAAGGGTTTTTGTTTTTATCTCCTATTTTAGTGTCATTTCCATCATATTTTATTTTACTAGATAACTATTTTACTTAATAGAAGCCAAATCTAAGGCAGGCTTAAAACTGTTTAGAAACAATGCTCACCTTCCACCAGCTGGTCCATGCTGGTGATCCTTATTGACCCATCAATCGTGTATATGGTCCGTACTCCCTGGGGTAAATTGACATTATCTGACAGACATCTTGTAAGGTCAGCCAAGAGTGCTTCAAGAGACCTAAATCTGTCCTGAGAAATGGCATACACAATCCCCTTGAAGTATCGGTCTCCATTGCGGTAGAAACGGATCTTCTTGGCCTTCTTTTCTGAGCTTAGTGCTTGCAGTGTCCTGGTTCTGTACAGGCTGCAGTGAGCGCTGTGAGTGGGACTGGGGAGCCCATTCCCTCTCGAGCCCCTTCGGGTGTATCTTTGAGCCTTGTCCCGCTCATCAAAGTGTTCCAGCTCCATGTCTGTGCTGTGCTATTATACTGAATAATATGAGGAAAGAACATGCTTGCAATCTGAATACCATTTTAACTTATAACATATTACACCAATTACGTTCCCTTTAAGTCTAGTGGCTTATACATCCTGCTTCAGCACTGGCACAAGCCTTGATGCTGCAACTGCTGCTCATACACACATTATGAAGTAGCATGTCACACCCATTTCATGTTCTCTGGAGTGTCTCAATTTAAATATATAAAATTCACATGCATTTACTGTGGATAATATATGGACAGTAACAGTCTCTTGTGGGATTCTGGCTAAAAGCTTATTGAAAGGTAAACCTTAAAAATACAAAAGAAAGGAAACGGTAATCAGCAGGATCTTCTAGTTTCTGTGCAATCTTACCTCTGAGGTGAAGACGGATGTAATCAAACGCTTCCAGGCGAAACGTGTCTCAGATCTTTTATTTATTGGATACCTTGTATGAACCATGCGTCCCTTTGTTGCCCTGTGATGGTGCTCTGCTTCCCTGCCGTGTGTCTACTCTGCTGTGTACTCACATGCAGATTGGAGGCAGGGCTGTAGCCGGTGTCCTCCACCCTCCCTTACTCCTCTTCCATTGCAGTGATTTACCGGACCGCTCTGCTGTCAGCCTTCCTCGTGCACGCTGCTGCCGGGGCGCGTTCTCGCACGTATTAATAAAATGCGCGTTCGTGTTGACCTGTTTTAGTAGCACTATTAGGGATGATTAGAATCAAAAAATCCTCGTTAAGTTTTACCCGTTAGTTCGCAATAAAAAAAAAACTAAGTTTTATTTTAACTTCCAGGTGTAGTTGACCTGCAGGTTTATTTCACTAAAGTAACAATAAAATGGTGACTTTCCCAATTTAAGCTACCTTATGGTATATCTTACAGACATTTTTAAACAAAACGGCAAAAGAAATAACTTACTATTAGTGTTTCTTTAAGTAATTAACCAACCATTTGCACTGAATTAAAAAAGAAAACTCGAATCAAACCGTAAGTTTAGATTCTAGCACGTGTTTTAGCTCGTTTAAACGGTTACTATCGTTGAAAATAAGTAATAAAATTCACGCATGCGCTAACAACGTAGACAGCAGGTATGGCGGTAATAATGCACTGCAGTTGTGTGTAACGGGAGAAGCTTACACAGGTGTTGGTAATGTGAGAAATTAACAAGTTCATTTGGACCTGCTCCTGAAATGCGCCTGAGGGGCTGATTAATGTCGCCTTTAACAGGGAAACTAAAAGCACAACTTAAGAATGAGAAAAACGACCAACTAACGAGTAATTTGGTTTAAAAAAAAAAAAAATCATTAGTATATATTTATAGGCTGACAGCTTATGTTAATAATACATTTTTGGACATCTTGGATTTATATTTGTCAGCATTTTTTTTTTTTTCTCAATTTAAACCTGATGCCAAGAATCACATTACTGTGTGGCTTTTGTCCAAGAGCTGAAAACATAACTTTGTTATTCTCTACCTTTGGAAGATTATTGGCAAACAAAAGTGCGCTCATCAGGTTATACAACTAAAAGGTTCTAAATATAATTAACAACTTATGACTTGCTACAAAATTTACTAACTTTTCTTGCCTAAGAGTTTTGTCCAGGCTTTAAGTAGCACGCTACTTTCTTGTTCTTTATTCCAGTTTTACTCCGTGATTTAAAATGTTTTATTCATGCATTAAATGTATGTATGGTGCTGTGGTTACAAAGTCTATACAAAGCTTAACTTTCTAATGCTCCTTACAAAGGTTTCTATTTAAAATAAGGAAGTAACTCCAGCCTTTAGAACAGCACCTTGACAGTGTATGCTAACAGTACATTAACCTTTGGTTGCACTTCTTTCAGACAAACTCAGGAGCCAAAAACTGCAGTCATATAAATCTTCAGCACCTGAGCAGTAAGGGGAAAAAGTCATTTTGATGTTTTCTTAAAAGTTTCTGAATACATTGTCATTGTGTGTTATGACATTCAGAGATATTTTTTCTCCTCAGGCTTGAGGATGAGATGATTAAAAAAAAAAATGAACCTACCATGGAGAAGTGTTACCCTTCTTCTTCACAGAAAAGTGAGTTCCAGACTTCAATCAGTCATTGCTGCAAAGAACAGAGGCGGAGGTTAGACTTTCACAATTCCAGGGTGTGCTATCAAGGCAACCAAAAACTCTTCCTTGGCCATTTCTTGTATGGTTTCACATCACCACCGTAACTGTAACTTCTTTACTGCACATATTGACATGTTCCCAGGCTTCAAATCAGAACATCTTGTCAACACTTGTGTGATCTTCTGCCCTTTGTCAACGGTCAGTTAGACATAGCAGACACACTAGAGCTCACCGCGAATTATATAAGCTATTTGAAAGAGACTCTTCCTTTAGGTATTCTGTCTAAAGTAGGTCTATTGCATCCTGATATCAATATTATAAGTAAATGTTATGATCATTTTAATGTTCTTTTTTTTTTTTCCTTTCCCAGGTTGAGTGGTTGAGATGAATTCCAGCATTTTCTGGAAAAGCATACAGAGAGCACAAAAGAAAAGGTACACAATCCAAATAAGAGTTTTGAACACTCAGATGATTTATTTTTAACTCGCTAAATGGTAAGAATACCAAGCTGACTGTCTGTTTTTTTTTTTTTCTAACAGAAAAAGGATCAGGCTTAAAAAGAATGCTTCAGAGGACAAAGCCGGCTGTTAAAAAGTCAAGTGAGGAATTGTTTTTCATTAAAAAAAAATAAAAAAATCTTTCTTTGGTACATTGTTGTATTTGTTAACATACTGCTAAATTTCAGATCGTGTCTCAAGATGCCCTCAGAAAGACCTCTGTAAAGAAGTAAATCAGCCATCTATCACAACAAATAGTCCTCTGACGATGGATGAAACACTTCCTCGAGCGCGCAGCCTGACCACAGCACATGTCCCGCCAATATTGTTGGATAAATCGACTGTTCCCCGAGGACAAATGCTGCCAGTGTGCCAGGATCAATTTCTCTCTGCCTCATTTCAATTTGTGGAAAATAACTGGATAAATTCAGCCACCGCATTTATGAATGCAACTTCATGTGCTTTCACATCAGCAGATATCAGCCACACTTTTTTACCCAGCTCATCTTCAAGCCATATGTTATGGGATGCTGCTTCTCACCAGGTGGATCCTGTTACTTTCCTATCAGGTCATTGTGGCCAAGCCTATACCCCACCTGAAAAAACTGAAGTGTGTTACACTGACTTACCTCAGGTTAGCCAACCTGACATTGTATCAGTAGATTTTACAAGCCAACTAGTTATCCCACCATGTAAACTTCAAAGGGAACCTTCAAGCTCTGATGACGTCACTCTTGCAGTTTCAGAAGCTTTGTGCGATTCAAGACTTTTCCCAGACAGTGCCAACTGCAGTAGCCTTTTAACAGACAGTCAGTGTGATGTGGTTAGTCCATTTTGGCTCGATTTGCTTTTGGATAGCAGTAGTAACTTGTGCTTCCCTGATCCTAATCTTGTAGATTTTGTCCTTTCCCCTGAAACGGGTCCTGATTAAGTACAAAGTTACTGCAACTTTGCAGTTTGAAATGACCAGTTAGTAGAGAGACGGCTGTATTTTTTTTTCTTTCCTTTTTATTTTAATTTGTGTATAAAAGATGTTTAGACCGCATATACAGAAAGTTTCGAAATGATTAGCTTATAGCAACACCATGAGGTATTTATGCAGTTCGGTCTGCAGACTTCATTGAACGTGTTTTGCCAATATTTGATAAAAATGTTTGCATTTTTTCCCCCTGCATTGTCAGACTGATGCAGATGACATTTCTTTTCATATTGAGTAACATCTTTAATTTTTCAGTGCATCATTGTAGGAATTATAGTAAAGATGAGTCATAATTTCCACTAGAAACCTCAAAGCATTTAATCTTGAAATATAAAACCGACGAACACAGGCAAAATGCTGCATTTGCAATTATTACAATTTGCTTTTCCCTCTCCAGCGAGTACATTAAAAATGAGATGCTAAACAAACAACTGGACTGGATACCTATGTGAAGTTTGAGTAAAGATATGGCATCTTATCAGTTGAAAAATCTTTATAAGCTGCTGAAATAAATGGAATAATTTATGTACTGAATGTAAATATTCAATATGTGTAAGTCTTAAGCCCCCTAATTTTTTTTTTTTTTTTTGGGCAAAATGAGAAATGATACAGTAATCAGTGAAATGTACAAACATTAAATGCAGTATATTTTAATTTGTTAAATTCTGACAAGCTTGAACCTCAGTACTTATGAATGTCTTTTTTCTTCTTCACAGCCTGAATACTCTCAGGCAAGCTTTCTTGCAACTTTATGAAGTAGTCATCAGGAATAATTCTCCAGGCTTCTCGAAGGACATTCAAATCTTTCCTTTGGATGTTGGCTGCTTTTGTTCCTTTCAGTTAAGATGATCCCGTACTCCTTCAGTCGTGCTGACGTATGGGCTCTGGGGAGGATAGTGTATGACTGATAGTATTCCATTGTGTATGTGTGTTTTTACTGTATTATCATGCTGGAAAATTACCCTCTTTTATAAACTGTGTTGCATGGTGGACCAAAACCTTGTTCATAAAAATAAAAAAAAGGAGCACCAAACCATGACTGACCCTCCATCGTGTTTTACAGGTGGCTATAAACACTCCCTGCAGTACCCTTTTCCAGCTGACCTCTGTACATCCGATTTGAACCAAAATTTTCAAATATGGATTACTCACGCCATAAGATCCAATTTGCAGTCCAGTTCTTGTATAATTTAGCACACCTCAGCCTTTCCCCCCCCAGTTTCCCTTCCTTGAGAATGGCTTCTTGTCAGCCACCCTTTCACTGAGACAATTTCTGATGAGAATTCTGCAAACTAAGGCTGAAGAAATTGTTTTGTGACAGGCTAGAGGTATCAAAGTGCCTAAAGATAAAGTTTAAAACTGGTTCTTTGCCTGTAGAGACAACATTGGTTCATCCCTCGAGTTGGAAGCCTTTTTATTGCATGAATGCTGCTTATAAATGTTAAGCACAAAACATTTATTTCTTTTGTACTTAAATTTTGTGTTAAGTAGCTTTGAACATTCCTCTAAAAATTGTCAGGTACAAGAACTGGACTGAAAATGGTTGAAAAGCAGCCAATATCTGAAAAAGGTTTGGAATATTTCCAGGAAGCCTGGAGAACTACTGGTCAACACCACTTTAATAACTAAATAAAAATGACAACGTTTGGCTCCTTGGAAGCAAAAGTAACTAAGGGGCTGGCTCAAGGCTTTTTCACAAATCTCTTTGTACCTGCACTTAATTTTACCTCGTGTTTAGCTGGTATTAAAGAAGAAAACTAATCTGGATCACCCATTCAGGAGACATGAATGTACATGGTTAAATTAAGCTTGATCGAATGGTCGCCACTAGGTGGAGGTACTAGGCTCATGGTTCACACTTAACTACCCTAACTCCTGAGGAATTAAAAGTAATTGACTGCACTCGCAAATATGCACTTCTGCTGGCACAAAATATTTACTTTAGACTCCTAAGGATGCTTCATTTAGTCTTCATCTTTATTGAGTAATTCAGCTGGGAACAAAATCTCAATGTGCAACTAGAGGCCATTTAAACATTACAAATACTCTTCGGGATATATTGTTTACATATTACAGTGAATTTTTTATGAAATACAATAAGCCACATTTAAAAATAACATGGCTACAACTAAGTCGAAAATACAGAAGCAAGCCCTGCAGACTGGAGCACAACATCTTTTAGACTCCTGAGATGCATTTACATCTTACTGGTTACTGATTGAGTATAGAGAGACTACATACTTGTCCAGAATCTGTTGCGTTTTAGTCAAATTTTGGAGCTTGAAATATTAATTTTTAACATTATCATTTGATATTTGAAGGCACAGTTAGAAGCAGAGATAACTTGACATTTTCAACACCATAGTGAAACAGTACAGCTGGTATTACTTTGGTCTTAAATATATGTGAAAGTAAATATGCACACATATATTTCATCATCTTTTGTTTAAAACACATTTGCTATTATGGGAAACACAAATGCATATTAAATAATTATGTCTCTATTCAAGAACAAAGCTTTCTTCATACAAACAGCAGTGTTAAACAGTTCAAAATGAATTAAATGTTATGTAGGATATTGTATCATTTATAATTAATCTTTTGGTGTGTATTATATAATTTTCAGGTCCTTCACATTTAGGTCCAATCTTCCTGTATTACATAAATATTAAAGTGCAAGTTCCAAGCAGTATCAAACTATAGGATATGAATATAATCAGTAGTTACCTTGTAAATCTAGAACCAGGTTTTATAAATAAAGAATATTAAATATAGAATGATTTAATAGAAATTACAAATTTTGTTTTAAGGCATTGCTGTGGGAATGAGGCAGGACACTACCAGCTATTTCTCCAACTTCTCCACTTGAGTCCCATTTTCAGGTTTTTTCTGAATCTTGTAGTCTTCCAAAAGTGCTTGCGCTGTGTGCCTGCCAGTCCTTTTCACCACAGCTTTGATCCCCAGGTTGTCAACATTGAAGGCAGTGATACCGACATTAATGGCAGAATTGACAGCGTGGTCTGTGGCTTGTCCTGCCGCTGCTCCGTACCTTCAGAGTCAGATTGAGTGAGAGGTCAGAGCGAGAGGCGGGGAGAAGAGGGTATGGGAAGAATTAATTAATATGTAGTGCAAAGACTGTAAAGATGCCATCATGCGTCGAGTGAATTTCTGTGAGGGAGTGAGGGTTGCAAGTGCATGCAAGTGTGCAATCTGGAATAAATACATTTGTTTGCCAGAATATAGGCAATTTTACCCAATTGGAAGCAGATGGGAAGATCTTTTTTGGCCAATTTCATTTACAAATTCTAACCAAATCAACTTGTATTGACACATGCATGCAAAAACAAAGCAAATGTAATACTGTAGAGTCCAGCTTAGTGATTTCCCAGGGATGCCTAACGAAGCCAAAACGTATTCAAAGAAAGAAACAGTACGGCAGATTTTCATCATTAAAAGAACATTTTAAGAATTTCCCTCCTGAAACCAGTTTTTAACTCTGATGTGAAGATATCTGATAACCATTTTGCAGAATTTCTTAGAACACGAGAACCCGTTGAGGCAGGCAGGATGAAAATACTGTCAATTATAACATTTCCTTCAGAAACACTGTTAGAAATCAATGGAATCACTTAAAGAGGCCCCGTAATCCAAATTGGCACACAAGAAAAGGGAGTGAACTGGTACAGCATAGGGCTGAAGAGTGCTTTGTTAAAGAGAACAAAAAAAAAAACAAAAACCCAGAAGCTTGTGTTATGTGCACAATTAGAAGTGAAAAGAATTAAACAGTTGCGGAGAATCAGGAAAAATTACACTTTGTCTCATTAGGAGTGTCAGAGTTGTTTTGTAGACCCCTAAATCTGCAAAGCAAATTGAAGAGAGTGAGTGCACTTTTGGTTTTTGCTTACACAATGTATGCAGTCATTTACAACATACACATCAAAAACCCGTCTCCCGAGCAGTGCTGATCAAAAAATTGCATATGTGCACATTCAAGCAGTGACAGTAGTCAGAATTAATTAAACTATATTTATTTAATTTCTTACTTGTGTTTTACGGTGCTCACTGTTTCTGAAGCTACACTTGTAGCTATGTCCTTTGCTGCTACTTCCAAACCTGTCCACATGGTTGCAAATCCTGGGAAAACACAAGAGTATTATTTGTATGTGCTTGTTTGTAACGGTAGATACATTTATGCAAAGGGCGTAATAATGAAATACATCAGATTCAGACTGGACAAAATTCCCTTGAAGCGTGTTTTTAACGGTAACATTTCCAGAATAGCTGCTATTTTACACAGCAGACATTCAAGCTGAATTTTGGGAAAGAGGGCAAAGTCAGAGGGTGCCAAACCTGGTGAAAAGGATGTGGTGGTCAATGCAGGAAAAGCAAAACAAAAAAAGCTTTTTTACCATGCTCTCTGCCAGTGCATGACAATACACAGCACGGCTGAGGTGTTTTAATCTGAATACTATCCTCTACACACTTGTCATAGAAGAGCTCTTATTTATTTATTTTTTTAATTTCTGGTCATGTGACAAATGACCAAAAGGTCTTTTCAAAAACGTCTGTGTATATATAAAAGTACAAACAAATAAAAAATATGGTTTTTAATAAAAAACAAACAAACCCAAAAAAAAAAAACAACAAAACATGTTTTAAAGAATATAAAGTGAAAATTAACTTTACCTTGCACACCACTTGCAGCCACCACCATGGCTCCATCAATGTTGGAACGCCCATCTTTATCCTTCTTCATAGACTCTGGGATCAGCTTGCCTCCGTGTTTTTTCACATGTGGAGCCAACTCTCGACCCACGCAGCTAGCAACAGAACACACGCCATCCACTGCAGTAAGAAAGCATTAGTAAATTATAAGTTCACTGCCAAATTAACACTCAAGGGCAGTAAAAAAAAAAAAAAAAAAAATGCTGACTGAAGATGACTTAATGACCTAGAAACTGGCTGACTTTGACAGCTCCTCCTGTAGCTTGCTTGGCAACATGGAGGCCTTTTGTGACTGTGGGGCTGACGGGGGTGGGTTTGTCCTCTGGAGTGATATGTTCTCTGAGTTTAGCTGCCCCTTTGTGAATGGCTATGCCTGTGTACTCAGCTCCTTTGACCAGTCCCCAGCTTAGCCAGGATGCACCTGACAGGATCACACAGGGCAGACAGCGTTAGTGATCATTAGTGAGGACTGCTGACCTATATTCATAAACAATCCAATTCCAAACTAACTCCTAACTTTGTAAAACAATGATATTAAAAATTTAAGAGACACTGCTTACCTGTCAGGATCCCGTTTGCCACCTTTTCACTCCATTCAGGTAAAGTCTTTTCCTCTTCAGTCTCTGCTGGAGTCTCTGCAGGAGCCTCTGCTGGTTGCTCAGGTGTATCAATAGACACCTTCTGGCTGAGATTAATGGTATCTGCAGCTTCTTCTGGAGCCTGATCATAGAGACACATTGGTTAGCCAGTGCAGAATGAAGACAGACAGTGTGGGATGAAAATAAATACTTTGGACAACTTGTGGAAGCTGCACACATCTACAGATGTTCGTCTCCCAGTAACCCCCCAATGCACACAATGCATCCTCTCATTCTGCACTCCTCATTACAATGCGCTATTTGTTTGCTCTCAAACAGACTGCCATTTTAAAAACGTCTCTCTGCTGTAACGAAAGATTTGAGCTAAAAATCTCTGGTATCCTATTAGACTGAATAATAAAGAAATTTTAAAAAAATTGCTTACTTTCTGATGTGATATCACCTCCATGTGACAAGATAATTAGCCTGTGTGCATTCATTAAAAATGACCTTGCCTGGTGTCACTCCAATCAAAATGACACCTCCATCATGGCTAAACTGGCACTTGTCTTTCAGCTGAAGCTCTGAGGTTCTAACTGCTGCAGATAAGAGCATTATAACTGATTAATTCTCCTCACCTGCCTGAGTCAAATCCCCACAATGCTGAGGCAGGGGTAATTTGGGGAGGGCTGCTAGATCAGAAATAAGCAGCAGCAAGAGTTTCATTGCAAGCCAACAATACAGCAGAGTGCAGCATCAAAAGTGTTGTTTGTGTAAGAATCAACAAAACAATTAAACTGGAATTTAAAAAATCTGAAGTTGGGAAAGTTTAGATTTTCTAGTTTAAAAAAAAAAATCTTGTTATTTCTTTAAACACAGAAATCAAATACAGCATGATCTCTGTTTGGGGATATATTTAGCCACAGACTCTACTGTTTGGGAAACACAGGCCTTACAGCCTGGTCTCTGTTTGCAATTGTTTGCCAGATAATACCAAATATTTCATGCTGTTGCAGATCTAACCACAGTGAAACACACTGACCTGAACCCTCAGATCTGTCATCTGGGACAACAGGTCCTGAAACAGTCCTCTGTCTGTAGCAGGGAGCTCAGAGGACAAAACCACTCCCACATAATACCCTGGAGCTGGTGCCATCATGTCCGGAAACATAAACACACCAGTGTTACAGAGTAACACTGGAGAGTTCATGGCCATGAGAGGGTACAGCCAGTCACACACCTGCCAGGATCAAAAGAAAGTGAAGAAAATGCAACAAATGGAAAATGTGATTAAAAACAAATCAAAACAGGTATACTATGATATGAAATGATGTGTGTAATATAGTATAGTAAGTGAATTGAGGTGAAAGTTACATTTAACAGGAGAAAGAAGTCCGCAGACATTTTGTTTTACTAGAAGTTTTCAAAAGTAACCTTGAATGAATCCTGGTTTTACAAATGGTGCTTCTGCACAACACAGTGAGACAAACTAGAGTACACAGTCATCCTGTGATTGCTGCATGTCTAACAAGATTACAGAGCATAACTGTGTAAGCTGGGTTTACGTAATTACTTGCACTCATGTGAATCACTGATGTCACACACTTTCAATAACACCTGGGAAATCCCCCCACTAAATAGGCAAATTTTAGTCTCATGACACTAGTGGCATGAAAGGCAAATGTAATCATAACAAATAATCCTGAATAGGTTAGAGACATTTGGTCTTATTGATTCAGTCTCTTAATAAAGAGCTTAAGCTGTCTACATACCTCCAAACCCTTTCTTATCTTATCATTGACTGGTTGCAGTGTTGACCTGTACAAATCCAACTTGGCAGTTCAAAACACCTCACAACCTTTGATTTCACTGCATCATTGGTTTTTATTAACCAACTTATTTCAAGTCAAAAGAAAAAGAAAAATCTGGAAAGCATCTCAAACTACATCATGCTCATCTGTGAAGATTCACAACCCATGTGATATGTTAAAAAATCCCCCCCCCCAATAAAAAAAAATAAAAAAAACATTACCAAATAACAGTGTTTTATTTATTTTTGTGACTAACAATTTCATGTTAATATGTGATTCTACACATTTTCCGAAACAGGTGGTGCAGTGGCTAGCATTATTGCCTCACAGCAAAAAGGTCCTGAGTTCGACTCCACCATTTTGCTGTGTTGAGTTTGCATGTTCTCCGAGTGTTTGTGTGGGTACTGTAGCTTCCTAGAAGATTCTGGTTTTTAATTTGGCTTTAAGTGCACATCCTCATTCAATTTACAGGTAAAGGTCAAGGTTTTCATACAGGTTAAAGTTTTCATCTTTAAAGGTCTTTGAGATATTAATGTTCAAACACTGCTTTAGTTTTAAATGTGTAAAAAAACAAACAAACAAACACACACACAAAAAAAAAAAACCCAAAAACACCTCCTACTACTAA
>NW_024582397.1:560223-578722 GCF_018398535.1 Haplochromis burtoni
AGGTCCTGAGTTCGACTCCACCATTTTGCTGTGTTGAGTTTGCATGTTCTCCGAGTGTTTGTGTGGGTACTCTAGCTTCCTAGAAGATTCTGGTTTTTAATTTGGCTTTAAGTGCACATCCTCATTCAATTTACAGGTAAAGGTCAAGGTTTTCATACAGGTTAAGGTTTTCATCTTTAAAGGTCTTTGAGATATTAATGTTCAAACACTGCTTTAGTTTTAAATGTGTAAAAAAACAAACAAACAAACACACAAAAAAACCCCACCTCCTACTAAAAAAAACTTTATACTTTTTCATTTATATTAAAATACATTTAGACACACCTGTCAGTTTGGGAGCTGCATGCCCATCTAGCTCCTAGCTACTGTCATTTTCTTTTTAAAACGGAAAATTAAGTTCACACATCATCTTGGCATAGTGCACATGCCTACACATATGAACACTCCAAATAACTTCAGTTCTTTTTCTGAATATTGTCACCTGTGCCCCAAATCTGATTCATGTCTGGGATTCACCCGAGGATGACATCATAGCCATTAACCTACCTACTGGGACTAGGGCATTAGGTAAACAACCCTCACATGACTCTGTCCTTAGGAAGGAGGGACATTGATCTTTAACCGGCCTATGTCCCTCTGCTGATGACTCACTGTAATGCGGATATTAAGAAATTGAGCAAACATCTTATGAAATCGGGTAAAGGGACACAAAAAAAAAAAGAAGGAAGAGAACTGATAACATATTTTTTGAGTGATTGCTTAACACCACATGAATGTATAATTTTAAAATAACAAAGTAAAAAGATATATATAAATATATAAATAAAATAATTTTTCCCCTCTCACCTGCAGAAATGCTGGTGGTCGATTAGGCACTCTGTCTGAGTGATCGCTGGTAAACCTCACCAGCCGCAGGTAGCCGGGGTATGAGGGAGCGCTCACTTGCCCCTCAGGTGTGACAAAAAATATCTGCACACCGTTGGGAATGTACAGCAGCTCCTCTCCATCTTCACCTATGCTCTGAGGGGAAGGTGTCGAGTTAGATGTATGACTGTAGAACTCTTCCCCGACCAATGACATCTCCCCTGAATCTGTTCCATATGAGACTGATATGTGACCATCGGCTGCCTGAGGAGAGTAGGCTGGAGGCTGTTCGGCAGGAACTGCAGAGGGTCTGGTAGGTGAGAGGGGTAGACCCACTCCTCTGCTTGGAGGCAAACCTCCTACAGCTCTAGCTGGCTGACCATTAGCAGAAGGAATGTCTGGTGGAGGCGGCCGTACTGGCTTCTCTGTGGTGGGAAGTCCTGGGTAGAGACCTTTTGCAGAAATGCTTGTTGCATCAGGGGCAGATACTGCAGATTCAGAGTCAGAGCTGGTCTCTAGTATGGCCATGCGGGTGGTGATGTTGTTCAGGGTCTCCTGCATCTTCTGCTGCATCTGCCTTGCTGATTCCCAGGAGTTGCCAACACACTCTTCCCCCTTCGAAGGTACACTGATAGCCCTAAGAAGGTGCTGTCGTCCTTTCTTGTAGAGCTCCAGGGCCTGACTCTTGTCTCCGGCTTCATCTGCAGTGAGTCCTTTATTGATGCACTCGAAGGCCCTTTCATAGCCATCTTTGATCACTTGAAGTCTGGCATTATCAAATGCATCTTGTTTAGCTTTCTCCATTGCTCTGAAACAAGACAATTGGTAAATTTCTATTAAGTACAGCACATGCAGGGAAATGATTATCTTGGCTAGACTTTGAAAGGGCTAAAGGTTATTCAAATGATATTTTACTGCTTACTTAACTTCGACCCCAAACTTGATCACAAGTACAAGTCACTTAGAAGTGAAACGCATCGCGCAAATGGCCCTCTTGGTCTTTCTAGATCACATGTTACCTGGTTTATTTTCGTTACGTACGTCAGTGTTACTGGTTTAAAACGATCCACTAAAACAGGCTTTAAACACACTAATCCTCGTGTTAAACTTGCTAACACAGATCAACAAGAGCTAACATCTGCGTTCGGACAAAGTCAGGAGCTATGCCACGATTTTAGTGTACCGACAGCAACATATATATATATATATAACACGTGAAGTCGTAATTAGTGATAACTACTAGCTGTCAGCTAGCTCCAACTCACCTAATAGTGAATGATATTAGCTCTTACCTTAGAGAGCGGAAAAACACCAAAGAACAGCTTATTAATTGGCCTGCTAACGTTCCTCCTAGCTAGCAAAGAGTGATAACTTCAATCGGCAACCTGAGTAAATAAACTAGACTTCGCTGCTGGACGACTCCCTAAAGTAAAGGAGAGCCTAGTGGTGTCATGAGGTCATTACTGACCTTTCAAAGCAAAAGTTCCACGACCGACCCGACGTGCCCAATACGATCACATGTCAGCCCCCTTTTAAAAAAATAGATACCGGAAGTAGTGAAACGCCACCTAAACTTGACAATTTTTGTAGTTCGTCACCATAACCACAAGAGGTCACTAAGCACCCATTCAAATAGCTTCTACTGATAAATGAACCATTTGAATAAGGGGACACTTCCATCTATTGGTCATAGTGAGCAACTGCAACAATTTATTTTCCATTAAATCAAATTTCAGTTCCATTAATATCAAGCAGAAATTATGCACTTATACACACTTCCATATAGATTCAAAAACGGTGACTGAATGATGCGGTGGCAGTGTAAATATATTTCTTAATATTAATAAAGAGACACCTTTTAGGACTTCTCATCAATAATGCAAACTAGCTGAACTTATGATAAAAAGCAAGTTCACAATGCAGCATTTTCAACAGTCTCAAGCCATGCTAAGGTTTTTGTTTTGTTTGGTTGTTTGTTTTTAAAAAAATATTTATAATTTTTTTCTTTGAAGCTATTAACCAAATTTTGGGGAAATCTTGGATGATGCACTATGAATGCAGAAAATTCTAATTTTGATCTGAAATGCAATGCCATCAGGTAAGCATATGGCTGGCAATATGATGTGATGCTGATTTTTCAGCATCACAGTATCCCAGACATGCTGCCATTACAGTGATATTTTACTGTTGCAAAGGTAAGCCAAGAAGGAGACAGAGATCTCTAGTTTGACCTGGAGACCCTGTGTTTCTTACACTTTTCAACAACCAGTATGTATCTGTTGATTGCATCACCCTAAATCACAACAGTGGTCATTAACTGGTACAGCAGTCTTAGTCATGGTGGCCATTGCTGACCACAATCAATACAGAAAACAGCTGCAATAATGTTAAACATTAACAATAACAACAACAACAACAGATCAAGATAACTGGAATAGCTGTTATAACTCTGTAACTTAACACGTGAATGTCAGATGAACAGACCCATGAGTCTTTAAGCTAGTGGCTCCTCCCCTTAGCCGGCTACAATACTTGTCATGGATTGGCCTCCCTGTAGCCTGGACCTTACAAGAAATCACAAGAACATTTGCCTGAGAGAGTTTGGGCTGTGCTGAAGAAGGTGGTCATGACCCTTGTGCTTGATGCCCAAACTCAAACTATGCACTGAAGATTGCATGCTATTCCTGTGTCTGCAGCTTACTCAAACTTGCTTCCATAATCCAAAGACATGCATGGGTTAGTTTAATAGGTGATCACCAATTAAAGTAACAAAATGGATATGTTTTCAAATGAATGTATTCAACAAAAAATTGAAAACAGATTCCCGAAAGCCTCTTTTATACCTCAGAGGTCTGAGCTGACCTCGGGTCACCCAGCTGTTGAGAAAGCTGAAACATTAATCTGCTCAGTGACCGTATCCTGTTTACTGAACACTCACAGCAGCTGTGAAACTGAGGATTCTGTTTACTGGTGCTAAATCATTTTAATGTTCTGACGAACCGTTGACCGACTAGACAGAAAATTATGCTGGTTCATCAAAATGTTGATACAATTGTTGTAAAATATTTCCAGAGGAGAAGAAAGTGAGTCAGACAGGACATGCCCACTTCTTGTTCGTTGTCCTTCTTTCAACACTCTGCAAATGGCTCATTGAAATTGCTAACACATGTTATTGAGCCCCCAAGGACAATAAGAAAATATCTACAAATCTAATGACAAAAAGAGAAGATTTGATATGGATTTTAAAAACATGTCACATTGGCCATAGACACCTTCAGTGACTAGATTTCAGATTTTTGAGACTGCACACCAGAGGGAGTCAAATCCTACCTCAAACATAGATTTTGAGTATGAGATGGTGAAAACGGCACAGTTTTTATGTTGCTCTGAGTTCAATCTAATCAAAAATCTTTAGCATCCTTCATAGTTGAAACATTTTGTCTAATCATGGGAATGATTAGACATGCAGCTTGGTTCAAATGCGCCTCTAATGACTATGAAATTACCTAGCATGTCGCCATCAAACAGCAGAAACCTACAGGCATTTTAAAAGCAATAAGAACAAATCAACATGCATAATTTACTAAGAATGAACTTTTTCTGAATCACTTGTGTTTTTGTTTTACTAGTCTGACTCTCATCAGTTTCTTAGCTGCTGTGACCCTGGAAAATAGCTCAACAAGTCTAATCTCCAGTTTGACAGATTCCCAGTATTCACTGAGCACAGATGCCAAAACACTGGGACCAGACTGGACATGCTCTTCACACATGTTGCGGTGTTAATCCAGTGCAGCTTTAGCTCACTATTTTCAACTCTGTCATGCCCGAGGGCAAGCTGATGTTCAAAGAATCTGAGCTCCAGTCCTTAACATATGAAGGTCATATTTAATAAGAACTGTGTTCCTGTGTTTCTGTAAATTGTGCTCAAAGTGAATAAAAAAGAAATCTGTTTTTCATTCTCTTATTACCGAATTTGTTTTCTGAAGTTAGTTATAGTTTATTATTCATCTCATTGAATTGTACGTGCATCATACTCTGCTTCACTGTAGTTTTTGTCCAGTTGTACTGAGTGCACTACAAACAGGTTGCCTGTCTTTACTTTGATTATATTACCAGATGGGGAAATTTTGAATTTGTTCTGCTTCACCGAGAGGTCGACTAATGTCTGTAGCTGGAACAGGCTGGTAAAACATGTCTTCTGTTGTTAAGGTTGGCCCACATATGAGCAACATATGTATGGGTCACCATTTTGGAAGAATGATTTGCTTTAGAGCTATAGATCATGGATTTAGTTTGGTCACAGCAATGTTTTTTCTATGTGGACATCAGAATTGTCTTAATAATTCATTTTTGAACAGTTAAAAATTATTAAATGATAATGATAATTATTAAATTATCATTAGTGCAGCACAAACTAAAAGTTAGAGGTGGCATAACAGAGAGAGTATGACTGTTAGTCTTGCTGTTTATTCGCTGTTTTCGTGAAGAGTTGCAACATTAAGATTGGTTTTAACCAAAAACAGGTTATTTGAATTCTTTGTGTAAACAGACTTCAACATTGCAATACTCATGGAGCTACTGAAACACATGCACAATGATTAATGAGGAATTACATCCCAGCCAACACTCAAATGATATGCATGTGGGTTTCTGGCTTTGCTGATCCTCAATTATTCAAGTAACTTACATTCAGTAATCTGCTTTTTTGTGGAGTTTCAGTTTCGAGTTTATAAGATAAAAGTCAGATTAAGCAGCTATAAAATGAGTTATTTAAGAAGTTATTTGGAAGAACCAGACACAAGGCTGTAATGAATGTACAACTCTTTTACAGGCAGCTCTGTGGGTTTTTTTCCACATGACTACTATATAATGTTCATAATGCCCCTTAAAAAAAACCTTAATAAAACTGTTTTGTCCAGATTCCCCCTGCCTGACCTCGTATTTTCCTAGACTGCTAGTCTTCAGTTTAATCACAGTGCGGATCAAAACATACCATTACTTTAATGATTAGTCATTTAAATCGCATGCAGTTGTTCTCATATTTATCTATTTTTATATTTTGGCCAGACTTTCATTTTAGCTGTAGACGCAGTTATGTCAGTAATTTATTGCGGCCTTTTTGTCAGTGTCACTTTGTTCCAGATACACACTTTGTTTTCCATAACTTTTTGAGCATATATGCGATGGTCGGTGTTCATAAAAACAATTATAATCAGAAGAGAGTAATGGTCACATCCACTATTTAGTATTACTTTTATATCAGTTTAGGAGAAAGATCGGAAGAAAAATGAGGGATTGAGCAGGAATTATGGCACTGAGGGGCTTCTCAGGCATTGTGTAAACAAATTTATGCCTGTGTGCCAAAAAGAAGAGCCTTTCTAAATGGAAGCACAAATGCAATCAATCATGGACTGTTCCAGGCTCAGATTTTTGCTATGCAGGTCTAATGTTAGGTTTTTATAGCGTTTGTGTGTATAATAGATAAATAATTCTCTCAATCAACATTATTCCAAACAGTACTATGATCTGTTCAAAATGATAACATTCATCTTGAGTAAATGATTAACATTTGTATTTACTTATTTATATGTCCTTGTGCAAGCCCGCTAAATAAGCATTCACCATAACAAGGCAACTATGTCACTGCAGTGGCGTAAGATGGCAATTAACTTGAGACTAGAACTTGATATACATAAACAATAGTATATATGTTGTTATCCAGTGCACATCTCCTATGAACCAGTAACAAAATGGGTAGTGGTATCCCATGTGTTTCATGTTTTCATATTATGACCATGAAATAAACAGGTTTGTTAAAGAGCTAAATGTGCATGAATGAGCTATAACTATAAGCAGAAACAAATGGAAATTGTGCAACCACAACAAATGCGGAAAAATGAACAACAAATGATTCCAATTAATGCAAGCGTCAAAACGAATTGCTTTTTTTTCCTGGTGAAGCTGTAAAAGACACATTAAAATATGGTGCAGCTGTGTCCTCTGCACTGCATTTTTGAGCCACAAATACACGCCGCTTGTCCACATGTCATAAAACCCCATATAAATTAATAGTTTTCCTAACAGACATCAGGATCTTAAGTCACAGTTTCCCCTCAGCCCTCCACTGAGGTCCGTATTATAGAAAGTTAGTGTCCCTGAAGTGGCTGCAAAAAGTCAGTAAAAGAAGAAAAAGTTCCGCTTCACCAAAGCCCTGTTCTCTAAAAAATGTGAGTATTTAAAAATAATCGTGATTAAAAGAAAGCTGATAAAAAAGTTTGGGCAACAAGCTTAGATTAGAGGAAACTGAAATACCTTTTCTTTATGAAAAACTAAATGTGTGCATCCTGACCTATTTTTTTAATCAAATGCTCATTGTCCTCAGTTGAAATCCACATAAGCTGCACAGGGCTGACTGAAAAAAGAAAACTGGATCACGGTCGCTAGTAAACCTGTCTCAGGCTTTGTGATTTATGGACAGAGAGATCATGTTCTTTTCTGACTCCAGCAAGCTCTTGCACTATCATCCCCAAGGTGAAACAATGCTTCAATATTTGGGAAAGCTCGCTGTTCCTACTTTAACATCTGGTTCAAAGGGCGCTAAATATTGAACAGCGTACTACTAATCTGAAACACCGCTTTAATAGGAGTCATCAAGAATGACATGAAGTTAACTTAAGCGCTCACTCACAGATTTTAATTTTTTTTAAAAAAGAGTCTCCTGCATGAATCACCCAGCTATTGAAAAAGTTATTATCTGTACCAGGGGCTGCAGTTACTCCTTCCAGCAGTCTGACAGTCTTACATGAATGCTTTAGCTCAGGAAAAATGCAGGGAAAACTGAGGTAACAGAGGTTTGCACTAGACTAAAGTAATTTTCCTATAAACTTCATCTCTGGGGTGTTATGGGGCCTTTACATAGTTTACAGTTAGTACATTCCCCTTATAAAATTACTAAAAATCCAAGCTGTTATAGTCCAGATGACGATCTGTTGCTTCTTCTTTATGTGTTCTTACATGTTTAATTACATTAATAAGTGAAGGGAGTGTTTCAGTGTTGGCTAGTGAATCATATTCATGTGGTTAAAATGCTGCCAGACTAAAACATTTTGTAAAATTGCAATTGCATTATATTTACATAAGATGTACGACTTTGTTTATATGCTCAATCTTATGGAGGCAAATTTAACTTTGAAGTACAATCTTCTTCCCTCACTAATGCTCATCATATGTAGTGCATAATTATTTTTTGGCAGAACTCAGACAACAAACACAGACATGTAATGGCTTTGCGTTCAGCTATCCTTCTGAGCCATGTTTCCATCTGAAAAACAAAAAGCTGCCTGAAGCGACTATAAATGATATTATTACTGCACATACAGTGTCTTGAGCCACCACCCTTCCTAATATTTTGCTAAGGAAATAGAAGTAAAACATATAGGACAAACACAGAGTTTGTACAGTTCTAATGATCTTGAAAGTTATTTACACCTTATTCTTTAACACACCCTGAACTTTCTTGGGAAAACTTTCTGGTCGTTTCTTTAAGTAGTCACTCGGAATAGTTTCTTGAAGGACATTCAAAGCTCCTCTTTGGATTTTGGCTTTCTTTTGTTTCCTAAGTCAGGACAATCCAGGAATGCTTTTACTGCATTGGCAGTGTGTTTGGGATCACTGACATGCTGAAAAAGAGTTCTCACCAATCAGATGATTTCCATACGGTATTGCCTGGTGACAAGATCTCTAATACCACAAGCTGGTATTATGTCAGGTTTTTGGTTAATAGCTCTTTGGAAATCACCTCATCAGTACAAAAATAATATTTTATGCCAATCAAATTGTGTTATATTTGCCCTTTATTTATAGATTCAACTAAAGAAATGGTAACAAATTATGTGTTTTTGGAACAGGCTGCTAGTAACAAATTGCTGAAAGATACAATTTAAATGGGTCATATAAGTTTTCTGTTTTGTGCAGACACATCCTTTAAGTTAGGAGCCTTTTTTATGCTTGACTGATTCATAGGTCAGCATTAAGTGGCTTAATAAACAAAACAAACAAACAAACAACAAACAAATATTATTCTAAAGATGATCAGACTGGAGGACTGGACTGAAAATGAGTGAAAAAGCAGCCAATGTCTAAAGAAAACCCCTGAAAGACCTTCCAAAAGCCTGGAGAACAAGTGGTAAGGATTATTTCATGGATCAGATTTTAAAGAGTTAAGAATTAAGTCTGTTTCATTGGAAGCAAAATATAAAGAAATGAGGGGTGAAGCCAGAAATCTGCACACAGCTGTATGTTGAATGTTTTGTGTGAACGTAAAGTCACTGACCATATATGAAGAATACCATGTGGATGAGCCATAGTAATGACAAAGCCAGCAACGGAAGATTCACAAACGCACGCAGACATCAGTGGAGCAGTTTCCTAAAACAGTAAAATAACTCTGGCAGGAAAGTGTGCAAGGAAGGCCAAACATATTGGGTCCGGTACATCAACATCAAAACAGCCAAAGGCTGATCTAAGAGACATAAAAATGAGAAACACACAACGTTTTTTGTTTCTTCTAGAGACTGAGTTTTAAAATGTATTAAGATGTAAAGAGCTTTTTGTAACCAGTCAGTATGTGGAGAAAAGAGAAGCTGTGATTTAGGGGAATAACTGGCAAGTCACGTGTGGAAAAAGAAGCCTGATTAGTGATGTGTATTTTGGCCACATTCTGTTTCTGACATGAGAAAAAGAATAGTCGAAGTTTAATAATGAATTCACTTGAGTACCATTACTCACATGGCCAGACTCAAATGCAGGACTCAGTTCAGTGAAAGTTTATTTACAGTCCACAAGCCCAATATGTACAAAATCCAGTCGAGGTGGCTCTTCTATGTTGTCTTCTATGATGTTCTATGTTCTCTTCATTGGCTCTCTGTTAAATCCAGAATTGAATTCAAAATCCTGCTCCTCACGTATAAGGTCTTGAATAATCGGGCTACATCTTATGTTATTGACCTCATAGTACCATATCACCCCATTAGAGCGCTTTGCTCTCAGACTGCTTACTTGTTGTTCCTATAGTATTTAAAAGTAAATTAGGAACCAGAGCCTTCAGTTTTAAGACCTTTCTTCTGTGGAACCAGGTTCTAATTTGGATTCAACAAACAGACACCATCTAACTTTAAGATTAGGCTTAAAAAAAACTTTCCTTTTTGCTAGAGCATATAGTTAGGGCTGGATCAGGTGACCCTGAATCCTCCCTTAGTTATGCTGCAACAGGTCTAGGCTGCTGGGGGATTCCCATGATGCATTGAGTATTTCTTCTTCAGTCACCTTTCTTACTCATTATGTGTTTGTACTCCTCTCTGCATCGAATCATTACTTATTATTAAACTCTGGCTCTCTTCCACAGCATGTCTTTTATCCTGGCTTCCTCCCCTCACCCCAACCAGTCACAGCAGATGGCCCCTCCTCATTGAGTCTAGTTCTACCGCTAGTTTTTCCTTCCAAAGTGCTTGCTCATAGGTCATCATATGATTGTTGTGATTTACTCTGTTGTATTATTGTATGGTCTACCTTAAAATATAAAGCACCTTGAGGCCACTGTTGTTGTGATTTGGCGCTGTATAAATAAAACTGACTTGAAGTATGAGAGTATAAAAGCAAGTATAAAAGTTAAACAAGGTAAAATTAGACTAAGATGGAATCATTATGAAGGGTATGCAATTTTTCATGGTGGGTTTCAAAGAGTAGGTACTGGTGTGTGCAAACTACTATCCTTTGTATCTTTTCTAGTGAACCTTATGTTTCTATCCACTAAGTTGATGTGAACAGTGAAGGCTTCGACTTCTTGGGTTTTGATTTTGACCCAGGTGTAATCCACGTATCTGTACCAGTGGCTAGATGCAGATCCTTTGAAAGAGACAAGAGCTTTACTTTCCACTTCCTCCATGTAAAGGTTGACTACAATGGGTGACACATGAACCGATGGCACATTGGTGTGCCATGGGCTCATGTGTTTTTTAAGGAGCTGACTTGCTGTAGTGATGTTCTCACAGTCTCCACTGCCTCAGTTGTAGGTATGCAACTGAAGAAAGAAACCACATCAAGGCACACAATGGTTTCATCTGCCATTGCAGTGAAGTCAGTATTTGATGTAATGGCATGTGTTACCCAAAAGGAGAGCTCGGACAGTGGTGAGGTGCTTAGAAATATTGTAGGTGGCTGAGTTTATACTGCTAACAATGGGTCTGAGTGGGACTCTTCTTGTGAATCTTTGGAAGTCCATATATACAGGGTATTGCATCCCCTGGGTACAGACGGTGGTATGCAGTTAATTATTCCTTATTGCTGTTTTCGTGGCTGTGATGACATCCACCATGGGTGGCTGTTATGGAGAAATTGCAAAATTAAGTCATTTGGCTAGTAACTTTTTCTTTTCAGATTCAGTGAAGAAAAGCTGTGATTTAGGGGAATGACTGGCAAGCCTGATTAATAACGTGTATTTTGGCCACTTTCTGTTTCTGACATTGTTGACATAATAAAAATAATAGTCAAATTTTAGTAATGAATTTACTTGTGTACCATACCTCACATGGCCAGACTCAAATGCAGGACTCAGTTCAGTGAAGGTTTATTTACAGTTCACAAGCCCAATATGTACAATATGTCTGCTAATTTCTTCATCTACTTTTCCTGACTGTCTTCCGTTGTGGTGTCCTCCTGTTTTTGTCTGTACGGTCTACGTATCGACTCGGGATGATACGTTTTTGTTTGCAATGTACGGAATTTATGAAATTGTCTGTCTTTTCGTATAATTTGTTGGGCCTGCTGAGCCTTTCCACAAACTTAGAAACTTCTTCTTAAATCAGGGAGGGTAGGAGTGTTTTGAAGACTTTGGTTGATCTTATTCTGGAGTGTATCGATAGTGAAATGGACCTGTCTTATCCATTCAGTTAGAAGTCGGTGTGTGCTCTCCATAGAATCAACTTTGTTTTTTTTGTTTTTTTTCACCTGTCCCTTGTGGTTCTTTGCCATCAGAATTATTGTCTAAAGGCTAAGAAAGATGCCCAATGGATTTACTTTACCAAATGGACCATTTGGAATCAACTTTGTTCTATGTCCCCTGACCATGGATCCAATTTGCAAACTCTTGGGAACAAGTCTGCTTTGTCTTCATCATAGGTTAAAGCCTTAATGCCTACTCACAACTTGCATCAGTTGATCTCAGTAAGTCACATGATAGGGTGAGGCAAGGTTGCACAATGGTTTCATCTGAAACCTCTGAAGATAATGACCCACACCTTTTTCACACCATGGCTCATATGATGAGGCACATGACCATAGTAGGTCAACAGTCCTCTTAACGGACAAATCCCATTAGGGTTTAAATACCTGGGAGTCTCCACCATTTGGTCTAATACTTGAATAAGCTTCTCTGATGAGAGGTGAAGCGTCGTCGAGGAACTTAAAGAAGTCCACTCGCTTTTCTTTTCGAGCTCCTTAGATTACCATGACCTGGATGACTACTAATGTGTTCAGCATGCCAGAGCACATGAAGGTATTCATTAGATACATCAAGGTGTGGCTCTGGTATTTAGCCTTATCTCAGTTTGAGAACTGAAACAATCCGTTTTCATATCAGGGTTTGGAAAACATAGTATTTACAATTAGCAGCAGTGCATGTCTAACCTTCCCGACAATCCTATGAACCACCAGTCATTGTGTAAAGTTCAGTAAAAATATACATATTTTAAGTCAGAAGGCGTAATTTAACCTAAACACACCCACAAGCTGCAGGAACGCACAAACCCATGAAAAGGTTGCAAAATAGTTTTCTTTACCATCAATAATAATACAGTTTAGTTCAAGATGAACCTTCTAAAATGCAGCATTTACCTAACTCCTAAAACACCAAAGGCAGAATGAAGCTCATCTCTAGGCAAAAAAGAAAAAGTATGTATGTCATCACTTCAATGTTTCACCTTTTCTATATGTGTAGATTGATGAATGTACAGTGTCTGACAGCAGAAAGATGCTTTTATTAATTCTGCCAAAGGGGTAAAGTTTTTCTCTAGTGAGGTTTTCTGCTCACCTTAAATCTGAGTTTGAGGCATGCACTTACAAGTATGATCAATGACACTTGTTTGCATGCCAAAATGCAAATTTCTGGAAGGTTGTTATGAAAATGAAAAACTTTCAGGATGTATGCACAACACTGACTAGACTGATGAGTGATGCAGGGAGTGACTTTATTCAGGAGTTAAATATTTTAAAATGCATGAAGCATTTTTTTTTAAAGGATTAGGACTCATTTGTGGTTTTAAGATTATTTAACCCCATATTTTGCATTTTCACTGGAATTTCAAGGTACAGTATTGTCTTAAAATGTGCTTTCAAACACTCTTTACATATTTAGTATCTTCTTTTAGCTATTACTGTAATAATTTGTAGTATGTAAAACATGTTGATCCTGAACGTAGCTCATTGCTATAATTCAGTATTGGATTTGGATTAGTCCTTTATCCTTTTTGGCAACGGACCCCAGTGCACCATGGATAAGTCTTGCAGGAAGCGAACCACTGCCCAAGAGTCACTGTAATGACTCCCAACATTGTTAATAAAAGTTAAACCTTGGTACGTCCAGACCCTTAGAGTATACAGCACAAAACAAGGCAGTTAGTACATGAACGGCGCTAATGCATTAACAAGCTAACTGCGCGCAGCCCCTGCACGGGGTGTTCTGCGTTAACTCGCTAACGGAGGATTGCCGCATTAATGCGGTTATGGCGTTAATGTCATTTTAACGAGATTAATGGTGACAGCACTAATTTATATGAAAAAAAGGGGACAATTTAGCACCTTGCAAAGTAAATTATAGGCATGTATTATTAAACCTTTGTGGAAATATCATAATACAGCATGCATATTTCAACTTCAACAAAAGGTGTTTTCGGTTAATGAATGCTAAAAATGAGTCTTTTTATCCCATTGCTAGGTGGGTCCTGGGCAATGTGATGACATATCTGGTGTAGAAAAGTACTTTTGGGGGTCTAAGATGTACCTGTGTTTGACTGCTGAACTTCAGATTTTTTCGGAAGGAGTTTGTGGACAAAAAAACAATCAAGTACACAGGCAGAAATTTTGTGCATTAAAGTAACATCCACTTGTTTTGCTGAGTGAAACATTAATTTCAGAGTTATATTTTGCACTTTGCTATTACATCATCTGGAGAAAAACAAAATCTTGGCATCATTTTATACACATTTTCCTAATTTAGCCTGACACTTTGAGCTTCTTTGGAGACCCTGTCTTGAATTCAAAACAAACTTCTGTGGGTTTGAACCGTGCCTAGAAACATGACTAATGATGTACTTGCTGCAGTCCACGGGGAAGATGAGGTAAGATCAGCCATTGCCTTAATGAAACATATTTTTGTCTGTATATGAAATTTATAGTGCATATGAACAATTAGCTTGTTTTTCATTTACAACATTCTGCCAAAGAAAACATCTCACTTGAGATTTTGCTTTATGATTTCTGACAGGTCATATTGTATAACTGTGAACTTTATCTGCTTTTGGCAAGGAAACACACCATGCTAAGAGCGCTACCACTGAGCAGAGAGGAAATAACAGACTGAAAATCTGGACCACAAAAGCACAGGGAATCCCATCGACGTCGCTCATGACTCTCAGGAACTGCTGGGGGAGGGGAGAGCTGTTGGTCAAAAGCTAATGATGGAAAAGAGTGAAATAGTGCCTTTACACTCCTATTACTGGCCACACAAGGATAACTCCTATATGTAATGTTTGTAAATTAAGTAACCTCCTAGCATACAGAATCCTGCATTTCCTCCAGTTATGGGCATGCTAAATGAAGTTTTTTATCAAAGTTTCAACCCTAGTTTCATTAATGAATTTTAAGTACCAAGTCCAAGACACGATAAACCTGGCATCATCACACAGTTAATGTTTAGCATGGATTTCTAAAAAAGTTCCACTGGTTTGAGTTATCACTGGGGAATGCTTAATCCCATTATTTGCATTCAATGATGATCTTGGAAGTCATTAACTTTTGGAGTAAATTCATATGTGGATCTGAATGCAGGATTTTTTGGGAGGATTCCTCATCATAGCATGCCAGAGAAAATGCATATTTTGCATCATAAAAAATGCATAAAATAGAAACGAAGTAAGAAAATTTGGAGACATCACGGACTAATCTGAACTAAATAAAATATTATCATCTTTACACATTAAATTTCATCCTTATCTTAAATGTCCATGCAATGCACTGATAGCATTCAAAGTGGGTTCAGGAATTTTTGGTCAAGCGTCTAATATAATCTACGGAGCCCCCCAGGGGACATGGGAGAAAAAAAACATTACGGAGGAAAAAAAAAATTAGGGAGGAAAAAAAAAAATTAGGGAGGAAAAAAAAATTAAGACGGACTTTTGCGAGATCTCGCAAAAGTATTGCGAGCGCTCGCAAAAGTATTGCGAGATCTCGCAAAAGTTTTAGCCGCATTCTTCGGAGGCCGCCAGCTCGAAGCCGACCGGGAGGTCGAGGCACGATGTGCCGGGAAAGCGGTGTTCCTCCCGGCTGTAGTAGGTCTCGACCTCCCGTTAGCTTCGAGCTAGTGGGTGTCAGATCTCCGAAAACGTCGGAGCACTTTTGCAAATATGTGATGTCTTGTAAACCGAGCAGGTATCTGACGTTTACACAACTACATTCATGCCTCAAAATATCTTAAAAGTGTATTTTGTGACCCAGAAACAGTAATATTACAACTAAGTAGCTGCCGCCATTGTTGGAGTTTTGCGAGATCTCGCAAAAGTCCGTCTTAATTTCTTTTTTTCTCCCTAATTTTTTTTTCCTCCCTAATTTTTTTTTCCTCCCTAATTTTTTTTTCTCCCATGTCCCCTGGGGGGCTCCGTAATAATCCAATCCAAAATACAGTCTGGAAGGAGGTATAATTGTTGAATGGTATCTTAATTTGTTGTACTTTAAGATCTCAAGATCACCGTGCAAACCTGGTCAGGGTTATAGTCTGCATTTTGAGTTTGCCTCATAGCAGCAAAGGCTTAAAGCTCAAAGCTGTCACTAACGCCAAGAGAAATAAAACAAAGAGTGTTAAACAGCTGTGCAGTGTTTAGAGCTTGTGTTCCACAGGAAAACACAATTGTAGCATCAGTCATAACAGATTTTATAAACTTCTATTAAGACAATTTGTTCTTGGTATTTAAAGTAGCAATATAAAACATTTTAATGTGTTTGTAAGTTCACACTGTCCCTAGGTTTGTAGGTTCCAAAAATACAGAAACGATGCTTAGTGTTACATGGAGGAAAGACCATTCCTTTTAATTTTGGGAAATGTAAAATTTCCTATTGTACAGTATAGGCTAAAAGTGTTATCCCATTCACAATGTAGTCAGTATGAAAGAGTTAATATCCTTATTTTATCATGCATGGAAGCTCTTCTGCAAGCCAAAGCTCATGAAAACTAGGGCATTTCACAATATTTGGGTTGGCCCAGGTAATGAAAGGTGCTGGACTTCAATGTGATGAGCTGCTTTGAAGAAGAATGATGAATATCCTCAGGTCTGCTGCCAGGTTGTAAATCAGAAACAGTGAACAAGGTCAAATGTATAGTGAGTTCATGCACTGCTGAAACCCCTGCAGAAACAAAATGTACTGACAACGTTTTTCAGTGATGTTTCAGTAAAACGAAGAGAATAAACTAATCACCGGATGTCAGAGTTCTTGTTTACCAGATCTCCTGTGTCCACCTGCCAGTGTTGGATAAACTATGCAGAAAGTGGTTCATTCTTTTGATCCTTGTGCACAAAGCCAACTATGACATTTGGGGGGAAAAAAACCCCCATGAGATTACAGCTGCCTTTGGTCAAACTAGTCAAAAAGTTTTGTTTTACTTTTTCTTTTTCACGTGTAGATACTAAATGCCAATTCAGTGCTAAAAGAATCTATGAATGTCACAACAACATCTCTGAAAAACATTTATTACATTATTACATTATTAAGTGAACTGCATTGAAATTTAGAAAAAAAAAATCCAGATTTTTCTCTGAATAGGACAAAATGAACTGCCTATAAACACACTTAATTTGCAATTCCAAGGAACTGTGTGTGTTTTTGTGTGTGAAATACTTGTATATCCTCAGGTTGTCTAATTGCCACCTAATCATTACAATGATTTGCACGCCCAGTTAGTAATTCTACTATAAATATTCAGTCACACACATGAAACTGATTAAGGCATAATGAAAACAATGAAAACAACCAAAATGTGCATAAAATATAATATCTGTCTCGCTAACTAGAAAGATTTTTGAAAAAGTAGTATAGTTACAGACCACTGAACTGAAGACCATTTCTTATATAGTTAAGCCCATACATTTTTTAACAACAACAATATTTTCTCAGTTGGTCTCCATACGCCACCACAGTGTATTATAAATCAAACAGCCAAGATGCGCCTGACAAGCAGACTTTCAGTTTCATTTCAATTTATTGTTTAGCAATTACATCCATTTTTATGTCCCTCATTTTCAAAGGCTCAAAATTAATTGGACAAACAAATATAAGTCCAGTCCAGTCCAGAATCCATGGGCAAAACTCTAACGATTTCTCTTTTGAGATGCTTTCTTAGGACTTCACTTCATCTCCAGCTGTGGCTGTTTCGTAGATGTCTACCTTCAGTTGTGTCTTGAGTAACTATAGATTATGACCTGCTGGGTTGAAATCTTTGGCATTGCCTTCTTTGCCTTGAGAAACTTTTCGCTTTTCTAGTATATTTGTGGGTCATTATCCATTTACACTGCAAAGTGGCTTCCAGTCAGTTATTATAAGCAGTCACATCAGTTAATACAAATCCTTGAATAAAGCTGGAAGTTTTCACTTCAGTCTAATCTTGACTGCCATTTAAAATTCACTGTGGTTGTGTAAAGAGGCAACATTTTTAAAAAAGAAAAAAACAAGAAAAAAACAAGAAAGACGTGTCATTCAGACACAACTGTATTTTGTCAAGCATCAAATACCTCTATTATGTGATTTAGGTCTTTAATCCAGTACCATAAATGTCCTGTAATACCTTATTTTTGAAGTGAGTTATTGCTTCTTTTTTTTTTTTTTCTTTCTTTTTTTTTGTTGTTGTCCCGTTTGGATCTTTAGCCATCGGAATTGTTGTCTTAAGGCCAAGAAAGATGCCAAGCGGATTTATTTCACCAAGTGGATCATCATGGCCTTGCCATATTGGCCCATTTGATTGACCTTTATTATAATTATGTATTTATTTTATTTACGGTTGCTACAAATGGGACAGACATGACTGGGGGATAGGACATTGAGAAAGAATGAAAGAAAGAGAGGGAGAGAAAGAAAAACAGAGGGGAGAAGAGGCGGTGAGAAGGGGAGAAAGAAAGAAAAACAAACAAAACACCTGGATCACCTGTATGGAGAAAAAAACAGAAGAGAAAACAAACAAAAAAGAGCAACATAATAAATACAGCACCATCACAATAAACTAGCTAGCAGTAGATAACAGTAGATACTAAATATTAAACGCTATTGTGCAGCACGCAAGATAGACAGCGCACAATGTGCTTTGAGGCAGCAGCCAAAA
>NW_024582397.1:584967-623712 GCF_018398535.1 Haplochromis burtoni
AAAAAGAGACGCACATCACCTAATATGCTTAATTGGTAGTAGGCTTTCGAGCCTATACAGCTTGGAGTAAGACAACATGCATGAAGAGGATGATGTGGACAAAATACTCATTTGCCTAATAATTCTGCACTCCCTGTAGTGTTGCTGTGTGCTGTTCTAAAGTGCATTTAAAACATCAGAGAGCAGCACGGCTCCTCCCGAAAACCCTTAGTGTCTATATGCATTTAAAATTGAGGGTAGGGCACCAGCGCCAGAGGTGGGTTGGAATACACCGACCATCCTCTGGATGCTGTAAAACGTGCCCACCCCCAAGGCCCTATATGTATGTGTTATGTGAGAGTGTGAGTAATGTGGATGTCTAGGTTGCAGAATAAAATTGAGGCACAGGCGGCCAGAAGGGGACAGAGGGGGAGTGCCTCCCCTGCACCCTGGTGACATACCTGCACCCCAAGCCCTGCGTGTGTGGGTGGGTGTGGTAGAGCGGGAATAGGGAGGCAGCTGAGGATGGGGAGGGAAGAAAGGGAGGGGCAAGCGGCCCCTCCCTGGGGCCAGCTCCCCCGCTGACCCCAGTAGGCACCCCCACACTCTGGAACCCACCAGGGCAAGGGGGCCCAGGCCCATCCGGACCGGGGCCCGCAGCAGCAGCACCGCCCAGCCCCACAGAGTCCGGGGCAGCCCACCCGACTCCACCCCAGAGAAAACTGCACCCACCCCATCATCCAATCATCTCCCAAACTACACAAGACAATAGACACCCAGGTTGAGTTCATTCTCCACCTCTCCTATATCTCTCCCCCCACCTGCAGAGTGAGCTCCTGTAGAGAGGAGACCACCTGCAAAGATATAACAACCTCCCCACCAGTTAGAGAGCCCCCTAGTTGGGCCGATGCACCAGAGGTCCCCTGCACTGGGGCTGAGCCCCCCTGCACCCACCCGCCCACAGCTCCGGCGACACAACAGCCAGGACCCAAGCCCCCAAGGCCCAGCCAGCACCCCACCCCAGAGTTATTGCTTTCAAGTACAACAGTCTAAGGAATTTAGCATCTGTTACAGAAACTATGCCACTCAGTCTCCATTGAATATTTGGGAATTACTGAGTTAAGCACATGATAATAGCTATTTTTGTTTTTCTGCGTTTTGCTGCAGTTGTTTCAAATTTGGCTTTTGCAGCTTGGGGTCCTTAAGGGAATATGGAGCGATTTGTCGTATTGTCAGTCACAGTTATTGTCAGTGACTGTCAGAAGGAAGATAATCCACATGTGCTTTTCATTTGAGGAATTATCTGCACTAGAGCAAAATGGAGTAATTGAAAACATAAAGGCATATTTATTTCTGGAGTAAAATAATGAATACATTTCAGGAAATACTGATCTACAACCATTTGAATAATAAACATGGTGAAATATTAATGTTGTTAAAGACCAGAAGTCTGCTTTTTTCTGTAATACTTGAGCTTATAATAATTTACCAACCATGTCAATTTCATCCTCCTCAATCTCTTCCTGACTTCTCCACAGCTCAGCCTCCTATGACTGTAAGGCCTGGTTACTACACTCAAAAAAAATATAAACGCAACACCTTTGTTACTGCTCCCATTCCCCATGGGATGGACGTAGAGACCTAAAATTCATTCCAGATACACAATATAACCATCCCTCCCAAACAGTGGTCACAAATCAGTCCAAATGTGTGGTAGTGGGCACATCTGCTATATTGAGATAATCCATCCCACCTCACAGGTGTGCCACATCAGGATGCTGATCTGACATCATGAGTAGTGCACAGGTGTACCTCAGACTGCCCACAACAAAAGGCCACCCTGGAATGTGCAGTTTTGTCTCACAGCAAAATGCCACAGATGCCACAAGCAATGAGGGAGCGTGCAATTGGCATGCTGACAGCAGGAATGTCAACCAGATCTGTCGCCCGTGCATTGAATGTTCATTTCTCAACCATAAGCCGTCTCCACAGGCGTTTCAGAGAATATGGCAGCACATCCAACCGGCCTCACAACCGCAGACCTCGTGTAACCACACCAGCCCAGGACCTCCACATCCAGCAGGTTCACCTCCAAGATCGTCTGAGACCAGCCACCCAGACAGCTGCTGGAACAATTGGTTTGCACAACCAAACAATTTCTGCACAAACTGTCAGAAACCGTCTCAGGGACGCTCAACTGCATGCCCGTCGTCCTCATCGGGGTCTTGACCTGACTCCAGCTCGTCGCCGTAACAGACTTGTGTGGGCAAATGCTCACATTCGATGGCGTCTGGCACGTTGGAGAGGTGTGCGCTTCACGGATGAATCATGGTTCACATTGTTCAGGGCAGATGGCAGCTGAGAATGTCCCAGTTCTTGCATGGCCAGCATACTCACCGGACATGTCACCCATTGAGCATGTTCGGGATGTGCTTGACCGGCGTATACGACAGCGTGTACCAGTTCCCACGAATATCCAACAACCTCGCACAGCCATTGAAGTGGAGTGGACCAACATTCCACAGGCCACAATTGACAATCTGATAGACTCCATGCGACGATGTGTTGCACTGCATGAGGCAAATGGTGGTCACACCAGATACTGACCGGTTCTGGGTCCCCAGACCCCCAATAGCGCAAAAAACTGCACATTCCAGGGTGGCCTTTTGTTGTGGGCAGTCTGAGGTACACCTGTGCACTACTCATGATGTCAGATCAGCATCCTGATGTGGCACACCTGTGAGGTGGGATGGATTATCTCAATATAGCAGATGTGCCCACTACCACACATTTGGACTGATTTGTGACCACTGTTTGGGAGGGAGCAGTAACAAAGGTGTTGCGTTTATATTTTTGTTGAGTGTAGTTATTGCTGGTACTACAGTTTATGGTGCAGCAGCTGCTATCATGTTGGCTAATTTGACTGCATCTGTTTTTACTTGTGATATCTTCAATAAGATTTAATATTAGGGACTAATACCAAAAAAGTCAGCAGTAGTTTATGATTTTCTGGTCAGTATTGAGATTATAGAGCAAGGGAACCAAAGGCTGTTTTTCCAGACTTCTGTGCAACCAGTTGCCACTTGCTTTTCACCTCCATCCATCCATCAATTCGCTTCCGCTTATCCTTTTCAGGGTCGCGGGGGGCGCTGGAGCCTATCCCAGCTGTCATAGGGCGAAAGGCGGGGTACACCCTGGACAGGTCGCCAGTCTGTCGCAGGGCTAACACATAGGGACAGACAACCATTCACACTCGCATTCACTCGCACATTCACACCTAGTGACAATTTGGATTAATCAATTAACCTATCCCCACAAGCTGCATGTCTTTGGACGGTGGGAGGAAGCCGGAGTACCCGGAGAGAACCCACGCAAACACGGGGAGAACATGCAAACTCCACACAGAAAGACCCCGGCCTGATGGTGGAATTGAACTCAGGACCTTCTTGCTGTGCGGCAACAGTGCTAACCACCGTGCCACCGTGCTTTTCACCTTTCAGGATCAATTTACATGCCAGTAATATTAAACAGTTGAGAATTATTTTGTGGATAGTCTTCAGCTGTACTGAGAGAAGCTGGCTGTTCAGATTTTCTGGTAAGTAATCTGAATTTTTGTTTAAGCCTGTTTTTGCTAGCCTGAATTAGCATTTGACTTAGCATCTAATGGATTATGGGTATACCTTGCAAATCAAGCTAGCTAGTTAGAACTATTGATAGAACTACTGAGAAACAGAACTTAGGTACATACAGATATCTTATTTTAAAAAATACACATACATACATACACAGGTAGACATTCAGATGTGCTTAAGAAAGTGAAACTGGTCAGAGTTGTTTCTTAAAAATATTGCACTTGTGTACCAAAATTTGTATAGAATTAAAAATGAATAGTATTGCACCAGGTTTAGATTGACATAGCGTGTTATTGATTTATTTTGTTTGATGTCAGAGTTCCCAGATGAATTTGGCATAAAAAATATTTCTTGATTGCGTAGTGCTTGCTTTGGACCTAGAACATTTGCCTGAGGGCAAGCATTTAAACAGATGATAGGCATGTTGAGTTGTAGCCTTTAGCTTTCAGTCTACTTTCTGCAGGCAGCTCAATATGTATGCATCATCAAGAGCAGGCAGCTGTGTTTTTGTTAATGTTTTATGCAGTTTTTATGAGTCTCTTTAGATCTCTTTCTTATCCGCAAGAGAGCTGTCATCTTACCATATGTCAATGTCCTTTAAAAATGACAACAACGATAACAGCAATCAACACTTTTCAGCCAAACTGCCAAACTCAAAACTGAGTGATACCACAGTGGCAACAATTTTTTATGCCTTTATTGCTTTTTTATGTTTTATTCAAGTTTTCTAAAGTCTTTCTCTTTACTGCAGTGTTTTGCAGTAATAAAATATAAAAGCAGGTATAGTGCGTATATGGTGCATCTGTAGCCAAATTCTAATGTTATTGCCTCTGTGTAAAGAGATTTGTGTAATTATATTCGAGGGGATTTCTTTAACCAAGACATCTGTGAGTGTTCAGTGCCAGATTTTTCCTCATTCAGTTCAAAAGTGCAATGTCTTTGGGCCAAGTGAAAAACTATGTTGCTATTTGGAATGACATTGGCCCATTTTGTATCCAGTTTTAACATTTCAAAGCACACCCTTAGTAACATGAGTAATTCCCCAGAAACAATATTTCCTTGAACTCATGTTATACAATTTAAATAGCTACTGCTTTGCACTTAAAAAATATCCCGATTTTGTGGACATTTAGCATTACCATAGCCTTACCTTATAGTTATACATCTGATATTTGATGTAGTTATATCAAACAAACTTTTTGTGGGCTTTTTCTTATTAACATTATTACTTAGCTCTTAAAATATATTTAGTTCTTTAAAAAAAACCTTTAAGAATCCAATTGTTAAAAGTCTTGTGGTACATATTCAACTATGTTCATTAGTGTGTGCGTGTCTGCTATTTAATTATGAGCAGATAAAGCTTTTAGAACTGACTCCTGCAGCTGAATTACATTAAAGTGGGGAGAAAGAAACAAAACAATGGCATTTATGGAAGTTTCAAGTGTTCATTCTATGTGAAATCTGTTCTTTTACAATGTACTATAATGTTATTCTCATGCATCTTTTGGCCAGACAGGGTATTATGTGAAACCTTGGCATTCATCATCAAACACAATTTGCTTGTGAACAGACATGAATATAAGATTGGATCCATCGAAATGTCATTAACACTGATAACTATGTTGTTGTGTAAATTAAAGCTGTTTTTGTTTTTAAATTTATGGATAATTAAAACTAAGTTCTAATTAAAGACATGTGGGTTTGGAAGTTCTCAAAAGCATACTTATGTAACATACATTTGGAGAAAAACACTATCTTGTGAAGCAAGAGAGCAAATAAAACTCTTGGAAAAAGATTCTCACAAAACCGTCTGATTTAAATTTACAGAAAATTATAACTGTGCTCAATTTATGTTGTTTTGGCAATTATTCCTGGTTGTCTGTCAGAGAATGAATGATTATGTAACTTCTGAATCTGCTTTTCTTTATGAAATATACCGCAAAGATGGAAAATAAGTCACTGTGCGCTAAGCCTTAGATGACCTACATTACTGTTGGGCTTAATAGTCTTAGTTTTGTGACCATACAAGGTAAAAATAAAATAAAATGCAAAACACAATGAAGAAACTATGATTGTATTTTGTACATAATGCTCACCTGTACTCGGAATCTCATGTGAATACCTTTAAATTGTACTTTGTGAGGGCCAAGTCTATACACGATGGGGCTGCAGTTGAACTTCATCAAACACATCCAGTGTTCCAGAAATATGACAGCTTGTTGGAGCCAGTGCTGCTTTCATGCAGCTGCATCCAGGCAACCTCTGATATGCACATTTGCTGGACTGGAGTGTTATTTTGGTAGAGTGGCTGATGGGGATCAGTTAAAACTGAGAGAAACTTTCCATTAGATTCTACATTTATTGATCAGATAGGGTTTGTCATATACATTTCATTGTATTATTGTTACATCTTAAATACTAATGTCCCTGCAGTTCTGCGATCATTAAAAATTGATAAACCCTGATTAGTAAAGTAAAATATGATAATAACAGCTAAAGAAAAAACTTTTAAACAACGGAAAAAGAAAAAAGTTTAAAAATGGTGTTCAAAATTTGTAGCCTGATGCACCTTCAAATGCTGGTTTATTTCAAGCACAGATGACCCATGTTATTAGGAGAATCTGATAAAAGTCAACACAACAAAACTAGGTACAAGTGTCTGAAAGCTTATTAAAGGGATGCTGCACATGCATTTGCCAACTCTGTTGTTTTGTTTATAGATGAGAAGACAGTTGCTTTTTGGTGATGAGCAGTGGAAACTGTTGTACTAAGTCAAGTGAAATTGGAGACTGTTGTTATTGACAAGAACGGTCTTATAAATGACCAAATAATTGATTGGTAGATCGCTGCTGAAGAGAGCATGGAAAATCACAAGGCAAATGGAAAAGTAACATGATCCCGCACCAGATGTTTTCAGAAGAAGTTGTAAATGTATAAAATAGTGCCCACTGTGAGTCTGACTACAGAATGTATTAAACTTTATCTGTAGCTAGGTTTGCATGTTACTGTAGGTTACACTTTCTAGATAAAATAGAAATAGATAAAATGTTTTTTTATGTTTTTTATTTTAGATGTAAGAAATAAATGGTTTCTTTTTTATGGCTCAAATCCATGAAAATAATATCAACATAATCCCACACGGTACCTAAAATGTGCTGCAGAGGTATGTTTCAGCACTGCTGAATTTGAGACATTCAGTTTTAATCCCCTTGTAAATAACACAAACAGAAAATGAAGGTGCTTTGTATTTCTTTCAATATGCTGAAAGAAACAGCATCAACAATGTGAACGAAAAATGTGTTTAATTTCTATTAGGTAAGTAAGAGAAATGTAGCAAGCCGACGCAAGTGAGCAGCTTCTATAGTGCAAGCAATCATGTCAAATATTCAGTAATGAAACCTGTCATCTATAATTAGAGGTCTAAAAAGTTGCCTCACAGTTCTACTTCAATGCAATTTAGCTTTTGACAGTTCATTACTTGTTAAAACAGCCACAGAGTACAGATGTGAGCAGGTTTTAGGCCATATGGTGCAGGTCTCGCTCTACAGAAAATACTAAGATATTATTTGTGCTTCTTTGCATGGTAGACAAATATTATTTTTGATTTTCCACAAGCTACTGATTGCATGAGCAGTTGTGATGCGTCACTTGGGCCGTTTTTGGGAAAACAACATATAAATGGCAAAACACTGATTATTTGTATGATTTCATCATGTCAGCCCATGTGAACCAGCTGCCTGGATCACCAAAGCTTGTTGACGATTCCTGTAAATGATTTCTGATGTGAAATAACAGATAAGAAAAAAAAAAAAACGTTTTATATTTTGCCATGTCTGTTTTGTGTGTTGCAAAAGTTTCTTGGCTGCTTGAGGTTTTAAACCGTTTTAGTGTATCCAAGAAGCCATAAACTGCACTGAGGAATTTTTCTCATGAAACAATAATGCAGAAGCTGGTGCTGACCCAAATATCTGTACATAACAGCAAACATAATGTCCCTGTAACCTCAGGGAAGTATCTCAGCTGCATTCACACATAAAAAAACACATGTTACTTACATATTCTTTTGACAAATGAAATTCGGCAATGCATTTTGAAATGAAATGTAAGTAATTTGCAATTGATGCCAATGTTACAATTTATTTTTTCATCATATTTTGTAGTTTTCACAAATTATTTGTAGTTTTTTAGTTAGACTTTTTTTTATGAGTAAAGGCAGTTGACTCTTCTTGAAAATGAGGATAATGCAGTTCTTTTTTAAACCAATTTTGATGTTTATTTTGTACAGAATCCAAACTGCCTGGATCCGTTTAAACTGGCAGATGCATGGCTAAACCACTGAAAGGAATGACTCATAGGTTTTGGTATCTACAGTTCTGTTTTCAATGAGTTGGACTGACTTTACAACTCTTTTAAACCCTCTTTTAGGTCACTATTAAACTAAAAAATACTACTATGAATTTATAGTGAGCAAAATATTTTCGAAAAAATACTGGAAAAGTTAAGTAAATATAAAGCACACATCCACAGGCAATCTCACATTTAATAAAGTTAATTTGGCAAAGGGTCAGCAACAGTCACAAATGTGAAAAACGCCATCAAATGGCTATAATTGAGTACATTACATTATGGCATAATTTGTGTAAATATTTTTGAAATCACTGCTTAGTAGCATTTCCAAAATGTATGAAAAGCATTAAAGCTGAACAACAATCAAATTTTGGTTGAAGAAATGCTGCTACCCATACTGCCATAATACAAGCATATAGAGGAGCATGACTCTAATAAAGGTGCTAATCTGTTGGTCCTGTGTCTGGATATGTCACTCATTGAAAACAGCTGGCACATTATAAAATTAAAATAACAAAAGAAGCTTGCAGTTACTCACTAGATAAAATCCTATATCAAGTGGCAAAACATTTTCAAAGCTATACATTTTTCTCTGAGTAGGACCATCATAATGTTAAACATTTAACAGGCTAACAAAAGCAGAATTAGCATACTTAAAAAAAAGTTATGTTATTTGTATACTGTTTTCACTTTAATTTTATGGTCAAACTTTTGTGGAGTAAAGAAATTTTTTCCAAGCACAAATTTAGTTTTAACATCTCAATGAAACAAAACTTACCATTTAAAAATTTTGCAAAGACTTCAAAATGACACAATCTCCACTAATGCCCTGTTCAAACAGGCATATTTATCTCAACAAAAGCTTTTTATTGGAAGATGTTTGGAAAATAGAAGGCAAAGCCAAAAGCATTCAGCTACATCATTCCAAATGATAGAGAGAGAGACAAATTTACATTACAATTTAAACAATATACAGAGAAAAAAAATACAGTTAAAGTCAGAAAACATGTTTGTTTTTTTTTGTTTTTTTTTTTATCTTTATCATGCTTAGATTTTGAAATTTTCCAGGCAGCTTTTAACCTCTTTGCGTTAAGCAAAGTCATAGAGAAGCTCAAAATTGAAGTATTTTATTGTAAATCTAATGAATGAATGCATTCAGACTATCCTATAGCTGCTTTGACTTTCTGTGTATTTAAAATCATGCTGAAATATTCATGTGAACTTGCTTTATATACATTCAAAGCACCATTAAAGTGTTTATGAGAGTAGTTTTTTTTGTCAGGTATACCTATTACAGTATGAATTTTAGGCACAGCCCTTGTATTAAAACACCAACTTTAAAATCTGGGTTCGACGTCTCTTTCGGCTTTTAGCCAGGAGGTGTTCTCATCGGCTTGTGCTCAGTCCCTTCCCCTCCTCCTGCCGCCAGCTGGAAAAAAGAGAACAATAAATATTTGTCAGTCATGTGGATTAGATTGTTGTCGAAGTCTAAAAGATATACTGTGCTGAAGTTTGGCATCCAAACTCTCATCACTGCCCAGATGGAAACATCAAGCACATGGAGCAGGAGTGATGATGATGACTTCCCCTCTTGGGAAGTGTATAGTGTCAGAAACTATACAGATGGATGCTGACTGGATGTGGGTCTCACAAAATGTTGTATAACAGCCACTGAAGCAACACATTTCTGCATAGCTTTTGAGGAGAGCATTGTGGCAGCAAGCATGACAGCAGATGAGCAAAGAGACTGCAGCTGGAATAAAGGAATGTTGATTTTTGGGGAATTGTATTTGCATCTTTCTTGTTGAAAGTTAGATGAGAAGACTGATACCATTACTGTATGCACAAGACAAAAATGAAGCTATAGCAGCTGGCTTAACTAAGCACAAACCCGGAAATAACTAGCCTGGGTCTGTACCAGCACCAGTTAATGATTTGTCATCTGTTTAATCTATAAAAAATCGGTATTCTGAAACAGCACGTGGTTTTACAGAAGGCTTTGTGCAGGACTATATTTTCTTGGCATTACAGTGTGATTGCCAGTCATCTCTTCTGTCTGTGTTAAACTAAGCTAATGGGCTGCTGGCCCTCTCAATCCATAAATGAGAGTGTTATCAGTTTTCTTATCAAACTCTCAACAAAGAGTGAGTAGTGTAAGCAGATTTCCCAAAATGTCAAGCTATTCCTGTAGGTACCAAAGTGATTGCAGGGATGTGTTGGACATATGGTACAGGAAGAGAATGGAGCATAATTGAAGCCAAAGTCTTAAAGTGACAGTCTAAACTATCTCACACTGTGCTGCATTAATTACAATTCCAGGTCTCATTTCTTTCTGTCTTTCTTTCTATTTCTTTTTCCTTCTTCTTCTTCTTTCTTTCTTTATTTTTTACCTATAACTCTTCTGGGATTATTTCCTCTGGAACTGCCTTCTATAAAGGCAAAACAAACACACAAATCACACATTATTTATGAATTATTTTCCTGCTTTCCACTTCCTAGAGACTTGGAAAAAAAAACTCACTTTGGATTATTTTGGTAAGCCTTGATGTGTCAAGATCGCTCGCTTCAATGGTGGAAACTTCTGAAAGATCGACTCCTGATGGAAAAATGAAAGTATCTTTAAAGTGATGCTAGAATATTTGGCAAAAAATATCAGATAAGCGTAATAACACATAAATTCTAACTAAATACTGTTTAATAAGATTTAAAGTCTATTATATGTATTTAAAAGTCACCTATGATGTGTGTATAAATTATCTTTATTATATTCTATATTATTTTATTTGTGATAGCTAAATTCAGAGAGCTCTAATCTAATCTAAAATCAAATCTAACAATAATTTATTAATATTATTAATTAATAATCACACAAACAATCCTTATTTTTAAGTTTCCAAAGCATTTCACTGACCTTCCAGATCAATGTTGCTGGTACCAGTGCTGACTGAGTATTGAGGCCCTGGAAACAACAACATTTGTGAGTTCTTAATATCAAGTCATATGATTGTGTTTTACACTTAAGAAATACTTACCAGAGACAACCCTGGTAACCTTTTGGACGGGGTTCTGCCTTTCAATCACCCTGGTAACCTTTTGGACGGGGTTCTGCGTTTCAATCACCCTGGTAACCTTTTGGATGGGTTTCTGCTTTTCAATCACCCTGGTAACCGTTTTTTTGATGGGTTCCCTTTGAATGACCCTTGTCACTTCTTTTACCCCAGGAAGTGTAAAAAAGCAAAGAAGCCATGTTTTACTACACTGAAATCAAGAGTGCACAGCATTGTATACTGATCAACTTCTGTACAGCCAACACACACAAAAAATAGTTTCAGTGAAAAATTTCCATGAAAAAAAAGGCGATTCCTAATCAAAGGATATCTACTAATACAATTGTGTTATAATTTTCTACAGCTTTATGATTTGCTTTAGCACAGCTTTATTTTAAATACATGTGACTATTATGTCAGTGATATCTAAATACTGTGTTTCAAAATTTGTAATTAACTAGCTTTCAGTGCATGACTGCATGTAAACTGACAAGTTTGGCTACATAAAGTGCACTGTGAATTCCTGGTTGGTAATCTCATAAAGATTCCCATTTCCCGTTTTTAATGTACACTGTACCCTCCCTGCCCTCACTGTTCACCATCTTGACTACCTTAATGGAAATGGAGTGATACCAAACAATTTATGGCAAGTGGAAAGAAGAAATGTCAATGGATTAATGAATGCTAATCTTAGCTAACTGCCTAATGTTTTTTTTTCTTCTCAGGCATTGACAGGTATTGTGTGAGTGCCTCAGGATGGGGCATTGAACAGTTAGCAGAATGTGGTAGCTAGATCAGCAGTCATAATCAAATATTACGGTTGTCATTAGATGAGGAATATATTGTTTTTATTTTTTTCCACTGGTCTTTTGAAATTCCTCAGTTTTGTGCTTGCAACAGTTTTATTAAATATAACTGGTCATACTTCACTGATTAGGAATCAAATGATGTTGATATTCTTTAATCACCATTACTGTACTTTCCTGAATGACACAAGTGACAGTCCTCTATAATAACAACAGGAAATACAGAGTTATTAATGACAGTGAAACATGCAAACTACTTACTCAAAAATGTAAGGGGAATTTCCTGATATCTGAATCCAGAAATGTACTGTAAAAAAGTAAATACAATTGTTAAAGCATATTAAATGTCTATGCTGCATAATAAAGCATATAATTGCTCAGCTCAGCTGAAAAATATAAATAATTAACAACAATAATGTTCAATCAGAACCATTTTACTAAAATAACCACTAGCATAATCTTCATTGTATGTTCTAGACCCAACCCAACATCTCGGGAACTTTAAAAACAAAAAACAAATTAACCTTAAATTGAATGTAAGAGATGAGCTTCGTCAGAACCATCTGGAGTTCCTGGGATCCAATAGGGATTTCTACAAGACAGCACAGGGCGTTGACCGCAATTAGGTATTTACAATTATCACGTTTCTTGGCAGATTTATAAGACAATAACTGGATGAAAGTTTTACCTTCAGGATACAACAGCTTGTTGACAAAGTGAATGACTCCATTTGTGGCCATCATATCAGCCTCAGGGACTTCAACAGAATTAACCTTCACAGTGTTGTTTGCCTGAGGACAACCATTTCAAACAGTTACAGACAAGAAAACCACAAAGTGTTGGGTGTGAATGAAACCACATACTAAAATATGAAGAATAATCTCTGTCCCACATTAAATATCATTAGCTTACTGGAGTCACTGAGTTTCAAAGTGACTTTTAATCAGACAATATTCATGAACACTACCATATAAAACAGTTTTACTGAATACTTAACTCTTTACGATTAAATTTAAAAAAGAAAAAGAAAAAAAAGGGATTTATCTGAAGTATAAGGTTTAATAGATTAAGATATATAGTTTCCATCTGGATGCACAAAATACCTACAACTACAATTTTAAGGTTGCTGCCCTGGAGGGACTTGAGAAGGTTTGTCACCCCAGGCTCCAAACCACCGCCAATGAAGATACCATTATTGATGTGATACAGAAGGATGGTTCTGAGTGCATTTATGTCCTCTGAAATAAAGCAAAGACACACAAATAAGCTATTATTGTATTTTGCATTTCTAACTAGTCTTTTACTGCCCAACAAATAAATAGACAAAAATGTCTTGTAAACTTACTCTTCAACACAGCCATGTCTCTTTCACTTAAACCTGCAAAAGCCTTGTCGCTTGGGGCAAACAGAGTAAAGCCTCCCTCCTGTCGAAGCACGTCAGTCAAGCCAGCAGCTTCCATCAGAGACAAAAAGATCCTAAAGAGCAGAGAAGAAAACTGTAACTTGGCTGTTGTAGACGCCTCTAAGGGATGACATATTGCAGCAACAGCACTTTCCCATTCCCATATGTGCCATGTGGATTTAATGTAATGATTGTCAAGATGTGGTTTGAGTATTATACTGGTTTTTAAGACCACAGTCCATTTATATTACCATTGTACTTACTTGAACCCTCCGTTTTCTGTCAGAATCTCGTACATAGTTTTTTCTGCAGGTTTCAACAGAGTCCTCATGAGATGAAGGGCCCCATTGCTTCCTTCTTTACTGCCTCGTATCAGGCAGGAATTCTCGATGCACACAGCCTGCAGATGTGAAACAAGTTGAATAAAAGAGAATAAACTTGAAATCTCAAAGATTTGAAGATTGATTGAGGCTATTGCCTATAACAAGTCTTTAATGGCCTCCAGCTATAACTACTGGGCAAATCTTTAGAGAAGAGTACTCACTGAACGATAGATGAAGACCCGAAGAAGTTTCCCTCCGATGGTCTCCAGCTGCTGGCCATTGTACAGCTGTCCCAGAACAATCTTATTCTTCAAGATGTGGTTCTCCAGGATAATTTTGAGTAAGTCCTGATCCATGGACATTATTTCATCTGCAGAGGAAAGAAACAGTTTTATGATTCTCATTTAAAATTAATTACACCAGGAAAAAAATACATTTACATTTAAAGCACTGGCTTCAAAAAACTGTATTCTTACTACTTTGACTACCATTACCCTAACGCAGTAACAGACATATTTTGACCAAAGTCGACTCTGTACTCATTGACCTGGCAGTTCTGCAGATAAACCACAAATAGTGTCCTACAAATGACGATAAATGCTCTGTAGGTCCATGTTCACAGACAGACAGAGGGAAAGTTTATGGATTGAGCAAGAAACATCATCATCTGTCACAGTTTTCCTGATTTTCTTGGACGTGTCTTATGTCAAGATAGACAATAAATAGATAAATGCACAGAATAAATGTGACAACATTAATTGATAACAGTCACTTTTAGATTTTCTTATTGTGGAATTCTTTACATCCACTGACAAAAGATTATCAATATAAATAAGATACAATTTTTCCCTAGCTGACTACAATTAATTGTTTCTTAAAACATGAGAAGCATAGCGGCTACTTTTTCCACATATGACATTAAGATTTTGCATGAATTCCCTGAAGCATTTTTAAAAAATCGACATTGCCACCTGCTGAGTGGATAAGAGAGGAAGTGCAAGCGGTATAATGAGGAGTATATGACTCACCACTAAAGACACTGTTGAATGGAGCCAGTAAAGTGTACTCTGCATCTGATCTCATGCCACTAGAAAGGCCCAGCTCAGACACCATGTCACTGAAGGTTGACTGGGAACTTCCCAACAGTTCCATTACCTGCTTAGCTTAAAGAGGTAAAGGAAATCCTGACGGTTTTAGAATATGAACCATTGAAAAAATATTTACATATTCTTCGATATACATATTGTGTAATAAACAAGGCATGCCTGAATAGGAAGCAAAGAGGTGCTCTAACCTGAGTCTGGAACAAGTGCTTTGTCAATAATGTGGATGACACCATTGGTGGTGACAATGTCCTTCTGACGCACCATTTTAATGCCATTGACTGTCAAGCTTTCGCCATCACAGCCAATTTCAATGTTGTTGCCCTCCAGTGTCTCATAAGAGGTGCCAGCCAGGATACCCTCAGAGCACTGGATTGAGTCCAGAAGGTGGAAAGACAGAAGAGCTGAAACAACAATAAATAAATAAATAAATAAATAAATAAATAAATAAATAAATAAATAAATAAATAAATAAATAAATAAATAAATAAATAAAATATTTGAGTTAATATATGATTTAGTTGTGTAAGTAGATGTTTGTCTGATACACTGGGACATTAATGTTTTTTCCTTTGTTATACCAAAGTCAAGGAGGTTATATCCAAGAAACCTGCATATCCTTTAGATCCCAGTGGTCCTCTAGTGTGGGGAACTGTTCTGATCTGAGCACGGCACAGCAAATATACATGAGGAAATACAGATGAAGTACAACTTTTTACCATCTCTTGGTGCTTAGATTGATAATTACCTTGAAAGCCTTTTAGAAATTCTGATTCTTTAAGAAATCACAATGTATATCTCAACACTTTAAACAACAACAAATATTACTGATAATTATACGAGTATATTTTATGAAGATACATATAGCAGTAAAAAAAAAGGCCATAAAAATGTCAAATTATGTGTTACATCATATGTTTCCAAACTCACAATTTAATGCTTGGCTTGAAAGAAGAAAGTTTTTTTTTTTTGGTTCAAGTTAGTTTTCAAAGCTAAATAAGCTCCAGATCTATTGTGGCTTCATCTGTTTTGAATTGGAAGAAGCTCAATGCGCAACCATAATCCCAGCAACCACTACATTTCTTTTCCAGTACTTCCATCAGTAAACATCGTTCTGCTACAATTAACTTAACACTAAAAATAAGCCTTTGAAGAAGTCTGATTTACCTTTGAGGGCCTGCTTGTCACTCTGAATTCTTTCCAGTACATCGACGCCGAGCTGCTCAAAGGCTTCATTGGTCGGGGCAAAAAGAGTGTAATGTCCTGGCTGACCCAGTTTCTCCAAAAGCTCAGAATTTTGAAATAGATCCTAGAAGATTATTTCACCATCAATATTATATTTAGTGAACTTCATTATACTGCAAAGCAGCATACAAAGAAAATATTCACATTATAATTGTATAATAGTAATTGTAAGTGTCTTGTATTACATCAATAAGTCTTTAACAGCAGGGTTTGCAGTTTTAGTTGTTAATCATTTTTCTCCTACCAAAGCTTGTACTCACACTCAGGGTTGTCAAGTCATCGTTAACTTCAATGACATCTTGAATAGTGTTTCCAATAGTACTGATGACGCGGTCGATGACATGCACGACTCCATTTGTGGCGATCTGGTTGGCGTAGATGATCCTGGCGCAGTTCACAGTCACTATCTGTACACGACATCTGTTTCAGTGTAATACCCCTGACAAATGGTTAATGTAACATGTTAAAATAACACTGAGTACACACCCCATTGGAGTAATGGTTAATATGGAGATCAAGGTCGTTGTACATGGAGGTGACTTTTATTCCATTCTTTAAGTCTTTGGTCAGGAGGCGCTTGTTGACCATATGATAATGAAGAGCGTTGTATAGTTCAATATTGACGTTGCTGACCAGCGCTTCCCTCACTGTCTGTTAGATGAAAAAAATGAGTTGTTAAAATCTCAAAGACGGAGATCTTCCAGAGCTTTTTGTTTTGTACTGACTCACCGTATCCAAATTATCCCAAGCCTCATTGCTGGGAGCAAAGAAGGTGAAAGATCCTGGTCCCTCAATCTCAGGTCTTAGCTTGGAAATGTCAGCGTAGTTTTGGGTTGATGAGGCCTTCACTATAGACAAACTGCCATACACGTGGTCAATCGGGGCAACTAAGAAAGAAAAAAAAATCACAATAAGGGTCGAGCGTTGTTTTTGAAAACAGAAATAAGACACAATCTTTGAACTGATCGATTGGAAAAAAACGTGTCAACAATATGCTGTGGCACTTGCTTCTAGTTTATTTGGTCTGATCTCAAAGCTAAAACACAGCTGTTCTACAACTGTTCTACAAAACAGTACAGGCCATACCTGCAGGGCAGCCAAGCATGCCATCCATTTTCATATACCCTGGGCAGCACTCATAAATCACAGTCCTGCAGGAAAAAAATACACACATCAAAAATATGGATTTGCACATACGTTTGAGATACCAGTCATAATAATACATGCAAGAAAGTATTTTTTCTTGCTGCTATGTTTTTAGTTGAATCATCATTCTGTGATTTTCTGTTTTCTTCAGTGTTTCCAGATGTAACCCATTATTCTCTGCATTACCCAAACAGACCATGTGATCCAAAGGCTTTTGCCAAAACCTAATTGTGTTCATGCTAGCATTACAGTAGTAGATTTATATCACCAAGGCCTCCTCTTTTAAGCTACAGAATTAGTCTGAACTCTATGTGACATTTATATTAAGATGTCTGTCTTGAAAGTCTGATCAGTAATTATATCTGAGTTTACAAAATGTTGGTTAACATAAAAAATGGATTTGATGGACTTAGTTTAGCTAATCTGGACGCCAGCATACACGTTTTTGAAACAGACTTTTATACTGAGAGAATAGTCATTTTGATTTATGTTTTGACACATTTTTATTTGCTGTTGGACACACATATGAAGAGCAGCGGCATGTTCTCCAAAATGCCTGAGATCATAGCCTGAAAAGACCAGTAAAATTCAAAGTGCAGCTGCACAACATAAAAATGTCTTACATCAGCAGGTTCGACCATGCTGAAGCTATAGGATTATCTCTTCCTGTGGGAAAACTGGACATTTGAATATATCTACTTTACCGCAAATACCTAATGAGTATTCAACAGTAAAAAGACTCCCAAGATGATGAAAACATCAGAGACATAGCTATGAGGAATAAACAATGCCATATGCACCAAGAGTTGGCAGGGGAGATTATTGAGGTAAACTGCCCAGTTTTAATTGTCAGAAAAAAATAAACACTAACAGTAGGAAAACTGCTTCTTTTCCAAGTCATGGCAGTTAGTTTATAGTAACAAGTAATATTGCTTTTGGCAATGCATATACCGATTCCAAATACAAGAAAAATAAACTAAAGGAAAAAGGATGTTAAAGTACAAAAGTTTAGCAGTTCATTTCTATCAAAGGTATTCCTGTGACAAATGCATGTCAAATCTGCCATTAATAGTTTAGAACAGTTTAGGCAAGTTTAGACAATAAAGACTGAATTTACACAAGTTTTATGGCTTTTAAGGGATACATGTGAGAAACATTATACAACGTGGTGACAAGATGAATTGCATGTAAGATGATGATTTATAGTCTGGACTTTACTTTACTGTTGCTCTTATCTGATTATTATGTTTCAGCCAACAGACCAATGCTTCTTGGTCTGCATCAGAGTTGCAGGGATTGGGATGAGATCACAAGAGCCCCATTGAGGCAGAGTCAGCAAAACCCTCGTAACATTGCTTTCCCACACTGTGGAAATGTGTCTGGCTACGGAATTGGAAACTTTTGATTTATCAGCATCTCTTCAAAAGTACTGTAAGTACTTCATGGACGACACAAAACTTTGTCGTTTTGTATCGTCCATGAAGCGTAATTTCAATTAAACCCACCAAAATCTTTTTAGCCTGGATTCTGAAGGTTTGTTAATATAAAGCTTCTTTAGAGGCAGACCTGCTCTGGCAGAGAATATTCTCTCAGAGGGTGAAGACAAACACTTTGACTGGCTAGATAAAGTTAGGCTGAGCACCAACTGCCATAAATGGAAAAGTTCTATTCAGGTCTCACTGTCTTTGATTATCTTGGTGAGCTAGTTACCCTTAAGTTCTTCAAATGATCACAAAAGGCACTGGTGACATTTTAGCTTAAAACGCACATGTTCTCACCTACAAGCAAAATTTAGAGCTGGTAAACAAAATCATTTTGCAGTTTTAATAAAGCACTTCTGAAAGTTATAACTGACATAAATGTTTTGCTCTAATGCTGGAGGACTACTAACATCTGGGGGATTTATGGAAGACAGGGTAGGAGGAATGATGGGAGGAGCAACAGGCTTGGTTGGAGAAGGTAATAAAATCGGATGCAGTTAATGGATCCAGGAGACTTGGCCTCCTCAATCATGTAACTCGTACTTTAAAAAAAGAAGAAGCTCGATTTATTTATATTCGACCAGATTATCTAGTTCTCTTCTATGGGAGAAAAGTCTAACTCTAAACTGAAGTTGACTTATTTAATTTAGAAGACTGTAACAGGTTTAAATGAGTAAATCAGTCAGCTTTAACTGCAGCTTTAGCCCATCCAACTTTTCATTGATTATATAGTTTCTTGTCAGACTTCCGCTAAAACACAATATTTTGACTGTTTTCAACCTTATCATTTGCCGATTTCAGTGAGCAGAGGGTATTCATCATGAAGAACTGAGCCTATTTAGAGTGCAAAGCATGACTCAGTCAAGCGCTGAGGGCAAACTCAGTGTGAGTGCTGTATGTATGTATATGTGTGTGACAGGAAGAAAAAGAGTAAAAGGGTCTGTTAATAGCCACAAACTTGATTCATGTTTAAACTAAAACTGCTGAGATTGCTGGAATAAAACCAATAAAGAGGTTTCTTATAATGGCTGAGCTAAACGCTTTTCCATTCAAGAATACAGTCAACATTTTGCAGCCACATCATATCCTGGAATCAGTGGTTCACCACTGTGGCATCCAACATCAACCGACTGCTCAAGTTATGAGAACCCTAACTTTTAGTTTATAGGATCAAACTGGACTGTTTTCTAAAGAAAGAGTTTAAAGGCTGGATCTATAAATGTGTTTTTCATTTTAAGTGGTAATGTAATTCAAAGTAAGATAACAGATGTCTATCTCTGTGGAAACATCCGAGTTTCCATGAAAAATGAGGGCAGGGGGTGATGTATGTGTGTGTGTGTATGTGTTTGCGTGCGCATGTTGGAGGGGGTGGGGTGAGGGAGTGGGGTGGGGGTGGAGTAGAAGAAATGGGAAAAGAAAATAAAGAGAACAGTAAGCCCACATAACTGCTGAGTGAATGTATTTGTTTGAACTGGAGGTACAGTTTTTCCTGTTGGATACACAAAACAAGCACTCACGCTTTCTTTCCACAGATGGACCCTCTGTACCAGTTACGGCAAGTGCTAAAGTATTTCTTCTTGGTTCCCATGACTTGCTGGAGGGCGCAGACATTGGGTCTAAATGAGAATTTATACCAAAAAATGTGATGAAGAATTAGTCAGCAAGTAAAACATCAGTAGGAATCTATGAAATTATTCACGTATAAAGGATTATTTAACAGCCCAGATGGATAAGACATCAGGCCGTCAAGCATGAATAATTATTTGGCAAATACTACTGCTGCTTTTGAAGCCAGACAGTTAAATATGAATAGTGATAACGACACATGCTGGATTAAACATGTCCTAAGTGAAATGCAAGATTTTAGATACCCTTCAAAAACAATACACAATTAATATTGTTGAAATAGTTGGAACTTATAGAGTTGTACAGTATACAAATGTGCAAAAACGATAACAACTGTTCAATGTTCATGCATGCACAAAAAAGAGCAAAACAATATATATAGATGAGCTTACCCTTCTTTTCTGGCTCTGATCCTGCTGTGGGCAACAATTTTGTCATAAGCTGAGGAGTCAGCATTATCAAATGTACAGAGCACAAAAAGTGCACAGGCAACCACAAAAAGGAGCTTCATCCCTGATTCCTTCGCTAGCCCACCCAGACCCAGAGTAGTGGGAGCAGACGGAGAGCAGGAGTTTATATTCCACAAGTCTCACCCACCCTAGGAGGATGGCAATTTTTTTTGTACATGCATGGACCACCCAGCACTTAAAAAAACCCCCATATGACTTAAAACATACACTGGGCTTTACCATTTATAATCAAGGATTGCAATCTTTTTTTCTATATTAACTGATCGAGGAAAAGCATTTTTAAAATAGCGAGACAATTTTTGATTGTTAGCAGTTTTACCATTTTTTCAAATTAACCTTTTTGATTCCTTGTCTAAATTTGAATGTGCACATTTGCCACAAAATAATTTCCATAAACATGTTTTAGCCATATAAGAGTGATTCTAAAAGTCCCTTTATGAGTTTATGCTTTCACTTTATGGAAAAAGTTGTATCCAAAAATCTGTTGTGTTGTATTGCATCTGCACACTGATTCAAACGAAGATTTGAAGGCTCAGCACACATTCTCAGTGCACAGATGCAAAATATTTCAGTTTGTGTCTAGTGCTTTGAAGCTGAGTGATGCATGATAGATATAGATATTGAACAGATCGGATACTTGGGATGAATAGTTCAAATGTATTTTGCCTATAAAAGTGTCCTTTATTTGGACTACAAACAAAGGGACATTACATAATCTCTGCTCTGAACAAATTCCAGAACTAGGATTGTGTAAATCTTTCAGAATGCTATTTGCTCCACCTTGTGGCTGTGGGAGTACAAGCACCGAGGCTCACAGTGCTGTTGGACATGGATAATATTGCCAATGATTACTTTTACATTCGAGGAGGAGTAAATATTGAGATACAGAAGTATCTGAAAGTATCTTCCTGTTTAGCAGAAAACTATTTTTGTAGTCTTTAAAGTTCAGCTCTTGTTTTCAGGTCTTTGCACCTACTATTCACTTGTCAGATGTTTTCATAGTGGAGCCGTGGTATTTTTTAAGGCTACAAAGAATGGAGTCTCGAGGCAACACTTAAGTGCTGTAACACAAGTAGTAACAGGACAACAGGAAACTCCCACTGGCATGTTAACAGAAGCGTCTTAAAAACAACTTCACATATATAACAGAGCACAGGAAACGATTGTCTGGGAAATGTCTCAGATGTGGAAAATGTAAAATCCCACAACTGTTACAAGGAAATGATAACAGGCTGTATCTTGAAGATGAACAGCAGGAACCCATGTGCTAAGCATATGAAAGCAATGTATATGTCATCTTTTCTTATTTCCAAAAGTTGCAGCTCTCTTGACTATTAATAAGCTAAATGACTCATGGTGCTGGTTAATGATCATTATTTGTTTTCACTTTGCAAATATCAACAGTTCTGGAATTGTAATTGTTATTTGTACCGTAACTAAAGGTTTTAGTTATAGAGTTCTGTTTGGCACATGTTGTGAAACCAATCTGGTTTTAACCAGATGCTCTAAATAGGATAAGGAAAAGATTGTCTTAACCAGCCAAGTCAGCGAATTTTTTTTTAAAGACCCTAAGACCCAATACCGTGCAGACATTGACTCCGTTTAGTTTTATTTATGTAACATCAGTTCAAAACTGCAGTTATCTTAGTGAGCTTCATATTGTAGGTAAAGATGTAGGTAAATATTAGAGAGAAAAGCTCTCTCTAAAAGTTCCCCTTTTAGCAAGCACTTAGGAAAAAAGAGCTCAGTCTTAACAGAACAAGACCTCTGGAAGAACCCTGTTCGGGGAGAGGCAGCCATCTGCTGTGACTGGTTGAGGGGTTAGAAAGGGAGGATGGCAAAGAAAAGCAAACAGACAGACATCTGGAGCTGAAAATCAGTGGACTGACTTTGTATTTTCAAGTTGTAAGCCTGAAATGAAAAAAATCAGCCAATCACATTTAAAAAGTGACAGTTTGAAGGCCCAAGCTTCTTATCACCTTTATTTAATGCATTTAGAAAGCCCCTTAATCCTCTAAAATCCAAAACACTGAAATACAGTTACTATGCAGTCCCATCATCCTATTAAACAGCCAGTGAGAGATAATGGAATCGCCACACACTCGTTGCAGTGATAATCAAATGCAGTGTGGCTTTTGCACTTTGAATCAGAGCACGCTCTCTCTGAATCAGTCCTTGACACACACGCTGGCACCGACACAAACATTTCATGTGCCACAAAGAATAAAGTAAGTCTTGATCCCAAGTACGGGCTCCTCTCGTTTTACTTTTAAGTGAAAATTAAAGGAAAAGGTGCAACAGCAATCTTAACTGAGTGAGCTTTTCAGATATAGTACAAAGACCCAAACACTTTGTTGATTGGTTTCTAAAGATAGCAGGGCTACTATGGTAACAGAAACTGACATCAGTTTCATCCAGCACCTAAGGTTGCCTGCAAGCTTCAATCCATGAAGGTGTGAAACGGTCTGTGAAAATACAAACTATGAGTAACCAAGCACCAGTAGCACTGATTCACAGGCACCTATTAGCTCAGTTAATCAATGTAGTATCTTACCTCTATTAAGCACTGTGTTGTTGACTACAGGTTAAAAGTAGCAACACGATAGGCCTCTGTGTACCTGAAAGGTACCATCATGACATGTTTTTCACAGGTTTTCTACTTTAAATAGTATGATTAGTTACATAGTCATTACACAGAGGTACCATAGTATTGTCATTAGCCAACTACGCTTGTTTTTTTAATATCCTCACAGATCACTAGATGGTGCTTCATCTCCTATTTGGAAATAAACCATATTACAAGCTCAGTTTTCTTCTAACCACAGAATCTCTAAATCATGAGAGAGAACCGGAAATATCAGTGCTGAGTGCTAAATTATTAACAGTGGTGAAGTTCTCAAATGTACCTACAGCCTGTAGTTTTACTGCATCAGTTTCAGTGATCAATAGTGTAAAACCATACAGGTTTCTCTTCCATTTAGGTCAAGGTTGGCAAAAGGTATACTGGGCTTAACAGCTAATTAAAAATGACTTTTAATAACCTCTTACAAAGAGTCATGGATGTAAGAGTTTTATTACTAGAGCAGTCATACTAAAGCACTAACATTCAAACAGTTGTTATTTTCTGTCGTTCTGCAAGGCAGACCTCATTTTACAAGTCGATTCACAGTTAAATCTACAACATGTCATATTTATAGTTGTGATGAGAAGAAAACATATCTGGGTAAAAAAGCCACTTGATTTATCTTAAAATGAATGAGTGTTCAGCTCAACTGTTCTTGGTCTTTGGTTAAAATAACAATTACAAAAATGGCCAAAACTACTTTAAAAGGTTTTTTTTTTTTTATAAGAAGAGCTCCAAATGTAAGAATTTATAGTTCATAACAAAACAGAATTAGCATTATTTGTCATATATGAGAAAGAAAAATATGCCTTTAGTGTTTTTTTTTTCCTCTAACACGTCACACAGTCTGTGAAAAAGGAAACATATTGAGGACAGCTGTGCAACACTATTCCATAGAAGAAGGACTGTATATACAAGTAGAGAAAAGGTAAACTATTTACTAAATTCTTTTCTCCAAGCACAAACAAGATTTAAGCAATTAGGTTTGGTTTAGTTTATTAAGATCCTCATTAGCTAAAGCAGCTATTCTTCCTGGGGTCACGGGTCTTTAAACTTTAACAGTGCACTATTACAATCTCCACACAGATGTATAACATCATAATAAAAGCATAAGAGTTAACTGTTTTATAACATTTAGAGAGGTTTTTTAAAAAAGAAATCTCATCAATATTAATTGGCAATAATTAAAATCATGAAATGACCTGGTTGAGCCTGGTCTTTTAAACCCAGAAATCCCATTTCCTATTTTAGCAACTATCTTGATATGTTCTGTCCAGGATAATTTACTAAGATTATACACAGTACAATGGTCTCATGAACTTGGTCAACAAACACACCATTAATAGAAACCTTTAAATTTCGAGTTTTTCAAATAGAAAGGTTAGAACCAAGTATAATGCTATTTGATTTACAGACATTCAAAATCACTTTATTGCTCCTTTTCCACTTAACATTTAACTCTTTCTTAGTGGTAACTAATATATATATTGATGAATAATTTGGATACATAGAAATAATAGCCTTATTAAGGATGACTGTTATGCCATTAGGAAAGATAACATACAACAATGGGCCAAGACATCTTTCTTGGGCCATTACACACTTAAAAGCCCTGACATCTAAGCATTTCCTATTTCCTGTTACTTAAACAACTCCGTCCTTAATAATACAGAGAGAAGCTGGATGGCTTCTATTCTACTGCTGACTCCAGGCACATGTGGCTAGGCCTACAACACATCGCAGACTACACAAGCACTACCAGCATCACCAGCTCCATAGACAGCGTGTCCAATGACCTCAATACCTTCTACACCTGTTTTGAGACCTCCAGTTATAACACAGAGAGGAAACATACACATAGGACCACCTGCCCCTCATCACCTCGCCTAACAATCTCATGAGCTCAGGTACACACAGCAGTGAGGAAGCTCAACCCCCATAAGGCAGCAGGACTCTCAGAGCATGCCAGCGAGTTAGCTGATGTTCTCTTCTTCATCTTCAACCTTTCCCTCAGCCAGTGTGTCAGGATTAGTGATGGAACTTTAGCCAGCATTACTACAAATATAGGCATTCCACAGTAAAGTAAGTAAGTAACATTTTATTTCTATAGCACCTTTCAAGATAAAATCAAAAAGTGTTTCAGAGAGAAGCTAAAACATAAAAACAAAAATCAGCCAAAAGCGAATTTACACATTCCTCACCCTTGCTCAAGATACTGTACCATTGAACCATTCATTCTCAAATGTAAAATCAAGATGTGTCTCTGATTATCTGAGAAAAATTTAGTTTTAGCTGATTTCTAATAAGAAATAAGTTACGTATTCTATTTCTAGAATATGTTTCTATTTCTACAGTATTTATGGGTCCTATCATTAATCCTTTTCTCAGTAGTTTAGAAGGCCCTGACATAGACCAAACACACAGAAATGTCTTTGCTTACCAAAAGACAACCAAACAACTGGAGGACTTCTAACTGAAGAGAGGCACATGTGGTAGCAAGACAAGATAACACTTACAGTAGCATTTGATTTTATTTATTCAGAGCAATTTAAATACATGTGACAAGTTACTAAACGGAAGAGTTATCACATATTTCTAGAATGCCTTTAACCTTGCAAGCAGTGTTATGAAAATGTAAATCATACTGAAAGAACTGGAAGAACTACACCTAAATCAACACATGAAGAAATTTGTATGGAGCCCCTTTTAAATATAACTTCAAACTGATTTTTTCTTTAAAAAAAAAGAAGATTAAACTGGCAATCTGCATATGATATGACATTTTAACAAAATATTTAAAAAAAGAATCATTGCACACACTGGCACACTGGCCATCACACAGTTGCCTAGGCATGTAAAACTCTTTTGAAAAAAACCCCCATCACTTTTATCACTGACGATGTTGCTTAGTGAACGCTGGGCAATACCACCCTGCTATACCTAGTTTAAAAGCTTGTTGACTGCAATCGTAAAACTGTTTAAATAAATGGGTCAAAGTTATAGCTTTAACAGCTAAGCACCCACAAAAACATACAAATGAAGTGCTTACATTATTGTGGATCAACTGAAAGTTATTGCAAAATAAGTTAAACTATAAATTAAGTTAAATGTAGTTCACTAGTCCGCAACACTGCCTGCAAGGTTACAACAGTTACTACAGGACCAAATCTAGATTACATCATCTAGATTACATCGTCTGCTACAACTGCAAAAATAAGAAAAAAGCTTTCCCTTACACCTCCCAGTGTAGGAGAGAAGGTGCTTGTGTACTTGATAGAATGATTAAATTTCAAATTACCTCCAGTACTGAATACAATATCAGTGTTAAAACTGTTGATTATTTCTTTCGTACAAATAACTGGATAAGATACAGTATTTTTGCATAGCATAGTAAGTAGGCAATAAAAGAGTAGAAGATAGGCAGTGGGTTGTAAGGATTCTTTGGAATGAATTGCTCAGTTTAAAACATAAATTAGTAATATGTTTGGCAATTGCTTGAGCATCAAGTCGGCACTGACGCCCATCCTCACCACATATTTTTGTGGTTGTATGCATGTCATATAATTTGTGATTGTCTAATACCATTATACACTGGATAGAATTCATGATTAAGCAGAATAGGTAATTTACTACAGTACAGTTTATCACAAGCAAACTTATTTCAATAAACTATTTTAAGTTTTACTTGCTGGCAGATTAATTGTTATATTTTGTCGGCCCATCCTTATCAAGTTCTTTGCAAGAAGGTTTAATGTCCTTGAATTCCTTCTCATCAGTCTGTGAAACGTCCACAATTATGTCCTCAGTCTGATGTTTTCCTTGCATTTCTTCATCAGTACCCAACATTTCTTCCTCTGGCAATGAACATATTTCATCACATTTCAGAGAAGGGAGTTTTTTCCTTTTGTGAAGGGATCCAGGGTTTGAATCTTCTTTGGCAGCCTCTTTTTGAGTCTGTCCTGCAGTAGACAAAATAACTGAACCACTGGTTTGGCTATTAAAGCAAGCAGACCTGGTGATTTTGGCAGGTTGTAGGGTGGTGTTGGTAGTGTTGGTAGTGGCAGTGAACATATCAAAGATGTCCTGGTTCTGTTGAGACTCATCAGTAGGGAATTTAGGAGAATATTTGAATGGATTTCCAGGGTAAGCCAAGGTGGTACTTGCAATATTACCTGCTAGCCCAGGTTTACCTTTCATCATTCCCAGAACTTCAAAGCGAAAGCTGGAGATATCCTGTTTGAGCTCCTATCAATTATTGGGAATCTGAGATTAAACAGTGGAAAAAATATATGGAAAACATAATACAACTGGGTACTTAAGCTTAAATGATAAAGAATTTTATGCTACCTTGAAATTTTCCTCTGTCAACCCCTGCTCTGTCTTGGCATCTCTAATCATTGCAGCCACATATCGTTTCATGAGGTTCTTCAAAACCTCCTAAAACACATTGTTTTTAAACAAGCAAAGAGTTATGTTTACATTTAACCATTTACATTCAATCAAAATAGGATAGTAAAAAAACAACAAAAATAATAAACAATACAGTGCAATATAATACAAATTATTACCTGATACTCATGGCTTAATTTTACATTTTCAGCTGCACGTCTCTGTAATTACAAGAAAAACAAAAGGCTCATTAAGACAGCACCGGGTTATTTCCATTTTCACTGATTAGGTGATTTTTTTTTCTTACTTGCCCTTTTTCAATAGGTAATCGTTTGACACACATTAACATGGATGAATTCATTTTCGAAGCCACTTAGAGGCTGTAATAGTAGACAGGGTATAAACAGGCATGCATGAAAATGTATAACATGCAGTGGTGACAGTACAGGTCAGAGAAAATCTCTGGAGACACTTTACCCCCAAAGTTTCAAAGGTTTCAAGACGTTTTGTGCTTGGTCTCCTAAACAAATGTGTTTTTATCCATCCAATTAGATAATAAACTGACTTTGGACTGGGAATTAAATTGAATGGAGATGGCAAAGTTCCCCCTTCTTCAAAATAGCTCATCCATAATTTTGTTCGTGCAAATTTCCACTCTATGTCTGCATGATCCTGAAAAGAAACACAAACAATTCATAGAGCAGATTAGGCAGATTATTTTGATAACTCTAATAATCTAACTCTAAAATAAATAATTGTGTAATCTTTATTTTGCTACTTACAGCAATGTGCTGGTATGAGTTGTTCATCATTGCAATTAGCATGTTTAGAAGCACTACCAGGGAGATGATATTATAGGTGCCAAACATGGTAGAGCCGACAAATTCTGTGAATGTATGGTCCGGCTCCACGTTCGTCACGTACAGGTTAATCAGCCCAAAGATAGACCAAAATAATGACTGCAGTGTTTCAAATAGCCTAAAAAGAACACAACCATACATCACAGCATGCACTGTTGGAAAAACAAACATATTAATCAAGTCAGATTTTCAGGGGTAATTTATGTAAGAATTTCAACTTGCGTGGAGAAAGCGTTGTTTTGCTGATTACAGCGGATGCCCTTGCAAGTCCCATTATTTGTTTCATAGTAAAAATAGAGCTGGTTGAGGCCATTGGCAAATGCTAGCAGCACTAGACAGTAGATGAAGAGAAATTTAAGTATGTCCAGAAGCATGCGGCCCAATGAAATCTGTAAAGGCCCCAAATGGGAGTTGGCAGTGAAAAGACTAATGAGACGCAAGGAGCTGAAAATGTTGGCGATGGAAAACAATGCCTCTGCCACCAATGTTGGGTGCCACGTTTCCCAGGTGTCTCTCAACTGGCACTTTGCACTATACTGTTGAAAAAAAAAAAGAAAGAACAATAGTCAAACATGCTCAATATTGATAGCACACAATGTCAATTTTTCCGGCATGATGGTTGCTCCAGCACAAAGTAATAAATAAAACAGACAGACAGATAGAAGCCTTTAATATAAATTACCTTAATATAGGCAACAATCTTCAGTGAAATTGTTGCAAGATACAAAGAGTTCATTATGAAATCCATCAGGTTCCACCAGTCATCTATGTAGTCCTCAAAACCACTATCCCACATCTGTTTGATCTCAGCCCATAAAAAGCCTTCAAGGAATGAAAATAAGACGTGTCATTGTTGTATTTTTGCTCAGGTATTTGTCCCGAGGCAAACACACATGAGACGCAATGAATGAAATCATGTGACAAACCTCTGCTTAGACTACAGTGTTCATGTACACAGGAGTGCAGTCTAAAAAAGAGTCTGCAATATGTGTGTGTATTATTACCAAGCACCCAGGGCAGGATTATCCATTCCACAATGGTGGGTGGTGGGCCCTGACGGTGTTCCAACCGATCATCACTCTGTAGATGCTGCGAGGCCAAGAAGAGCAGGAAGAGGAAGGTCAGGTAGGAAGCAGTGTGACAGATGAACTTGATGAAAGGCTTACGGATGAATAAGCCATAGCGGCTCTTTGGAGCGATCAGGTAGAAGATGGATAACAGTGGAAACGTAAGGCCAATGAAGATACAAGTGATGAGCTTTACTGCCCAGTGACGCCTCCTCCAGCCTGGGAATTCATCATACCAGCGAGACGCCAGCAGCTGCTGGCAGTTGGGCTGAGCAACAAACTAGGAGACAAAGAGAGAGACAAATAAAGATTACAGATGTTTACATGAAATAAATTGTTTTTTATTTACCCATCTGTCTCTCAGGTCCAACCAAAAACTGACTAAACAGAAAAAACGGTAATTAATGGTACACAAAAGATGTGCAAGTTTTTTGCCACAAAAGATCAAGAACTGCAAAACGACTAGAAACATTCATTCAAAACAAAGAGTTTCAAAAAGGTATTTCTAAAGTGATGTTCAACGCTCTGTTAAGAAATGATTGCCAAATCTTTTCCCCATGCACATTTTCTCTGCTCTATGAGATTTGATATAAAAGTCTGTTGGACATCTGCAGATGGTGATGGAATTCAATTTCAGCATAACCCAGTTATGGCTAAATGGATCCCAATTATGGTACTAAAAAGCATTTTGTTGCGGGTGATGAGGTCATCTATCAGTGCAGAATCTGCCTTTTCAAAGTTTCCTTCAGTAACTGTCCTGGACAGATTTAAACTTACATAAAATGACTGGAGGCAAATGGTGACATCTGGAAGGAACAGATTGTGTATGGGGACATTTTTTGAAGGTGAAAATGACCCTACACAGATCTCACGCTAGACTCCTACATCAATTAGTGTTCTTACTTCTATTTCACAATATATTGCAAATTGCATCATACAGAACATTGATATTCACTCTACTATCTAAAAATTCACAGATAACACTACCACTATTTTTAATAGTTACTGAGAATCCAAAATTCAAAATCAGTTAAATATATTTTGTACTTTTTAAACACTTAACACTTTGGATTTGGAGTTTGAGCTCAGGTTTAGAGGAAAATGTGCAAAAGCAGAGTGAGCACAGCAAGTAGCAAGAAAAGAAACCTCCAGAGAAATCTCTGAAGAATACAAGAAAGAAGACTTTCATGATCCTAATATTGCTGACATCAAACAAGTTCTAGTTTGTGTAGTCCAATTAATATTTAAGTGAATTTTATTTTTTAAACCCTTGAATCACATGGCTCTGTGTCTGTCTTTTTAATCTGAATTGTTATGATAATTGCTATTATTGTTATTAATAAAGAATGATATTCTACACTCATGAGCCACTCTATTAGGTCCATGTGTACAACATGTTACAACAAAGATTTCTAATGATGGCAAACATGGCAACAACTCATGGCATGCAGACATGGCCAGAACAACTTGCTGAGGTTCAAATGCGCACAAGAATTAGAAATGATTTAAGTGACGTTGAATATTACATGGCTGTAGGTGTCAGACAGGGTGGTCTGAGAAAACTCCTGATCTACTGGGATTTTCCCACACAGACTCTTCTACTGTGCACAGAGACTGATGCAAAAACAAAAAAAAGCAAAATATCCAGTAAGAAGCAATTTTCTGATACAGTTGGCTGAGGAGAATGGCCAAACGGCTTTGAAGTGATAGACTAGACATGGTAGGGTCAGAATCTGGCATAAGCAACATGAAAGCATAGCTTTTCAACAGTCCAGGTTAGTGATAGTGATGTATGGTGTGGGCGATCAGCATTTAAACACCACAGTGTACTTCAGTGTTGTTGCTGACCATGTTCATCCCTTTATGACCACAGTGTACCCATTTTTTGACGATTCCTTCCATCAGGATAACTCTGCATGTCACAAAGTTAAAATCAAGTCACCAGAATATTGGAAAAATGTTACCTTGTCTCATGACAAGGTATCATAATACAAAATAATACACAGACCCCCTATGAACAATAAACAGTGAAAGCAAAAACTACCTTTTAACAGGAAGAAACCTCGGGCAGAACCAGGTTCCAGAGGGAGACACCATGGTTGGGGGTAATGGGAACAGTTTTCTATAGGGCCCATTAAATATAATGCTAATGCTTTTTTTTTTTTTAATGTGCTGATGTAGAATTTACAAATAATCACATAAGCTGAAAATCAAATGTCAAAAATGTTTTTAAAAAAAGAAAGAAAAAAATCTTTTTCTTTTTCTTACCAAGATCATTGTTCTCACTTCAGGCTCACTGGAGTTCATTTAGGCCAAATGATTAGATAAACAAAATTAGTAGGAAGGCCTGTCTAAAGCCTTTTCCATGGAGATAAATTGTAGCACACAGAACTGTTGGCAGTCATACTGATCTTTCTTATTCATGTCACCAACTGTGTCATCAAAATACTCTTAAAATCTCAATTCTAAGACTACATGGGTGGTATGAGCCATTAACTCTGCAAATACTATACAACTGCTGTACACAAACAAGACCCAAAAGTTCCACACAGCCTCTTTAATGAGTGGAATAAATGAAAGAAACCCGCTGAGTGCACGCAATGTGTACTTTATATTCCAGTCTGTTATCCAGGAAACACCAAAACAAACAAAGCAATCCTGAATTTGTAACAGTGTAAGTCGAGTTAAACCATATACCAGAAATAACTGCACGTGAAAACATGAATGCCAGGTGGATTGAACATTAACTGGTGTTTACTCTAACAGCTTCCTGATATAAACGCCGTGTGATGCACCGATGTGACAATAGCACTGGTCACTGTCAGGTGAATTCACAGGGAGCGGGTGGGGTCAGGTGACCTGCCTCTGCCTCTATATATGCTCTACAGAGACACCACCCGTAGCAAAACAAAACAGAGTCTGAGGGTGACTGGATTCTCCCAACACTATCCGCCGTTTAGGTGTGAAAAAAAGTTACATGTTGTGACCTGACACCAAAAGCACCACCTTTTAAAAACTTGTTGTCACCTGCTCTGTGTTAGGTTGATATTCATGCAATGTACTGTTATACTCCAATATAAATTAAATATACATATAATTATGAATGACACAGATCTTTGTGTGAATGCCACGGTATCTAATTATTAGTAGGTTTTCTTTCATTTGCAGCAAATAATACAAAACTAGTATGTAATTGATAAATATCCAAAGAATATGTTAAAAGACACTAAACGGTCCCCACCCAGTTTAAAATATTATGAGTTTGTATTTCAGGGAAATGGCCATTACTTCTCCCATCATTATCCTCAATTATCCAATTATCATGGGATTCTCTAAGAGGGTTACTGTAATGCATCGCTAAGAGCCAGCCTGGCAATTACATATTGCTCTAAACTCCCACAGGACATCTCCACCCAGGCCATTTACAGCTCATCTTGGCGCATTTCTTGTCATCTTCAAACAGGGTGATTCTTATTACTTGTTGCCAATCTGCATGTGCACTGGTGTAGACAAATTCCTGTATTCATGTCTTTTTCACCTTAAATATATCCAGAAAAAAACCTTTTTGTTCCAATGTGACAAAGACCACATCAAAATCAAATAAAAGCTCACCTCTTTCTGGGAATATTTGATAGCCAGTTTCAGTCGGGCAAGCTCATTAATGTTCTCATCCAGCAACGGGTTGATGTCGTCACGGTAATTGAGGATTACTTCCAGCTCTCTGGAACTACGAGTCTGGTCCAAGAGGTCCTTTGCAAATTGTTTACATGTACGGGACAGCTCTTCATACTCTGATTTAAATTCGTTCTCCACCGTGCTGAGCTCCTTCAGCTCCCAGCTAAGCTGAAATGCCGTGAGGAAAGGATCCTCGCTTGAGAGGGCAATGAGTGACGGGCTGGCAAGGGCCTTGTAGATGTTTAGACGAGAACGGGAGTGACGCAGGACATCCACGTCTGAACTGGACACACACTCCATACAGTTGCAACGTATAGCGTGTGGCTGGGGTATAGAAACCCCTCGCTGCAAGAGCAGTTTGATGATCTCATAGTTGTTAGTTTGAGCTGCCAGGATGATCGGAGTAATGTCTGGGGTGAAGTCTGAAAACTGTTTGTCCAGCAGAGCCGATGGAACCTTTTGAAGAAACCAAAAGAGCAACACACAAATGAATAGACATAAAATAACGCATTTATGGTACACAAACATTTTATCACAAAAGTACAATGCTTTTAAACCTCTTGCAGGAACTGAAACAACTCTTTGACTGGATCTAATTTCATTTGTCTTCAGTCTCTAACCATCTTGTCTAACAGCAAGCACACAACTAATGGCTTGTGGTTCAGCTGGCCTCAAAGTGGCTTCCTGGTTGGAAGCAACACCCTGTTTTTCCCTTTTCACAGAATACATAGAGAGAAGCAAGCAGTACTGGAAGACCTCATTTACAAAGATGTCAAGAAGCTGAACACAAGCGGGGCCTTTCTCAAAGAGTCTGATAAACAGACTGTGGAGAACGGCTAATTTGTTGTAAAAGCTGTAGCAGAAAGGCCCACAGAAGTAGGGGTTCGGTAACTTATGAGAGAAGATAATAGCTTTATTCCCTAAATCATCCAGTCGTAGCTAGAATACAAGGGCAAAGAACACACTTATTTGCATCTTATCTCTTTCAGAGTCAGACTAGAAAATAAAATGATTTTTCTCACTGCTCCTACTTAAACATATGAGGAGTTTATATACAAATATTTAACAACATATTTCTGTATACAAATATAACCATATAATAATTAGGAGCTTGTAGTAAGACATTGAGACACTTCTGCTCAAATGTAAACTTGCCACAACATGTCTTTGTTAGCTCAGTAGGTAGAGTGGTGGCCCCATGATCGGAAGGTCGGGGGTTCGATTCCCCTGAACAGCTACCCTGAGGTACCCCTGAGCAAGGTACCATCCCTACACACTGCTCCCCGGGCGCCCAATGGCTGCCCACTGCTTCACTGAGTGAATGGGTTAAATGCAGAGAGGGATTTTCCCCACGGGGACCAATAAAGTACACTTTCTTTATACAAATACATTACAAAATATAATATAACATAATGTACATTAACCACATGAGGCTCGCAGATTTTCTCAATGCCAGGCTGAACAAATAAATTAATAAAAAAAAAAAATCAGTATGTTCAAAGGTCAGCAATAACTGCAAATCAGATGGTACCTGCTTTTCCCCACGTGGCTTCTTGTGGTTGAGCAGCAGCTCAACGGCCCCCACTACCTCTTTACGGATGGCATGTAGCAGGGCATCACCCACGTGTACATTATAGCTGAGGAGCAGCTCAATAATCTCCAGGTTCTCGTTTTCAATAGCAATGAGCAGAGCTGTGCGTCCCAGGGGGTCCACGCAGTTGATATTGATCCTGAAGTAGATCTCAGCCTCTTCCAGAGCTTGCTTCACGCTGGCGTAGTCCCCCTTCTCTACAGCCCCCAGGTAGGCCCGCTCCAGAGCAGAGAGCTCCGATTCTGCCCGCACGATCCGCAGAGGGATGCGGTCCCTGTACGTGGAGCTGTCAGCTTTCTTATAGTACAGCTGAGACATTGCTGCCCAAACTGTCTCAGTCTTCACGGAGAATTACTGAAAAATAAAGACAAGAAAAAATACCAAGTCAACTACTGACAAAGACTGACCGTGTTATACTTCTATACACGAAAAAGACACATTTCTGCTCACATGACACATTTTGAGATGCCAGTGCGTAACCAAAAACAAATCAAACAAATAAAAAAAACCAAATAAAAATACGTATGTTTGCCTTTAAAACATTGTAAAATATATAATTAATCGCCCATACTAATACAACGAATAACAATAACATATCATCGTCATCTAAACGATGATTAAAGTTGTTTTTCGCTTAAAAATGCACGAAAACAAGCGACTAAAATCCTTTCGTTTTCGTTTAAAGTACCCTAATACTTGTTTAATTGTGGCTTTAATAATGCACGAAGGAATACAAACTTTACCTCCTGATGTTTTCCAGTTGTAAATCACATGAATCAGTCGACGAAGCTCCGCGCACAGCTGCAGTCGGAAAGGGAAGCTGCGTGCTCTGATTGTTTTTAATCTCTGAAGTCTCCACCAAAGAGTCTGCAACTTAATGGCATGTCAGGTCCCCTGCCCACCCCTTTCCTTCAATTTACCGCATATTTCTCTGTAAAATACACGTAAGAAAACAGCACGTGACGTTCATCCGGGCGCAATTTCTATACACGGTAACTTTCTTTGTAGATTTAAGGACATTAACAGTGGTGTAACAGGTGTCGGGGATAATGCTATATAAACGAAGGAACAAAACGAGGAATAACGTTGCCTAGAAAACAAAAATCACTAGTCTCCTAAGGGCGGGATTAAAATCATACAAAATAAATAAACTAAAAAAATAATAACAGTTAAAATTTGTTTATGTGAGCTATACTCTCACACGAACAAATTGTAACTGTTATTATTAGATAACGGCCAAATCATTAGATAAACATTGCTACTCGTTTGGACCCTATTTTGCCTTCAGAATTGCCTCCCGCACAGATTTTGTTTTTGGTAGCTGTGGCGACCATTTGAGAAGCGTGAATTGATTGTCATGTGCAAGAAACCAGTTTTAGATGAATTGAGCTTTGTGACTATAGGCGCCTTATCCTACTGGAATTAATCTTCAGAATACGAGTACACTGTGATCATAAATGGATCGATATGGAAAGCAACAACACTAAAGTAGGCTGTGGTTTTTAAATACTGACAATCCCCCACACCACTACACCACCATCACTAGCCTGAACAGTTGGGAAAAAAAGGCACAATGGATCCATGCTTTCATATTGCTTATGCCAAATTTAAGACTCTACCTTGTAGTTTTGTTGGAGAAACCAAAAGTCATCAAACCACACAATATTGTTAGGGGTTGGTAAAAACGATCGCCTCAATTTCCTGCTCTTAGCCGACAGAAGTGACAGCCACTGTGGTTTTCTGCTGCTGTAACCCGTCTGCTAATGATGTTTCCTGGAAACCACAAGGAATAGATATACATCATGGCGGAGCAGATACCAAAGATCATTGATTTCCCTGGAATTACCAACTCATGCAAAATTTGCCCTTTAGTAACATCACACATTTACTTTAAAAAGCAGAGATTTGGATCTGTGCAACACCCTAGCCTCCCACTTTCATCTTTGTAGACTCAAGGGTTTTACAGACATCCAGCAACCACAGACTACTATAAGAGCGTCTTTTTTTGTATTGCAAAGTTTTTGGTTATTTAATAAATGTTCACAAGAATCTACTTTACTAGTAAAAATTGCTGTTCAAGAGATCTTGTAAATTCTCTTTATCCCTGATATCCACTGGGCTGTTAAAGGATTGCTGTTTGAGTTATGTGAACAACAGCCAATTGATGTAAGATGGTTAATATGAGTCTTTAGCTGGCTAATGCAAACACAGAAGTGGCTTAAAACATTCTTTCAAAACCACCTTTTCTTCCACAGCCATCGTCGGTGCTTCCTCATTTGAAATACAGCTATGTGGGATGACTTTGCACGAGGTACTTCTGTACTTTTGTGAGGTGCAAACTTGTAAATTCCTTTTACTCGTCTTTTTTCAGCCTTTTGGTTTTGCTCCGAAGGTATATTCCTGACATTAATCAGTTGCAGGCATCATGAGAGGACAGTCTTGAGATGATGGACTTCATCAAGTGATGTTCTATGAATCATGCACTCACATTTAGTATTTCCTCCTTTTCTTTGTAGTTGTTGCAACTTGCATGTGTAAGAGTGTTGTGTGATTTTAACAGATACTGTATGTGTGTGAGAGAACACCGTGTATGATCTGTCAAATTTCCCCTGCTTTGGAATATCTCACTTACAGGACTTGTGATCACTGTTATTGTTATAACTCCAGCTGTTATTACATTGCACCTGCAAGAAATATGCAAAACAGCCTGCTGTTTTGTGCATTTACTAATGCAATTATAACAGTGCAAAGAAAGATTTATTACAGTATATGCAGATGGTGTAGCTTTCCTTTTTGCGTCCTGTTGCTCTCAAGTAATAAAGAGTGTGGCTGGGGCCGCAGGTGTACAGTTTTTACTGCAAGCAGTCTGTGTAGCATGATTTCCAACACTAATGATCAAATAGAACCAGGATACAGTTAGACAAAAACAATTTCCGGTTAACTTGCTTGCCATAATAACGTCCTGTATGATCAGCTCATGTCCCATATTTTATTATGATGCATTTTTGGTGGAGATTAGCTGACAGAGAGGGCTGATGCATGGATGCAAGCTGGCCTTCTTTATATTACAGCCCTTTATATCCTACAAACAAACTGTAATGCACTTATATATATATATATGTTGTTTTGGTACATTTTATTTAAGACAAACTGAGACAGAGGAAGGTGGTTTGCACTGTAGTGTCACAGCAAGAAGGTTCTGAGTTCGAATCTACTTTGCTGGCTATGGTCTGTTTGAGTGGAGTTTGTCTGTATGGGTTCCTTCTGCTTAATCTGGCTTTCTCCCAGAGTCCAAAGACATGCTTGTTAGGTTAACTGGTGATTCTAAATTGGCTCTAGATGTGCATGGTTATCTCTCTCCCTGCGTCAGTCCTGCAACGGACTAGGAACAGCATACCCTGCCTATTACCCTTTGGCAGCTGGTATAGGCTCCAGACCAACCATGACTCTGAAATTGGATAAGTGGAAGAAAATAGATGGGTGGAAGATAAGATTATTGTCTCCCATAGGAGAAAATCATCCTGGATCAGGCAACTGCTGCATTGAAAATCAGACAACAAAAATCAAGACAAAAACCTAAAATAGGCGAACTTTTAGTAAATACAGATCACATAACAAGTAAAAACTTAATAAATAATTAAAAAACTAATATCTCAAAACCTCTTTACACTGTCATTCAGTCATGAGTTGTCCATTCATCAATTTAACCGACAGAAGGAGGAATAAATACTCTAATTTATCAGATATATTTAAAGAAAAGGATCTCAAACCAGAATTCATCAGCCAAACTGTGGACTGTACACAACTTTCTTGGGGAATGAGAAGTTTTGTGTGCTGTTCTTATGATCTTTCCTTATCTTTTAACCAAGCTAGAAATCTGAACTTTATAATTAGCTGTTATACAACAGATGTAGCAGCACTGCATAACATTTT
>NW_024582397.1:625766-831059 GCF_018398535.1 Haplochromis burtoni
GTTTTGGCAACCGTTAAGATGTTTTTTGCCAAATGTGAGATTAGCCTTTGTGTTCTTTTTGGTCAGCAGTTGTTTTTGCCCTGGAACTCTCCCGTGAATCTCATTTTTCTCCAGGTTTTTTTTCTTACTGTTGAATCATGAACATTGACTATAATTATCTGAGGCAAGTGGGTTCTTGTGATTTCCTACTCATATTTCCTACTCCTACTTCATGGATGGGTTGTCAGTGTTCTTTTGAAGTAATTCTGGTAGGCCAGCCATTCCTGGGAAGGTTCACCACCGTTCCAAGTCTTGTAGATAAGGGGGGTAACCATGTTTTGCTGGAGTCCCAAAGTCTTAGAAATGGCTTTGTCACATTTGCTATACTGAAAAATGTCCCTTACTTTGTTTCTCAGCTGTGTCTTTCGATTGTGGCGTAATGTGCTGCTTTTTGAGCTCTTTCATCCTGCTTCACTTCAGAGGGGTTCTATTTAAGTGATTTCTTGATTCAACAAGTCTGGCAGTAATCAGTGCTGGGTGTGGCTTGTGAGATTGAATTCAGCTTTCCAAGTTGTTACCGTAATCAAATCATCATTTAACAAAGGCAGCAATCACCTTTTTACAAAGAGCCAGACAGGTTTAGATAGCTTTTTCCCCCCTTAATAAATGACATAATTATTTAAAAACAGCATTTTGTATTTACTTGGTTGGCTTAATCTAATATCAAAATTTGTTTGATGAACAAATTGCAAAAAAACAACTAAGAAATCAGAAGCTAAGAAATACATTATCATGGCACCATATTTGCCAAATAAGTACATTGTCACCGTTTTCCCCTAATATTTCTGCTCGCTAAGTGCATTGGCTTCTCTGGTGGAGAGGTCTGATCTCCACCAGATCTGGGATTACTACAGTAATTTCTTTCATTTTCTGTATATCAGACTGTCCTGTCCAACCCTGCTTTCAGCTGGGAGCTTTTCAAAAAGCTTGATAAAGTCACAGACCTGGACACCTGGTTTTGAGGGCAAGCTCACAATCAGAGACGTTTAAGAGACATGAGCCCAATACCATATTCAAAGAAAAAACTATCAACATCATAAAACTGTAAAGCTTGGTATTGGAAATTATTATCCCAATTTCTTTTATCACTAACGCTAAACAAAACGGAAGCCTATGAATGTTCTTCTTGGCAGTGTTTGCAAGAACATCAGTGAAATGGGCCCACATTTTTTTAGATTTATTTTAGGACATTTTGCTTTTATTTGATAGTCAAACATGAGTAGACAGGAAAAGGGGGCGAGAGAACAGAGGAAGATATGCAGCAGGTCACAGACTCAAACCTGGGCTGCACTTAGGCATATAGGCGCCTGCTCACCTGGTGCCCAGATGTACATTCTTTTAAATTTATAAGCCACACCCTTTAATTATGTGGGATTTTACTGGATAGAAATTGTGATTTAGAGTTAAACAACCCTCACCAAGTCACTTAATGCATTTGCCACTAGAGGGCAGAGGGATGTTGGCTTCTCTTCAGAAATCCTAGTGACCTCTTAAATAATGTTTTTCTTTCTTTCTTTCTTTCTTTCTTTCTTTCTTTCTTTCTTTCTTTCTTTCTTTCTTTCTTTCTTTCTTTCTTTCTTTCTTTTTTTTACGCCACCAGGCTAACAGGCTACTACAGTTTTTTAAATTTTTATTCATATGTATATACAGTGTCCAACAATGTATTAGACCACTTGTCATTAAAACAAGAAAACACAAATATTTTAGAAATCTGCCAAATGTATTTGACTAATTTATTTGTTCACGAATGCAAGTAAATAAGTTTCACTTGGTAGTTTTTACAAAATCTTAATGTGCTTTACTGTTTTGTATTTGTTTTTGTAAAGCAGTGAATTTGAAAGTTCATTGAAATTCATTGAAAATATCATTAGCAAGCTCTTTAATCATTTTGATGAAAGTGCTTGTGGATATTGATGGATTAAGCATAACAGAAATATAAAAAATGATTTTGGTAATTACTAAAATTGCAATTTAGGGTAAATCTGATGTAAGCCTTTCACTGACTTGTGGTCAAATTGTTAAGCACTGAATTTACTTACAAGATCATTATAAGACAGTTTCCAACCAGTGAATTACAGAAAGGCTTCCTTAAGACTTCCTTAACTTAAGGAACTTCCTTAAGAGGAGAACGTTCAATGAGAGTTAGAAATTCTAGGTCAAACGTTTGTTAATGATGTTTGTTGTTCCTCTCAGACTCCTGCGACCCAGTTCGGCTTGTTGATTACTATTTTCACTTTTCTCAAGTATGCAATGACTCTTATTTTCTGTGCCAGCACTTGGGATTTATGTGTTTAATCTGCACATAATTAATAACAAGAACTGCCGTGCACTTACAAAAAAAGGTCTCAGTAGTAAACTTTTGATCAGGTTTCTGGTGCACCAGCCATCAGCAGATATTTCTAAAGTTATGAGATTGTATTAAGTATGTCAGGAATATTGATACACACATTGCTGTATCACTTTGAAATTGTACCACTATGATAAATTGATATAACAATATATCAATAGATTTTTTTGTATCTGTTTTAAGGGTTACAGTTGTTGATTTTGTTGTTGGTTGCTTTAATGAGAAAGCTACTGTATGACCAGGTTTTGACCCTGCTTCTATTTAGTCATTACTTGATAAACTGACTGAACTTTGCCTGGTACAGAAGACCAGACATATATAAGCCCTCCTTCTACCTCACATTAGTCAGTCACTATTTGGTGGACGTTTCCTCAGTCTGTTTAAAAGTCATGACTGAATTAAATAAGAACAAAAATAAATGATTAAATAAAAGAAAAACTGAAATAAACAAAGTATACATAGTTATAGGTACACCGTTTCCCATTATTGTGCGTTACATATGCTCACTTTTAACAGGACCTCAGGGCATTTGCTGTGCCTGTGGGTGTAGAACTCATTTGGCATTGCAGTCCAGCTTCTGTCAATTAGATGTGGTATGTATTGGCCAGGTTCTGACCCTGCTTCTAAAATTGAACACTGATGCAATAGTCAAGCTAGCAATAGAAGTTCAAAGTCATTTGTTGAGATCTTGAACTAATTAAGCCCGGCAGTCTTTCAGTAGTGAGAAAACACAACTATGGAAAATAGCGTGACTGACAAGCTGAACCAAAACGAACACGTCTGAAAATTTCATTGTAGCACGGTTCCCATGTAATTATTGAAAGATCCATGCATGTACGTTTTCACTGTATGCACGTGGATGAAATTGTGATGTAAAACATAGTAAGTTGTAATTGCCTTGTTCAGCTTAATTTTAATTCATCAAGACTTAAAAATAAACTACATTTTTGTATCAGTTCTGCACTAGAAAAAGACTTTTTTGTCTGTGTTTCTTAACACTGTATCATGCTGTCACACAATAATATATTTCTGATGCAATACTGTACGCTTTACTGTATAATGTGATGTTGCCATCTTCTGGTAGTGGCAGTGAAGTAAATAGACATGTATTCATGCATATATATATATTCAACTTTGTAATAATTTATATTTTGTAAGCTAATTTTGCATGTTCAAATAATTTAAGGAAAAATAAGAAACAGTTCTGCTTTCTCTCATTCTACATATGTGGTTTTGTCTCCTAGCAAGCTGCAGGGACTTGTTATCTCTGTTTGCTACCTGTGGAGAAGTGATGATGCGTGTAGGTTATAGGTTCTGTTTATTTCTGTCTACAGGAGTATTAACAAGCTCAATGAGATCAGCAGTGCCCCATAACCTGAAAAAAATGAAGAATTTGTCAGTTTGTGTGCTGCTGCTTATAAGAGCTGTCAGCAGGGAACATACAGGTACGCATGAGGAGGTATGCATGAGTATGTGTGTTTGTGTGCTGTGCCGGCGGTCAGGGGGTTAAAAATCCCCCTTGAGTCTTCACATCTACCAGAAAGCATGAAAAGCACCTTGTTACAGCAGTTAACTTTAACAGATGACAGCTGGCTTTGGCAACTAGGGGCTAATGGAAAGATTAAGTCAATTACAGCTTGGCAGGGGGACTTAGAAATATTTGAGACATTCCCCAGCATATTGGAACAATAGGCATCTACATATGTGCTCTCACTCTAAGGCAGTAAATGTCATTATGTCAGAGTAAATAAAACAAAAATGTGCTTAGTTCGGTTTCTAAAATAGATTAATCTGGATCATATCACAACAATCACAACATTGAAATGCAGACAGAGTTAAATTGTTATTATCTCCACATGTGCTGTGTATGCAGCTTTTTCACGAGCATCTAGTGATTGCTCTCTGTTTCGTCCTGATGGTATCGCCGATTTAGTCCCCAACTTAGATCAAACAGAGACGAGAGGGAAAACACATTCAGCTCATCATAAAGTGGAACCTGAAAAGTTTAACAACCTTAAAAGACTGCCTAAAATGAAGTGTTTGGTCCACTTCAAAAAAGATCTGGCACTTAAAAAAATAAAATAAAATCAGTGCAGAAGATCATGAACTAAAATTTGCAATTTCCCACACCGATTACTCTGCTCAACTTTTTCCGCTCATGACAAAATGATGTGCAGAAGTCACGCAGTGACTCTCACCAGTTGAAATCTCATTTCTCTTTCTTCTTGTGCAGCATAAACGAGTTCAGCCCACACGGTGGGCATAAATGTTAAGTGCCTCGTAGCTTGAAAACTCATCAAGAGTAGGAAGGCCTGTGGGGTATCCGGCAGCAATCCGATTAACTGATGTAACCTTTGACCTGTAGGCGACCACATCTCTACAGGAAGCCCATAATTTTGAGTTTTAATAACACATAAAAGACTGCACACAGTTTTCAGTTACAGATGAATGGGTAAATGTGCTTGTGTCCTTAACTGGCACTATATCGAGCCAAGCCATAATGAAGGCAGTTTTGACAGTAACCTGGTGCCCCTCAATTGCTTTAGCATTGTTGCACTGTGGAGGATTTGTAACACAGAGTTACACATCACACTTGATTAAAATCTCATTATAAAATGGTTACTTACAAGAGGGCAACTACATCAAACAATTAGCAGCACATAGAGGAAATGGTTTTATTGTAGATTGGAGACTTGTGAACTCAGATCAGACATTTTATTATTAATCCAAGCTCTGTTTCTTTTACTCTGTTGGTTCACATGTTCCAGACCAGACGTTTTCCACTGGGCCACATGCCATCAGACTTTTCCATAGGCCAAGGATTCCCCACACCACACTGCATACATATTGTCATTTACACTTATCCTAACATGACCACTAACAATACTATATCCGGTTTTTTTTTCGTGATTCATCTGATTGTTTTATTCATTCCTTTTCCCATTTCTTATTTTTCTCATGCATATATTTTTCAGCCACTATCCCTTATTCCTTATTCCAGGTTCTTTGCATGATTTTTGCACATTTTTTGACATATTACTGGTTAATGAACCAACTGCATTGCTGAAATAGATTTTTTTTCCTGCCCCATAGACAAACCTGGTTATGATCATTAATAAAAAGTAAAATTTTTCTTTCTTGATTTGCCTCATTTGCAAACATCTTCAACTTAAATTTTAACTATTATGCAATTTTTTTCTAAAGTCACCTGAAATACCATGTTTCATTAAAAATCAATATCCACGAATAGCTATAATTTTAAAAAAGACAAAATATAAACACTGCTATTGACTAAAAGAACATTTAAAGTCTGTTTTTTCATTACACAATTAATAAATGATGATCTCATTCATAATTCTTTAATTTTCTGAATTGTTTTATTGCTCAACAAACTTCATTCTGAAATCGGTGGAGAATGACGTTCTTCTACAAATACATCAGTCACACTGGCACCACTTTTCCACCCATGTATCCAACCTGCTAAGGCTAAAATGCTATAGTCTGCAGTTTTCCTGATTTAAGTGGAAGTCAACATAATGTGGTCAACCTATATTTTATACACACGAAGGTAGCTCCACATACACATAAAATTATGTCTCAGTTCATAAAATTGGTTCTATCTGTTGATTATCCCTGGATTTTTGCAAAGTACTTTGCATTGTAGCTATTTATTTAAAAGAATGCTATAAATATACTTGACTTGTTTTGCAAGCAGTATGTGTGCTCGGGCCATATTTTATAGTCTTAATTCATGGGTTCACAGACACCTGGGGAATTTGGGAGTGCAAATAAAGAATATGATTACACTTCACTAGATCAGCCGCCTTTTTGTTCTTTAGTATCCCAAGAGTAAAATAAACGAGAGAAGATGGATTTGGCTGCTGGTAGGCTGTGCATCGTGCTTTTGTGGGTTATACTATTTACTTTTATAGGGAAGGGCAGAGAAGCTGGCATCTTTTCAGCTTAGAGGTTCAACTCAGTGTTACAGAGAAATGATGAGCTAAAATAGCCCTAATGAGATCACTGAGTCCAGGGTTGCATTGTCTCTAGGGAATGACCACCAGCAAAAATAGTCCTGATAAGTCAAGGCAATTGTTGGAACAGAGTCACTTATGAACTCTGAAGCAAACACAGTAGTGCCAAAGGAGACGTTTATCAAGAGCACAAGGGAGAAAGGGAAGCGGCTTAATTAATTTCGATTTAATTAATGCATTGTGTGGTCTATTAATTACAATATTGCTTTTTTAACAGTTGCATTCCACCCACATTTAAAGGGTATAAATCTCAAATGATGTTAATCCCAGACATAGTGGTTAATGTTAATAATGACAGAATACACACATAACAAAACAATGTGAAGAGTCTGTTTGGCTCCAGATTTGAGCTCAGGCTGAAGGCACAGATGGTCCATCCTGCAGCGCCTCATTATCCAAGTATCAGGTTGACTTGATGTCACTTCTCAGAGCTCAAGGCGCCTTACATGATGTATATCTCTGTGAAAATGGTTAAAATAACAGTGTTGTTTCTGACAGGAGGGAATACAAGTCTTCCAGTATTTAGCCTGTTGGGAGGGCATCCAGCTGAGAGGAAACTGGAAGCTAGGTTTTCAGTAAACAACAAGCAAAAACATGGCATTTTTGGATATATGATCCACCTAGTGTAAATATATGTATCTTTTTGTTCTACATAGACACTGTCTTTGGACGGCTGGTAGAAGTGTAGTTAGCTGTCACCAAAGTTGTCTCGAAACAAAGTAAACCAAGGTTTGAGTGTTAACAGCGACAAACAAAGAGTAGTCGAACTCCCGAACAAAGAGCCTGGAAACTTTTGTTGTCAGCTGTCAGCAGTGTGAAAACTTGAGCAACCTGAAATCAGCTCCTACTTTGATAAACACAAGTGGTATGTGAAATTGAGCCGAAGTGCAATTTTTAAACCTCAGTCCCACCTGGGCCATGTGTTACTACCCAGCAATAAATCCTCTGCACATCAGGAGCATGATTACAGTCTTCAGTTGCTGCATGGACTGACAGTTCTATCTACTAAGAATGATTGGTCATTTTCAATAAATTTGATATAAATGTGATATGACAGAATATCATCAAACTTCCCCAAAATAAGCCTGAAGGTTTGGATATGATCCAATACCTTCTCTGCCATTGCTGCTGTCAGAAAGTCCTATTCATCTTCTTTTTCATTTTCTCTTGTAACTGGGAGCTGTCAAGGACTGGGAGCTTTGCCTTGCAGTTTGCTGGGCTAGATTTATAATTGGACCCTGTCAACAGTGTCCAGTGCAACTCAAGTGCAACGTTTGTTATGGCAGCTACTGTGTACTGATTTCAACACATGCCAGCTGCAAGATGGTTTGTGTGTCATTAATGCATAACCATTGGTAAGTGCAGACACAATGTGTGCGTCCACAAGCTTGTGGATGGAATGAAAAATCATCTAAAGGGGATCAAAAGAGAGGGAACGCAAATGAAGTCAGATTTTTCCAGGCACTGTAAAGCTCTAGAGTTGCTGCCTATTTACAGGGAATCTTAGGTATCTGTATACATACTATATACACAGATGAGCAGCTATTCCTGCAGGTGGGCTCAATGAATACCACGGCTGTGTTGTAGAAATCTGTCTTGCTGACATTTTAATTGAATGTGAGAACAGTAAAATACCACACATGTTCAAGATTTTTCTTTTTTTTTTTTCTTTTCCATACACTCCCCTTTGGACGTATGTCTGATTCTACCAGACAAATTTCTTAATCTACCAGATTTGTAATTCTTATCTGACTGTGCAGCAGTGCTCATGGCACCAAAATCAACCCTACTTGGAATAAAATTCAGTCATTCTGTCCTGCCCTGCTGTGTAGTGCAGTATCTTTGTGGGTGTTCTTTTCATCAACACTGGTTCTCCAGGTAAGTGGTACAGAGAGAGGTTCATGACTGGGCTTGTCAGCTTGTCAGAGGAAAGTGCTCTGCTGGGGAAAGCACCTGACATCTGGAGGACCTCTGCGATTAGATTGCCCTAGCAAGAAGCAGGACAATGTTCCCACATGATTTGGATAAATAGAACTTTTGATCCCATTAGAAGTGGATTGTGAGCAGGGTTAAAAAAAAAACTTGAGGACTGCCTTCAAAGCATAATTTGAATCGCTAGTGACAAAAACAGTGACTTCTTAAATAAAACAGAAAACATTAAGACAGTTAATCCTGCAAATTGCAAATTGCACGAGATATTAATATAATCATAGACCAAATTTTCCGAAATGGATTAAAAACAAACAAACACAGGGAGTATTAAAAAATGTGAGTTTGGAGGGTAATGAAGACGTGCAGAGCATATTCACTCCAGCGCAACCCAGGAGAGGGAGACAAAGCTCTTCTGCACTCACATTGATACAGCTGGACTTCTCATTCCCTTATTAATGTGGATATTTTTGGAGTAATTCAACTATATTTGAATGTATATTTAATAAAGACCGCTAGTCTGCTTTTGGCGTGTTTAAACGAAGTAACTTGCTCACATATCTTATTGCAAGTTCTGCTGGGGACATACGCAAAGTCACGTCTAATACATAAATAGCACCACATTCTTTTACTAAATGAAACTGAGCGTTTATCCGACGCGACATTCTTTTTCCACCCAGAATGACACAAACCACGTCCATTTAAAACGCGTTCCGGAGGAGAGATATCGACCAATTGGCTGAGTGGAGGGCGTGGCTCTCCTTACTCCAGCTAGGCAGGAGTATGAAGTTTGGGCTATCAGTGCACAGCTACTGTGAGAGAATGGTGCACCTCAGTGCTCACAGGTGCGTGATATTATCCAACTCCGATTTTGTACTCTTGCAACTTTAACCGAGGTACGCGGTTTACAAGGTTGCATGCACAAAGTTGAAGGTGTTTCCTCTGCAGTTCCACTCTACAAATGGCTTGGATTATTCACCCGCATCTGCACGGGACTGGCGCCGCTCTGATTCTGCTCGCAGTGATTCTGACAGGTGATGTGGTTGCACAGGTTTTTGACAGCTATGGATTATCATACGCTTTGAGGGCTGAGCTGTCAGAAGACACGATATTGGTTGCCAATAATGGGATACGCGTGCCTTTCGGGAGATCAGTCTTCATTGATCCCATCAACGATTTGGTTATCCAAGTTCAGCCCGGTGATAGATGCAGTATAACAGTCCTAGACAACGATCCTTTGTCTCAAAGGCCTGGACACCTGTCTCCGAAAAAGTTTCCGTGTGAATTTGGTCCCAATGACGTGAAGTATTCTCACTTTGGCTCTCGGAGTCCCCCGAAGGATAGAGTGAGGTTACAACTCAGGTACGACACGCAAACGGATACAATTATAATACCTTTTATGATGGAGGTGGAGGTTATTTTTACACAGCTGGAGGTGCTGACGAAAAACATGCCGCTCACTGTTGAAAAACTGCTCGGCACAAGTAATCCCATCGATAAGAAAATTTTAGAATTCACCTATGATAGAAGTGCGCATCAGTGCAAAATAGCTTCCCTCTCCAGTGGCAATGTGCTGCCCAGGTATGGAAAACTTGTGGATGAAGAGAGCCTCGGAACAATGGTGGACTGTGATGAGTTTATTAAAATGAACACCCGTTATCAGCACACTTTCGCTTTGAAGTCACCTAACAGAGATTACATTCCGATGGTTGTGGAATTACATGATAAAGAAGGCAATTTGCTCAAGCAGGAATTTTTCCAGATTCTGGTCAGAATCAAAGAGGGTGAAGACAACATACCTCCTAAACCCAGCTTTGTTGCCATGATGATGATGGAAGTAGATCAGTTTGTAATGACAGCAATAACCACGGATATGCTGGCTGCAGAGGATGTTGAGTCTAATCCTGATGAATTAATCTTCAATATTACATCTCCCCTGTCCTTTGAGGAAGGCTACATAGTAAGCACTGATGATAGGAATTTGCCAATAACCTCATTTTACCAAGGAGACCTCAAAGAGCTGAAAATTGCCTACAAGCCCCCTGCTGTGGATTCGGACACTGAGAGGATTTTCCAGATTGAGTTTGAGGTTGTGGATGGAGAGGGAGCTGTGTCAGATCCTTTTGCTTTCATGATTGTTGTAAAGCCTATGAACACGCTGGCCCCTGTGGTTACTAGGAATACTGGACAATTGCTGTATGAGGGTCAGTCCAGGCCTCTGTCCAGTTCACAGAATCTGGAAATCAGTGATGAGGATAATTTAGAGAAAGTCAAAATGACTGTTATTGATGGCCTGAGGCATGGTGAATTGACTGTTCTGGGCTCCAGGAGGAAATTTTTCACCCCAGCTGACCTTGATGCTGGTGTAGTAATTTATCAACATGATGGCAGTGACACGTACAGTGATAATATTGTTTTCAGAATGACAGATGGCACAAATGAGGTGGAGTTTCTGTTTCCTATTACTGTTGTGCCGACAGATGACGAGCCTCCCATTATAAATGCCAACACTGGTTTGGTTTTATTCAAAAACCAAATGATGCCTATCACCTCGCTTATGCTCAGTGCAGCAGACATCGACTCAGAAGATTCCACAATTAAATTCACAATCGAGCCTCCTTTTTCCACACTGGGACAGGTGATGCTGCGTCAGTCTGAGGCCCCAGAAGACCCATCAACCTGGAAGTTTAATACAGAGGACGAAATGTATGAGAAAGTAGTGACTGAATGGCTGCAGCAGGATATTACTGATGGTAAACTGTTTTACAAGCACATTGGACCTCACAGTACCAGCACAGTCATGGATCAGTTTGTGTTTACGGTTCAAGATGACAATGACCCACCAAATCAATCAGGTCAAAGCTCATTTGTCATCAAAATTCTCCCTGTTGATGACCTTCCACCTGAACTGTACCCTGGGGCGACGCTGCAAATGACTGTGCATGAGTATCAGCTTACTTACTTCCGAAAGAAATTCCTCCGTTACACTGACCTCGATTCAGACGATCGTGATCTCAAATATACAATCGTGCAGCCACCGACAGACACAGATGAGAACAGCCCTGTTGTACTGGGAGCTTTGGTATTGACTGAAAATCCAAACACTGAAGTCACAACTTTCACTCAGGCTCAAATCAATCACCACAAAATAGCTTACAAACCACCTGATCTTGAGCTTGGAATTACCACTCATGTTTTGCAGTTTAGATACACTGTTGAGGATGTTTCTGGGAATACTGTAGAAGGGGTTTTCACTATATTTTTAAAGCCTGTGGACAACAAGCCGCCTCAAATAAAGAACTCTGGATTTACTGTGCTTGAGCGTGGCAGACATATCCTTACGAGTGCTGAGCTGGACACCTCTGACACAGACACGGAAAAGAAAATGATAACCTTCACCTTAACTCAGCCACCACTGCATGGTCAGGTCCAGTTTACATTCATTGATATGACCAAAGGAAATGCTTTCAGTCTAGAGGATATTGCAAATGGCCTAATTTCATACATTCATAATGGAGATGAATCAACAGTGGATTCCATACAAATAGATGTCAGCGATGGGGTGCACATAGTCCCGATTACTATAAAGATCAATGTGAAGCCAATTGATGATGAGGCTCCAACTATAAGTCTTCCTGCTGGCACAATTGGCTCCTACATAGATGTACTGGAAAATGGAGCAACAGAAATCACAAGTAATGTCATTCAAGGAAGAGATGAGGACACAGATGACCTCAGATTAACCTTCATAGTTGAAGACCCGCCGTCATTGGGTGAAATCCTGGTTAGAGGTGTTTCATCGGGCACATTCACCCAAGCTGATATTATTAATGGCTTTGTGGTCTATGCTCACACAAGTGGGGAGATAGGCTCAAGCACAAAGGAGGACTTTTTCAATCTCACTTTGACAGACATGTCTGATGAGTGGACTGTGGGAGGAAATAAGATCACAGGTGTCAGAGTGCATGTCACCATTCTTCCTCTGGACAGCCAGGCTCCAGAGGTCTTTGTGGGGCCGCAGTTCACTGTTGTTGAGGGAGAGAAGCATGCCATTCAGATTCTCCACATAAGCGCAGATGATGTCGACACCCCCAGCGATGACCTTCTATGTACAATCATCGTACAGCCGACTTCAGGGTATGTGGAAAATATTTCCCCAGCCCCAGGCTCAGAGAAATCCAGGTCTGGAACAGCTATTAGTGCTTTCACCATCAAGGACATCAAACAGAATCACATTTATTATGTTCAAAGCATTCACAAAGGAGTCGAGCCAGTAGAAGACAGGTTTACATTCAGATGCTCTGATGGCATCAATTTCTCTGAAAGGCACTTTTTCCCCATCTCCATAATCCCCTCTAATGATGAAAAGCCAGAGATTTACATGAGAGAGTTTGTGGTTATGGAGGGCATGAACATAGTTATTGACACTCCCATTCTGAATGGTGCTGATGCTGATCTCCCCTCTGATCAGCTGACATTCATCATCACCAAACCCCCCAAGCATGGATTTATTCTCAATCAGCTCACTACTGGCACCGTCCCTGTGTCTAACTTTACCTTGGATCAGATCAGGGAGGCCTCCAGCTACGTGTATGAGCATGATGACTCAGAGACCACAGAGGACAGCTTTGATATTGTTCTTACAGATGGAAAGTTCAGTGTGGAGAAAACAGTCATTGTTATGATTATCCCTGTGGACGACGAAACCCCAAGGATGGCAATCAATGATGGCCTTGAAATAGAGATAGGTGATGTGAAAGTCATTAACAGCGATGTTTTAAAAGCTACTGATCTGGACTCTGAGGATAGCACGCTAACATATATAATTCGATACGGACCCGGTCAAGGGTATTTGCAAAGAGCGACGCCTTCGGGGACGTTGCAAAATATCACAGTTGGAATGAATATTACACAAAGCGAGGTGGATCAGGGTCTGATTGTGTACATCCACAATGGACAAGAGGGAATTCGAGACCTCATCAAGTTTGATGTGACTGATGGCATCAACCCTTTGATTGACAGATACTTCTATGTTACAATCGGCAGCATAGACATGGTTTTCCCTGATGTGGTCAGTAAAGGTGTATCTCTTAAAGAGGGTGGCAGGGTTACTTTGACAACAGACCTCCTCAGTACCAGTGACCTCAACAGCCCAGATGAACACTTAGTTTTCACAATCACCCGAGCACCAGTCAGAGGACACCTGGAGTGCACAGACACACCTGGGATGCCCATCTCATCCTTTACACAGCTCCAGCTGGCTGGCAACAAAATCTACTACATTCACACATCGGATGACGAAGTGAAAATGGATAGCTTTGAATTTGAAGTGACTGATGGCTATAATCCCGTGTTCCGCACTTTCCGCATCTCCATCGCTGATGTGGATAATAAAAAGCCTGTACTGACGGTACACAGTCTGGCAGTGACTGAGGGAGAAAACAAACTCATCACACCTTTTGAGCTAACAGTTGAAGACAGGGACACCGTTGACCGTCTCTTGAAATTCACAGTCACTCAGATTCCAGTTCATGGTCGCCTGCTCTTTAACAACACCCGGCCTGTCACCTCATTCACAAAGCAGGACTTGAATGAGAACTTGATCAGCTACAGGCACGATGGCACAGAGAGTACAGAGGACAGTTTCTCCTTCACTGTCACCGATGGCACTCACACAGACTTCTATGTCTTCCCCGATACTGTATTTGAGACCCGAAAGCCTCAAATGATGAAGATTACCATCCTCTCCGTGGATAATGGTGTACCACAGGTTCTGGTTAATAAAGGTGCTCCAACACTGCGGGTTTTGGAGACAGGCCACTTAGGCTTTGTGATCACTAGTAAGACCCTGAAAGCAGAGGACAGAGACAGCATTCAGGACTCTGTGACCTTTAGGATTACTGTAGCCCCAAAACATGGCTACCTTATCAACCACGCCAGAGGAAATGCAACTATCAACAGCTTCACGCAAGGTAAGAAGGCTGCTCTTTAAAACTTTTCAGTCCTGTGACATTCTGATGGATTTGCAATCTGCTGCAGTAAAACTCACATAGAAGACTTTTCAAAATATTCGGAGCAGTCTGATGTGAATTTAATCTTACCCTGCTCTTACTTAGACTTTTAAATGGCCTTACTCCAATGGTCTTAAAAATCATAAACTTTTTGTTTTCACTCTAGAGAGCACCTGTTTACAGAAAGAAGTATGCTAGTGCCTCAGGCTGACTAGTTCGCTCTGGAGGAGAGCATTTTTCAAACAGTGCCTAAAACATTTCACTTTGGAGGAAACTTAGGGTGGTTTGTGCTTTACCAGAGGAATATAACAGTAGACAAGAGAATTACAGACGTGATGATAAACAATGTGAACATGCAAACATGTCAGAGGGAGAGAGATGTGGTATTCTAGCTCCCAGCAAATCACTGGCTTTGTAAATAACATGGTGCAGTACAGAAGTTACATTTCAAACAGACCAGAGGGGTGTCTTGGTAATGGTAAATATCAGGATAGCAGCCACAGTCAATATCCACGTATTCCCTGCTTTTATTTACTAAGCCACTGTGAGATGCTTTCCCCTAGAGGCCTGTTCAATATTTCAAGAGTTCTCACAAGAGTAAACAGGCAGTAAATAAAGACACTATCTCCTGGGCATTTGAAAGTTTAGGCTACACATTTGTATGCATCTGTCCCTTTGAAGGGAGATATTCTGACATAAAATATTGAACGCAGCAAGTGGAAACTTTGCAGTTTTTAGTGCTATAAGGAAGCTTGTCTAGCACCACGCTATCAAGATGGCAAGCAGACAGACTGCTGTGATGGCATCCCACGAGTCAAGCTGGTCTTAATGTCCGGCATCATTCAAGAGTCTTATTTGTTTACAGCCCTTTCAGGCAGTTCTTTTTGCTCAGATTCCCCTGGTGCTGTCAGCGTGCACATTTAGGCACACAGGCACAAAGACACTGACAAGTAGATAGGAACAAACTGAACATATTTTGTTAGTTGTTTTTGCCAAATAGCTGATGCAAAATTTTGTGAGCAGGATTTTTCTTGTACTTATGTAAATGTGCTCTTTTTCAGCTGAAATTGACGACATGAGCATATGCTATATTCTGAGGGATGGGGACAACGCGACAAACGACATCTTTCATTTCTCCATTGAGGACAGCGGTAAGTTCCTCAATTTAAACATCCACTCTTGGAGTTATATTGAGTGATAGCCGTTAAATTTGAAATGAGTCTGTGACACGCTCACGTTTGAGGACGTTACAGTGAATTTGTCACGCTGTTGCTGTTTAATAAATTCAGATTTCTCTAAGAAGGGTAAGGCTTGAATCCACTCAACAATGTGCCTAATTAGGCAGAATTACAAATCAAAAGGCATCTGCAAAGATTGCAGAGATTTCCATTATTTCAGCTTAAGTAAGTGAGATAACAGGCATGCAGTGAAATAGAAGGAAAGATGTATTGTTTCTGGGTAGCTTTTGTTTATGCTCTGGTGAATTTCATTCCACCAGCATTTCGGAGAAAAAAGGAATGTTAGATCTTTTACGCCTATTAAAATTTTATTCAAATATTTATTAGTATATTCATTAGTTTGTCCTACTGCAAATGATGCCATAGGTAGGTCAGTCTTTTAGCACCTAATGTAGTCGCTCATTATTTTTTAGAAAGTAATGATTGATTTAGCCAGTTACTAATTAGTAGAGCTGTAGATATGTAATCAGACGCAGGCTCTGTGAATGGTTTGAGGCAATCATGCCGGTGTTGCCGATTAGCAGAAGCAGTGTGCCTGACAGTGTGTCCTTTCTGCTATCCTTCAGCTGTGATGAGTGAGCACAAAGGACGGCTCTAATAGGGGCCCTCTTTTCCCACAAGCACCTCGGCGAGCTCCCATTCTCATTTCTCATTTTCCGTGCCTTCGGTTTGATATTTGACAGGTTAAAATCAATCTCAACAGGTGGATGGGGCGCTAATAAGAGATGACTCAAATGCAGGAGCTGGTACTGAATATCAGCAGTTGAGCCCATGCAGATTTTTTTGTTGCTGAGTGAGGGCTCAGTCCCTTATTATTGTCTCACTTGGGCTTTCTTTTTTTGTTTTGTTTTAATGGATCTCTGTGGGCCTCTCTCCCTCTTTGTCACTTTCTTTCTCTGTGTACCTTGCTTGATGCTTGATGACACACATATCCCCACACTGGTAGTTTATCTTCCAGACTGGCAATTAGATTCACTCCTTTCAGCGCTCACTGCGAGACTTCAAAACAGCTTTTGTCTTATTCCGTCCTCAATCATAGTTATGTCCTCAAACAAAACAAAGCATAAAATGGCAACTATCAGATACAGTGCAACTCTCTAAAATGTCATTCTTTGATATGAAAATTGTACTTTATAGTGGCACCTAAAGAGCTTAACAAATTGATGAATGATCTCATTGGATGGCCGATCCATAAGGACTCACCACGTACTGCAGTGCAGTTTTTGAGGCAATCAGTGAAGATTTTTTTTTTTTAATAAGATTTAAGCTGGGCTGGTGGCTGCCCTAAATCCCTAGACAGAGCCTGCAGCTCTTTGAACAGCCGTGTTGTGGAGGAGCTGAATGCCGTACACTGGCACACAGCTGCACTATGTCATGTTCAGCAGTGGAAAACATTCTCTTTCTCGCTTCAAGTTCATTGGGAAATTTACCAAATGCACTTGGCAATGCTATGAGTGTGAAAAGTTGCTTTTCATGTTGCAGCTGTTCAGTGAGATTCCACGGGTTTATGCCAATAGTTGTGACGAACTGTGAATGTAGTCACATTTTCGAGTATGCGCCTGCTGCTGACTTCTGATTACCATAATTTGTGTGCTTAAGCGTGCTGGTCATTGTTTAAACAGCACATGTGCAAAGCTATTGGATTTATTTATTTACTGTTTTTCCCTCTTCCAGGTGAGGTCATGTATTGGGTTTTAGTACACCACACAAAGGCCTATAGGATTTCTTCTGGTTCCATTGTCAGTCCAAACATAAAGTGACTGTCTGCACTTATTACAGGGCAGTACGCTAATTTACTCCCGGCATGTATTCTCACAAAGGAGGATGAATGGAAAGTGCAAAGCCATTCATTGTGCTCCATCTAAATACTTATGGCAGTCTCACTTCTAACCACAAGCTTGCTTTAATTGTAGAAGCTGACATCATAGTTTTCCTAATAGATGGGTTGTCTTGTTAACCAGGGTACAGTGTTGGATTTTAATCTGAGCTGCCAGAGCGTCAGTTCCTCTTTGCAACAATGTATTTTCTGACTTCTACATGTTTCTAATTGTAAATGGTGAGTTCAGAGCCCAAATGTGAAACTGTGCTAGACCTGACTCGCTCTCATCCATTGTGTAGCACAGTTGTATTAGAGTATCGACTAAAGTAATGACCTGTGCTTTAAGCAGGCAGATATTTTGTTTACCTTGATTAATTATGTTTGTGCAATTTAGGCGGTTTCACTTGATTAACTCGGCCACATAAAGAGAGGAGATGGGCTTTTTACTACAAGTAAAAACAACTGGGCCACATCCCAAAGTGCTTAGCATTTTTAATTAGTGAATAGAGTTTCTTACAAAGTACAACTTTTAATCCTGTTAGTGTATAAAAAACAGAATAATATTGAATTTACTTTCAAATCATGCTGCATTTTATGTGCAGTGGTCTACAAATGATTTGTGCATTTTTTTTATCTGATTTATTTTCCTCTTGAATTTCTTTAGCATCTTAAAGTTGATACTGCCGGCTTTTAAAGCTGCATTTAAGGTGTTTTTGCCAAAAAGGAGACCACAGGATGAATGTTACCAGTGATGCTTGTGTATAATTTTTTGTCATCCTTGTCAGAGCTTTAAATTAATCATTCCAAATGACTAAATTCACACATTTTAACTTGTAGAGATGTCTGCTGTTTTGAAGAAACTGTTGCCCAAATGGAATGTCGATTTTTTCGGAGAGGGGGTTGTATCTGTGTGCCTGTATGTGTGCTGCCCTTGTTATTCTAACTCAGTTAATTGTTGTGTTTTGATGGACTCCAGCTCTCCCCTTGTCTCCTAGGGATTCAGTTGCATTCAGGTGAGCTTACCTGAGCACACACGAGCCCTCGCATTCCCAGGCAGTTGTTTATGGAGCTGATTCCCTGTCTGCTTCCAGCCAGTCAGTCAACCTCACAAATGTTCTTAATGACAGACACAATGTAGTACTCTTTGTTTTTTATTCCAGGCGCTCAGTGCATTTTTATTTTTTATTTTTATTTAAGTGAGCTACAAAAAGGCAGCAAAAGATCATTAATAGTTTGGGAAAAGAAACGTATTTTTAAGGTCAAACTCTGCAGGCATGCACAAAATGTCCATGTTTTCCTCATTTGACTAATGAGACTCGTTCGCTGTAAGAAGCATAGAGTATGTAAGTCAATAATTTCTAGTGAAATGGGTCAGCAGTGAAAAGAAAAATAGAATCACTTTCTGTCTGGAACACATTTTCTCACATGGAAAGAGACAATAGGGTGCATGTCTGCAGAGCCCACCTCTACAAGCGTGTTTTGTTTGTTATTTCTGCTTCGTGTAACAAGATAAGTTCAGGTCACCGTGCATACCTCGACCTAATAAATCCTCCAAACCATTTTTCACCTGCAGTAACATCTGATATGTATGTTGTCAACATAACTTCCATGTTATCGGTGTGTAATCTCTTGTGACAATGGGTGCATACTCCATCTTCTTTGTCTCCCCTCCTAATTCCAGGCTTGGGGGGGGGGATTATCTTACTCCCCATTGCGTGCTAGAGTACAACAAAAGTAAGTGTAGAACATGCACTCACATGCAGTTGTGAGGTTAGTATAGCTATATGCTATAATATCCCCATCACCGCACAGGAGATGACTCTGCAGTTTTGCAGCGTTTCTAGCCTGCTATTAATGAAACTGTCTCTTCTATACTTTCTTGTGGGGTATAACATTCCTCTGTCCTTGGGACCACTGGTATGAATCATATTCATAAAGTATGCTTTAAGCTTCAGCAAATTACATAGCTGGTCTCGTTGTAGTGATAGTTTAAAGGGGTTTCAGGGTGTTCGGTTTTCTTCACAGTCCAGCTGTGCTGCAGACAATAAAATAGGTGAAGTCGTTTTATTGTTATGGAAAAAGCATTTAGTGATAAAACATCTGGGCTTTGATTACAGAGCTGTTCCTGAGGCACAGCTGCTGCACTTTGGGGCTGAAAAACTGAATTACAGAATGGATTTAGACTAATCATTTTAGTTGGAGAGTGATTTGCGTCTCTTACCGGTCCCTTATGTCGTCAGCAGCTAACTTTGTGTTATAATTTTCTCACTAGTCTGCATTGCAGTTATATTTGCAATGTTTACCACCCAGCAGCAGCCTTCTCTATTCAGCACAGCATAACGAGGTGTATGTGCAAGTTTGCTTTCCTTTAATGTGTGTGTGAAGCGTAGAGACGACTTAAATGAAAGCATATCCGCAAAGAGCTGCTGCGACTAACCAAACAGATGAAAAACCTGTGCTCATCTGTGAGGGGATCAAACATTCGCTGTTATCTAGCAGTCTTGAGCCAGCGAAATACTTAAAAAAAAAAGATTAAAATGCTTTTATTGATGATGAAAAGATGATAGTAGAATTCTCCGAGGCAGGAACGCCTAAATATGTTTCAAGAGGTTTCATTGTTCTGAAATGATTTAGGCACTGAATAAGCCAATGAATTCTCTTTTTTTTTTTTTGTTCAGATTTCTTTGCCCAAGTCTGTTGGATCACTTTCAGGCCGTCTGTTAGTGCTGTGCCTCTTTTTTTTTATTGCTGTTCATTTTGCTCCTGAGTGCAGATTACAGCTCCGTATTTACAATCTATATTTAGTCCAAAAGGCATATTCTGCTGCCTCAAATGCATCAGAAAAAGAGAACACCAAATCCATTAATGATAGATAATGATTTGGAGCAGCCATGACAATGTCACATTTATTTTTCATTGTGGTGTTTGTGCTGATTACAGCAAAGAATGTGGGTGATTTGTTGCTTAAACATCTAGGGAACTTACTGATTTATTCTGATGTGCTTTAATTTTCCCATTAGAAAACAGAAGGGAAACCCTGTTTGATGATTTTGCTCTCTCTGTCTTTATGTGCTGCCAAAGTGTATGTTGCCAAGGTTAACAAAGCAAAGGCAAATTCCCAAAAGTATAGAAACCTCAGGCCCAGGCTTGTTCTCCGAATGATGATGTGTGTCGTCATTGCTGCCTTAGGTTATCAGTCTAGCAGAACTGAGATTCCTCTGGTGAAAATCCCCATTATGTGGAAAAAAAGGGTTAAAGTTTGTGTCATCGGGTTTTAGGACGGCCCCAGACAAATTGAGTCATACTTAAAATAAATATAACAGGGGCAGAACAAAAAGGAAATAAACTTTAGGTCAAATTAAACTATTCAGGAATTTATTTTGCGTTATTATGTCACAATATAAAATATCACTTTCTTTTCATGCTCTGCGATGTGTCCTGTGTGATTTTTGGCCTCATGAAATCGCCCGATGGGACTGTTTTGACAAACAGCAGGGAATCTGAGTGTTTGTGATGCTACAGTTGCTGCTGTAACAACTCTCTTTTCACAGGAGTAGAGCTTTTGTTCACTTTTGAAAAATCACTCTGGATAATGTGTTTCTGGCCCCTGAATCCCAGCAGTGGACCAGAGCTGCTCCTCTCCGCCCTGCCGCATGATAAGCCACTGACAGCTGGGCCGAGGCTGTAGTGTGTCACAACTCTCTCCAGCTATACTTGGGTTTCATGATTGGAGCCCTTTGCACGCTGCACCTCCTTTGTACACATTTTTCATGCACGTTCACATTCGCGTACACAAAGCATTGACCGTCTTTCCATCACTGGGCCAGCTGTCTGATTTCATAATCAGAGATGAGACTGGCGCTGCTAAAATGTTTCATCAAGATGCTTGGCATCAGCTACAGTTTAATTGATAACGGCTTTGTCTTTGATTTCAAGCTGTTGTCTCTTTTGATTAGAGTGCTGTGATGTAGAGCAGAAACAACACCAGCTTCTTTCATTGTGATATCATCAGCATATTATTGAGGAGGGACAGAGGGGTTCAAGTTAGGGGTGCGAATACATCACGGATCGGTTGCACTGGTGATAGACAGATTAATAGATGAAGTCAGGCAGGAGTCTCTTTGGACTATATTGTTTGCAGATGAAATTGTAATTTGTAACGAGAGTAGTGGCACGGTGGAACTGAGCCTGCAGAGGTGGAGGTATGTTCTGGAGAGAAGAGGAATGAAAAGTAGTAGACGCAAGACAGAATACATATGTGTGAATGAGAGAGAGAGAGACGGATGTAACAGTGACGCTACAAGGAGTAGAAATAATGAAAGTGGATGAGTTTAAATAGGTGAGGTCAGCTATCCAAATCAGACCATGTACACGGGAGGTGAAGAAGAGCGTATTGGCATGGTGGAGTGACTGGAGATGAGTGTCAGCTGTGATTTGTGATGGATAGAAGCAACAGTGAAAAGGATGGTCTGATGGTAGATGTTTGGTTTAGAGACAGTGGCACTAATGAAAAGACAGGAGGCCAAGCTTTGGAAATGAGTGCATCAGAGGGACAGCTCAGGTCGAGTGGTTTGAAAACAAAGTTAGAGAGGCAAGGCTGAGATAGTTTGCACAGGTGCAAGGGAGTGATAGTGGATATATTGGACACAATATGTTGAATATGGAACCACCAGGCAGGAGGCAAAGTGGAAGACCACAGAGAAGATTCAAGGATGTAGTAGAAGGAGGACGTGCAGAGCGTTGGTGTGACAGAAGAGGATATTAGGGACAGGGTGAGGAGGAGGCAGATCACCCGAAAGAAGAAGAAGAAGAAGAAGTTTAGTATATAAATATGCAAGGGAATTATATACAGTAGAGAGGAACTGAAGATGATACGCATTTAGACACAGACTCACTTGAGAAGGTTTTTATTTTCACACATGGTAGGAGTGTGTCTCTGGGCTCTCGTCTCATGAAAGGTGCTGATGAAACCCTTTGGGGATTCTGATCAAGCTCCCACTCACCATCACCTCCTTTCTATAAGTGTAGCCTGATACTCAGGATATGAGGAGTCATCGTGTGGAGAAATGGATTGGGAGGTGGGGGGGTAGTCATAGGAGATGAAAGATTGAAGTGCTTTGTTGGTCCCTGTATTGGTGAGGGCAAGGCGTCAAGCTGCTTCCTGTCGCCTGTAGCGACGGCATGAATGTGCTGATGTGCACTTCACTCTCTAAACACTGCCTGTGTTGACAAGGTGTGAGAGCGCAAATGTAGTAGGTAAACTCTGCATGAGTTCAGCTGGATCTACATATGAATATAAATGATTTAGAGTTTGCTATAGATTTGATTAGCCGTGAAGAAATGTTATGTAGTCAGTAAGTATCAAGCTTCTCTCCATTTCAAGGAATGTATGACAGCCTCAAACTATGGTTATTTAATTCAGACAACATTCCCGTCGCTCACTTCAGCTATTCTCTTATATTTTTTTACAGAGCTGAAGGCAGTGCATATCAGTATTTTTCCACTACTGGTCAAGTAATATGTCCCACCAAAAGTTGCATTTGATATGTGAATCAATTCTTAGTTACTTGTCTTACATTGCATTTTCTAAAATTTGTTTTGGCTTATATCAGTTTGAGAAGTACAAAAATAATTCAAAGACAGCCGTGGAAATGTCCAGCACTCAGATGAACCCTTCCCCCCATTAAGAAAACTCAGGAATGTCTTGCTGCCAGAAATTAACTAGACCATGCATGGGCTTATCTTGGTTTTCCAGCACATGAGCTTGGAGTGAAGTGAAGAGTTACATATTAGCAAGAAAATGGGACAAGAGACAGAAATAAAGGCCAAAGGAAGCAAGTTGAGACAACTGAGCAGTCTGGTAAAGAGGTTGCATTTTACTGCTTATTTTTTCAGGCGACTGGCTAAAGCCACTACCCTCGCCACCAAACATTACTTCAAACGTGATCAGTGGTTAATAAGTCATATGTATGAGCAGAACATTTGGTGCGATTAAAGCTTCGAAACATCAGGTGCAGATTTAATTTCAACTTTAAAAAGAGGTGATAATGTTTTAAAGGATATTCAGTGTGAAATTTAACAAAGCAATCTGAACGTAAGAATGACATTTCTGCTCTCTTGTAACTCCAACATTCATCTCTTGTCCTTCATGTCTAATAGTTTTCAGTCTGAGAAATATTCAGATTCATTACATCGCATTACTTTATTCCATTCCATGGGATGCCAGGTAATTGTGCTCCCTACAACACTGAGTGCCTTTATGGTAGCACACAACACAGTGGTCTCTGAAGAGAATAAATTTAAATGATAGTATTATGCAATGTGGTATACTCCGAATAGAGGTCTTGCAGCACAGAACTCATCCATGCAACGACAAGAGTGTATCTGACTTTGTACCAGAAGTCGGTTTTCATATCATAAGGTTCACTTTCGCCAACAAAGACTTCCAGAAGCTATTTTGACAATGATTCAAAGGCCAGGGAAAAAAAAGAAAAATCCATTGGATTGCCTAAATTAAATGTTGCATCCTTAGAAGTACTCTTCTTTTAACATGCCAGCAAATATTTTTGAACCCAGGGCTTGTTCTGCTGCACAGACTAATCTTCAGTCCAATATTAAAAGGAGAAGACAATAACAACACTAAGTCCTTAGACATTTTCTTCGCTCTTTTCATGAATGCAGAACAGCATGCTTATCTTTAAAATGCAGGTTTGCACAGTTCTACTCAATGGCTTCTTTTCATCCATCATAAACAAAGGGCCAACAGTTATTTAACACTTCTTTAGGAATTACCATTTCAGCTTTTTAGGGAGCATTTCGCTCCAAGGCAAACGCTTTACTACATGTGAGGATTTGCAAGTAACAACTGTGAAATGCAGCTGAAACATGTTGTTATAGTCGAAGCCAATGGAGGCCGGCCCAACAGACTCGAGAAATGCCCGGCTTTATTAGTATGGAGCGCATGAGTCTGGGGGACTGGGATGGGGTTTTTTATTCTGTGGTCTCACACTGCTGCTTTCAGCAAACAGTCCACCATTATTCGGTCTGACAAGAGAGCAAACACTGAGCATTCAAGGGTCAAGAAAAAGCACGTCCCCCCCTCTCTTTGTCAACTCCTGTCTTCCTGCATCCTTATGTTTCTTTGTTTTCCCTCCCATATTCGCACTTAGCCTTGTACCTCCTTGTTATTTTGCTACCTTTGTTCTTCTGTTCAGTCGCCAGCAGTATTTGAGAGTTGGGATACATTTTGCATATGCACCTGTAACAATGTAAGCTCAGGCAGACACATTTTCTTCTGCCTGAGGTTGAGGCTAAGATAAGCTCAAAAGGCATGTTATTCTTGTATTCTTTACAGCATGCTATTTGGAAAGGTGTTGTTTTTTTTTTTTAAATAACTCCATGTAAACGAAACTCAAAGGCTTGCTAAAACAATTTTTGGCACCAGCTTCACTTCACGCAGCTTTTTCAGCAGGTCACAGAAGATTTGCACATCTACCTCAGCAGCTTATGCGCCACGGTGTTCATACTGTACATAATTGACTGGTAATGAGCAAAGAACTCCTGATTTGAAATCCACTGTGACCTTTACTTGTGAATGTTGAAAAAAAGCCCTGTAGTTGCTAATTCAGCCTTTTGTTGTAACTTCCCTTGCTATTGAGAGTTCAGGCTTATGCTCCGTAAACCGTGTGGCTGACTGTTAATTAAGACACTCGAGGCCACGTCCTCTTCGACAGGCTGGAATGCTATTCAAGGGCAATCAATGAATACTTTGTCTGAGCTCACCTATACAATCAAAATATACAAAGCCCTCAGAAGAGGCTTTGATACCTCTTTTGGAAAGAGATATCCTTCAGAAATGTGATGCACTTTAAATTCCCTGTGTATTAACTTTCATGGTTAAATCTTTAAACATTTGTTAAATCTTTATATATTGAAATTTATAACTTGAAATCTATGTCGATCGTGATTTTGTTACGCATTGTATTTTCATCAAATATAAGAAAAATATAGAAAATATTAGCCGTAAAGCCATGATAGAGGTCCTGGGCACTGGTATAGCTCACCCATATGCTGAAAGACTACTGCAGCGGCCTGGGTGTCCTCACTTTCCTGTCTGTTTTACTATCCTGTCAACATGCCTAAACACAAAAAGTACCTCCTCTAAAAATATAGAAATAAGTCCTCACCTTGAGTGCTTGGCACAGTGCCCCATGTTGTAAAATCACAAAGTGCAGACATGCACTGCAGAGTTGGCTTCATGCTGCTTCTTAAGATTTCTGGAAATGTTCTAATTGAACTAATATTTCCTCCCAAGGCTAATAGGATTGATATAAAAAAGCCTGAATGTTTTCATTTGCAGTATGAGATGTCAGTGGTTTGTAAATTTTAGAAACGGTACATTTGTCTATTGTCAGGATAACTGGAAATTGGAGCTGCCCATGCAAGTCTATACTCTGAACTTGATAACTCTTTAAATGTTTTCGTAAATAATTTATGAACTTACATATTTGAGAGTAATAAACCTTTAAATGATGGCGATAATTTGCTAACATTTAATTTGTAAGATGGATGTTAGATTTTAATTAATTCTCAACATAACTGCCAACATATAAATGTATAAATGATCTGAATTTATACAGGCAGATTTGTGACTTTGAAATTGGAAATACAGTAGACGTTTTATGACGGATGTTTTTATTTCAAAAATGTATTCTTACCAGTTATTCTCATGTGTCTTTGTGATATCTGCACCCACAAATGACATCATTTGTGGCAGTGTGTGAAGACACTGGAGTGTGAAGAAGATTCCCAGGGAATGGGTGACCTTTCCCTACAGTCACATTGAACTGTACTTCCTCTGCCACATTTCTTTCCTGGGGATGAATAAAGGAGCCTCATCTGAAATAGGAGCTCTGGGAATTGCTCATTGCCTTTTTACACATGCGAGTGGCTCACTGTGCAGTTTCCACAACAACCTGGTGCTGCAATTAGGAATCAAAAAGTGTAAACAGGATGACTGCTTAAAAGGATCCTTAGTGTCAAGAACAGGGTAGAAGAGAGTATTGAAATCATGATGTTAAGTGTTTTGAATTTCATTCTGCAGATGCTGGGTAGAATTTTTTTTAATTTTCTGATTCTTGTGAGGAGCTGATAATTTGATTCTGTTTTGATTTTGTAAAATGTTGTATGAAACTAAAAAAAAATGCCTTTAAGTGTAATCCAATCATGGCCAACATAGTTATAGTTGTCACCCCATAAAGTCTCAGAGCAGAGATGTAATGCAATAAGGAGACATTGACCTTCTAAACAGCTTTAAAAAAAATCAGGATTTAGTCACTAAGGACAGGTAATTCTGACTGCTACACTTCAAATTTGGAAAGAGCTCTGAGAATTTAATCACCTTTGGGTTCAGATGTTAATCTCGAAGAACTTTCCCTACTGAGAGCAAAGCATTGCTTGCTTTAAGCCTTGCATGGCTCTCTGACCTGGCACCTTTGTACAAAAGCACCTCTCGCCTTTCTTTCAGCATTCACAAATCTTGCCCCAGAGTGACCACCGTGTGTTGGAGTGGACACAGAGGCAACAGCAGCCAGAAGGGACGCTGCTGGAGTGGCCAGATTTATGGCAGACCAGTTCCCTGAAAGTCTGTGCTTATAGAAAAGGGTTTAGGACCTGTGAAATCATAACCATTCTAAATCTTTCAAGCCATGGCCAGCTCTCCACTCGTTACTGTGCATACAAGGCTTAGGGAGATTAGACCATATCGCTCTCTCTCTCTTTCTCTACTCTGCCATGTGCTTTTTTTTCCTTCTACAGGATTATTAAATCCCTTTTCCCTTAATTGGAGAGGTGAAAAGTATGCTGGTATAGTCTCACACACCATGGACCTAAAAGCAAAGGTCATTTTATAGGAAATGATTATATAACATGTTTGCTTTCCATCACAGAAATTAACCATTGAAAGAAAATTAGGTATTGATTTGTCTCTTGACTTATATGTTCTCAAAGGCGACATTGCCTCCATTATGCAAATTAATTAAAGACGATTATACTAAAATCGCTAAAACCCTGGATGCATAAAATCGATTACACACTAGAAGACCCTAAATAGCATGATTACATCTTTGAGGACACATTGGATTCTGATGAAATTTTAACCTAGCTGTAAGATTGAGAAAGCAACGCAAATTATTCAAAGCAATTTTCAGTGTGACCATAAATATTCACCAAATGTAGCCAATTACCTCAAAGCTTGATGGCAGCCTGATCATTAGATGGGGTGTCTTGCTAATGATCCACATGTTGAATAGACAGACTGATTTACACTTACCGACATTTTTTGATGCTAATTAAAAGATGGCACGAACAGTAGTTGGGTTTTTTTTTTGTTATTGTTTTTTTTTCTTTCTTTCTTTTGCTGCTGGTGATTTAAGAAAAATAGGACTGCATGATAATGTTTTAGAGGCACTGATTAATAGTATGAATGAATTTGGTTTAGCAAATTGCTTCAGGAGACTTTATGCCTCGCACTGCAGGTGTGGAAACATCATTTTGTTATCCACACCAGCACAAACAAATGAAGTGTAGAAAAACATTATCTGTGCAACACTGAAGCAGAGTTTGTAGTTGGAAACATCTGCATATGAAATACATTTGAACTCATTCCTTAAATATTTATTTCTTGGCTTTTCTCCAACATATAAATGCATAAAAGTCAAATAAAATGTTATTCTGCACTTAAACATGCTCTGCCTTCAGTCTCTGATAGCTGTACAGAGCTGTGAAGTTATACTTTACAAGTTATTTCATGCATTTATTAATAAATTAAAAATAAATAAATAAATTGAAAAGCTCTTGTGGCTTTTTCTTGTAGTGGGGTCTAATTGCACTCGGAAGCTTTGAAACACAACAAACCAAAACACTTAAATTACTTTGCAGGTTTGGTGCACAATTAGTTATCGAGCTATATTTTTATTAACATTGCAGTGCTGAAATGTGCAGAATGAAAGAGAAGGAGGATTGATTAGCACAGACTGTCTATGTTGACGTTTCATGTTCCTCATGTCCCTTTTGGAGTTCCCTCAGGTCCTTTGGCTTCTGCTTCCAAAATCTGCATCTTAGATTATAAATTAGCCACGTGCATGTAAGATAGACACAGCTAGTGCTTAAATACACAGAATAAAATGCCTTATAAATATGAGTGAAAAGGTGAATGTGGCTTATAGTGTAAATTGCTCAGCAACACCTCAAAAGCACTGTATAAATGCCAGTCTATTCCATTACATGACAGTGAATTTAGAGTACATTTATTTTTAGATACATTTTGTCTTTTGAGTCTAAAAGGATTCATCAGTTAGTCCCAGTTTATCCTTCATAATCAGCGCAGTGCAACTCTGCGGGCAAAGAGCCGCCTATCTGTCTGCCTGGCTGAATCCATGGGGCACTCTGGCCTGCAATGCTTGACGGTGACCAAATAAGGGCTGACTGCAACATGTATGCAGGGAGGAGACCATTTTGTAAGTTGGCACAGTGCAGCCTTTCACATTCTTTGGCCCCACTCAAAAGGCTTCTGTCCTTCATCACGCATCCACTATGTGAACGGACAGCAGCTACATGAACTGTACAAGAGGGTTTCTCAGATGGTTCATGTATGAGGTTGGCTGTAGTTAAGTGCTTGTTTGCAGAGTCTGACAGTTATCTCTAATATTTAGAGTGACATCCACTGCCAGCGCTTAAAGGCATACTGTGAAACTAACAAAGACAGAACAAAGGCAGTTTGTCAATCTGGTGAATTCATTAAGATTATCCAGGAAAAATAAGGATAATGTGAAAATATGGTCTAATATTAAATCTAAGACTAGCGCTGCAGAGCAGACCCAAACATAAGTGATACAGATATTCACTAAATTCAGTCTCACTACTGTGAGACCTAGTTAAAGATTAACTTGGATGTTTTCCTTTGGGCCTCTTTGAAGTGGAATTAGTCCAACCCCTGCTTATCTTAATTAGAAAGAAATCTAGGGGAGTGAAGTGGTCTTCTGGAAATGAGCACCTCCACTCCCTGAAGCCCATACTAAAGCTTAACAAGACCTTGAGGAACGCTAAACTTAACGTTTTCTAATGTCATTCTGGGACTCTACCTATAATATACTCTGGTATAAACTGTGAACATAAATATTTTTCTTCTGATGTTTGAAAGTGCGGGTCAGTGCTGTGTCGTCCTCGGTCTCTTATGGATAGGGAAAGTGAATAATTAATAGAGCTTGTTCAAGTTTGTGAATAACGCTGAAGGTGAACAGGTGTTTAATGTGAGTGATCCTGAAAAAGAAGGGAAGAAAATCCTCCTTGAGGCTCGGTTTGTTGCGTAGGCACTTTTTTGAGTGTCATGTGAATACTTATGCAAAACAGAACATGAATTGGTGTGCATCTGACTATATTCTGTTCCACTCTCTAGCTGAATATTTTAGTGTGCAAATAATCTGTTGCCTTCATTTTCTATACCTACATAGACTCTATCTAATGTAAGGTTCAGATAAACAAATGGTGGCAGAAGACTAGCCAAAACCTCTGCTTCCATTGCTTCCTTGGAGAACAGGCGCCACAGCTCAGAGATCACACACACAGTGTTTATTGGTGGCATGAGTGACATGCTGCTGGCTTTAATCCAAATAGTGTAGGGAGGCCCTGTCATACATAGGTCACCTGTCTCCAGAAGAATAATGCGGAACACACAGGAAGCAGAAAGCCTACACTGTGGTAAACCTCAAGAATGTGTGTCAGGTTCCCATAGGATGTTGTACTGTCACTTAATAAAAGTTACATGTTACATATGTAATATTTGATGTATTTTGCCAGCAATAGTTTTCTTTAAAAGCATGTTTTCTCTGCACACAAATTTTATATTTTAAATGATGTTGTTTTTTGTACTGCTAGTGTACTGAGAAGCATAACAGAGCTGAACAGCTTGATTTTATTAGTTCAAATTTAATGCCACATTGACTTCCCAAACAGCTTTTCACTCTGGAATTGTCATTTGTGTCCTGAGATCAGTGATGGAAATTTTGTCATAATGTGGTGCAAATGTTTTGCACTTACCTTGTGAGCTACTTGATCTCATCATCAGCACCGGTGGCTTTGCCTACTAAAACAGAAAAGCGAGGTGTTCCACAGTGACATAGTGCCTGAGCAGACAAACAAGTGAATGCTAGCATTACAAAATGATTAAATGTTATTACACTGCCAGATAGACCTTTTGATCAATGTTAGATAGCTACAGTTTTCATATTTAAGTATAATTTAAACACAGAGGGAAATCCACAGTATTTGAACTTTCAAAACGTGATTCTGAATCAGAATGAGGTGAGAAACAGCCGTGCTTTGAAGTTGTGTGTCAACTAAAGGCCATTTTTTGTGTGTCAACTAGATATGCCTGTTGTCAAACAGAGAAATAAATACTCAGAGAAAATCTGCTTTCTACTCAAGGTTCACAGTTCAGTCCTTTCCATCTGGATCTGTAATTTTAAGGAACCTCAGCATCTGTCTTGATTTGTCTTCTGTCTTCTTTCGGAATTTACTGCATTCTTTATCTTCTTAACTTTAAACACCCTGTCTGGTTGAAAACATCAAAGTAAATCAGTGTGTTCATTATATTTTAATGACATAAATAATACAACGAGTTTTCTATGAGATGAGGGAAAAATAAATATTTTTTGCTACTTGTCCTCATGCATCACACTGACTTTTTATACTTTCAAGCAGTTAATGCCGCATATTGTCAAATGGGTATTTAACACATGGGTATTAAAGGCCTGGTGTTGCTCAGTGCGAGAAAACATGTACAATAACATCCAAAGTAACAGGTGCAGAGAATATTTAATATGTGCGCGCACCCACTCAAGCATGCACAGAGTCACCGAACCTCATAATGCATGCACCCTCACACATAATAAAACACCCAGGGTGAATGTATATAGGTTTTACCCTTCACAGTTAGGAAGGAAATGGACACAGCAGAGTGGTCTGCTGGACGTGACAGATTTACTGGCTGTACCGACAAGAATAGGGAGGAGTTGAGACTCTCAGTTGTGCCTAACATCTGCAAAGGCAGCACTTTAAAATCTCTGAACAATGTCCCGGTACCCTCCTGACAATTTCACTTTTATTTCACTACTTTCTGAACTGCCAAATGTTCTGTGGCTCATGCATCTCCATCTCACCATCCTCAACCATTACAGCACCAGCCAGACAATTTAACTGTGCAGTCTGGTGGATGCATTTGGATTTTTTATTAACCTGTGTTTCATTATTTAGACTCCCAGCCATCGCACTGGAAATGACCATATTAAAATGCGTTCCTGTATGAGTCCGTGCGTGCATGTGTGCCCATTTTGGTCTGCCGGAGTTTGTGTATCTGCGTTTGATGCCTGTCTATGTGGTTCTGCTTTGAGTCTTTACGGTCAAATAGTTGCAGACATGCCCTCCAGGACTATAACGTCGCCCTTTGAGTGCAGCTTCAAAAGGCATGGATGAAAAAACCCAGTTCAGACAAGAAACAGACACCTTTTATCTTAATCAGAAATGAAGCAATTAGATGGCACAAACTGTTTTCCTTTTGCTTAAGGGCTGTGCACACCGCATACCCCTCACTGAGAGCAGGCTAGAAGTCAAAGTCAAAACCTGGGGGTATGCATACCCATCCTAATAGAGGGTATTGAAATTTCTGTATCACCTCTGAATCAAAATGATGTGCCCATTTTTGGACCATTTAGTCCTGGTTAGGGTTTTTAATTCGTCTTCTTCTGTGTTTCTGTATTAGGATTTCTCAGTAGTCCTTTTTGAAGAAAAAAAACAAACTTTTTCTTTTTGTAACAGGCGGCAACAAACTGAAGAACCAACAGTTCCGTCTGAACTGGGCTTGGATCTCCTTAGAGAAACAACACTACGTGGTGAACGAGGAGGCCAAGTTCCTGGAGGTGGTGCTGAAGCGTAGGGGCTACCTGGGAGAGACATCATTCATCAGTAAGCAGATTTTACATCAAGTCACTTAAAATGTCCTTAATTCATCTTAAATGTTACCAAAAAGCAATGAGAGGAGTTGAATATGTTCATCTTATCTTAACAAAAAATGTTCCCCATTTTCTGATTCTGGATATTTTCAAAATAATAAAGGAATAAATGCTGAACATGTTACATGTTTGTGCATTCTTTGGTCAACCACTGATGATTTGCTTGCTGCTTCGCTCCAGGATTAACTAAAGATTAACTCACCAAATTCCACAGAGTCTGTTAAGTTGTTTTGCAGTTGAATTCAAATACACAGGGAAGCAAACATATAGCCCTTGTTGGAAGATATTCACTTTTTCAACACCCGTTTGTTTAAGTCTGTTTACTTGAGTGTCGCAGGCCACCATATCGTCAAGCATTCACCGACTCAAAAGCCCACACGAACGAGCATTGTTATATTTCAGGACAATTGCAAAGCTGGCCTAGATAGCCAATAGGGTCACACGGGTCGTGACCTTTTACCTCTCTTTTCTGGACGGTATTTATGTTCCAGTCACACAATAGCAGAGGATGTTCCCTCAGGGACTCGGCATGCTCATGAGAAAGGTCAGCTGGAGTTAGAGCCTATGGAGAGGTGCCACTGCAAATGTTAGTCGAGGCAATCTAGTGTACAGAACTAAACGAGCAATAACTGTTAACACTGTTTTTAAAAAAAGAGCTGCTGTAAGCATTTATGAGTGGCAGGAATTCTTACAGCTGGCACTAGTAGCCTGTTTTAGTGCTGCCATTTATTCTGTCCATAAAGATGAGGTGTAATTAAATGGCCTCATGCTGAAGGTCAAACCCCATAGGATCATTTACTGTACCGTCACTGCAACTTCGTACGCTCAAGAGCCCCAAGACTAATGAAACATCTCTGAGGGGATATGCAAATTTTACTGACCTTTACAGTGTCTCACACTGCACGGCATAACTGCTCTACCTTAGGGACTCAGTGAAATAAAAATATAATATCTTTATATTATAAAGCTAAATGCCATAAAATGTATATGTTATGTAATGTTATTTTATGGCCTTTTGCGCTTATTAGAGAGGTGCAGTAGAGTGAGAAAAGGAGGAGGAGAAAACTTGCAGTGAAGATGTGATACATGTGGTAGATAAGGATTCAGAGTAAGAAGTAAATATAAAACTTATAACAAGAATTAATGTAATTTTCCTGTTCACGTTGATAAGATGCAGAACAAAAGATGCAAAACTGATTGTGTGTGTGTGGTAACCCAATAGTGATCTGTCTGTGGGATGATTTTAAACAACAAAGTAAAATATTGTTTATAAGGAGGTTGGGCAAACAATCAAATAGTTGCTGTTTGCTTTGATTTTCTGGAGCACTGGTGCTGATTTATTAATGACTTCATTATCAATTAAAGAAGTTCTCCTTTGAACTTTGGATGAACTGTTTTCATTGCCTAAAGAAAACAAGGCTTGCATTATGTCCAAAATTGCTGTTGTGTTATTGGTATTGCGTGCTAAGGTTTTAAAAAACAAGTTTTCTTGTTACTGCTGCAGCATTAAGGTGGATGATAATGGACGGGAGAGGATGATGTACCTCTCCGTAGAGGGGTACAGGCAAAGCTTGCCATCGTGCTTTTATGATACCCAGAAAAAATTACGAGAACTAAAAGCAATAGTTTCTCTTACTGAATATATATCATAAATGCTTTTATTGTCTCTGTTTCCCATATCTATACATTTGCAATCTTCTCTTCTATTTTTGTCTGATCAAATAGTCCTGGACGGATTTTCTGTTTTTTAATTTCTAGCCATGAAAAAGAAAAATAGGTAGCTTCAAGTTCATCAGACATTTAGACAACCTTATTGACATCTCTCAACAATAACATCCATGACAAGGTTTGCTGTCGCACTTGCCATTGGTTTCAATTTAGAACTTTATATTTTTCAGTTAAAAATATCTATTTTTATTTTATTCATCAGTTATTCTGGTGCTTCAACATCTCTGCACTATTCCGCCTCCAGGCACACACGTAATAACAAATATCCTGTCTTAGAAAGGTAGTGTCCTTCCTTGTAACGGAAAACATAAAAAATCCCAGAGCATTCATGTCATTCTTACAGGGATCATTTATAGTTTCCTGCCTCCTCTGCTGTGATGGGGATAGCAGAGCAAAAGTAGCAAACTGTTCGGATTAACTGGCATAAGCAGGCCACCAGAGCAATGTGGCACCTCAGACTCTCTGCCTCGGTAATGTGATAAAATACCACCTGATCTTAGGTCAGTGCCTTCAAGTGAAGACAGCATATTTTATCTTGCCTAACCCTGCATGAGTGAACACTGATCTGAGGACCCAAAGGATGGGCTGCTTCATCTCTAACCAATGTGCACAGTGCAGTTCACACCAGTAAGGAGGCTACAGTGAGCCCAGCTGCTGCGAAGGCTCAGAGTGACCGCTGTGAATGGGACCAACCAATCCAGCTTGAAGGAGATTGACTTAACAGTACATCATTGTGTCTCTTTTCATACTCTTTGAATGTTGGCGATATTTCAGGATCCACTAAACCTTTTTTTTCATTGTATCCACTCATTTTTCTTTCTTATTTTCATTTAAAAACACTACATGAAATTTAATTTTTCCTAATTCTATCTTGCTCAGTATTTTAAAAAAATCCTGTAATCTCAAAGGTTCAATTTCCAGTGATATTATGGTTTTCTGCATTTACAGCAGCTCGCAGGAATTCCTTGTTTTGTTTAGGGGTTTTTTTTTTTTAAATTTATTGCCAGAACCCTGCTGTGTGTTGTGTGGCCAGTTAGCAAACACAATGGAATGGCTGTGTGACATTTCACCAGCTTCAGCGCTCCTGCTCAACAGGCTTCCAGCCAGTGTCACAGCAGTAGTGACTGTAAGCTCCATCAAACAGCTCTCATGCTGAAGGTCAGACAGCACAAGTCAGCCTCCAACCACTTCTGCTGAGGCTGGGCTGACATGAGGGATAATGGTGTTTATTTCCACCATGATCATCTCAAAGAACGGTGGCGGGAAACTGCACCCTGGATATGGACAGATATTGTTGTGTTAGACCAACTGGGGTGTGTGAGATTTTCCAGGTGTTACGGGAGGTGAAAAGCAGTTTAATTGTATGTTTGTTTGGTTTTTCAGCTTTTATATAGCTATTCATAATCGCATAAATATTTACATTTGTAAATGGGCATGCAGTAAACAAAGCAAAATGTTAAAATTAAACACAAAAGCCGGCAGATGGTGAGGTCATTTTTACAGAATTTTCAAATGTTAATTAACAATAACTTTGTAATGCCCTTTCTAAGGTATTGGCACAAAGGATGGCACTGCAGAAAAGGACAAAGATTTCCGGGGGAAATCTCAAAAACAGGTGCAGTTTAACCCAGGCCAGACCAAAGCCACCTGGAAGGTCAGGATCCTGTCAGACGGGGAGTATGAAGTGTCCGAGACATTTCAGATTGTTTTGTCTGAGCCGGTGATGGCAGCCCTTGAATTCCCAGAGGTAGCTACTGTAGAGATCCTGGACCCCGATGATGGTCAGTATTGATTTTACTTCCAGAGATTCTTCCTTTCTTTCTTTTTTTGGGGGGCTGAAAATTTTTCATTAATGTCTGATGTAACTGAGTGTTTGATATCACGTGTCTGAACATTAACGCTGATCTGTCATTTTTGCAGAGAAAAAATAATGTCGTGGTTGTCATGGTTGTGTTGATCACACCCATGATAAACTAGTTGGCCACATAGCAACGCATAATAATACGCACCTTGCCTCTGCAGGTTGGAACATGAAAAAGTAATTTCAAAAAAATAAAAAGAGAGAGCGAGATAATGCATTTACAGGATAACTAGGTAAACTAAAACTGCACAAAAGTGGTTAAAGTTGACAACACAACGCAATTTCATTGTTCTCTGACAATGACAATAAATACTTAAATGCTCAAATGCTAAGCTATGCTTATGTTTAGGGGATTAATTTGGGAAATTTAAGGTCTGGAAAAAGACATCAGAGCATTTTAAATGTAGCATTTAATCTCAAGTACACTGAAATTATAGATGAAGTAACTCTATCTTGAATCAAAAATGAAGATTGGCAGACAATAAAAAGTAGAAAAGTATATTCTTTCCACTAGAGATGTAGCATAGTGTCAGAGGGATATGAAATAGAGATGGCCGCACTGACCTGAATGTGAAGTTATCGTACTGTAAATATGCGCGAGGCACTGCCTAAAGAACTGAACAGATGTTTCTTAAAACAGCTTGTCAGTAACAGAGATGACACGGAGAACAGCATGATACAAATGTGGATATAAATATGGATAATGTTTCTCCTCATCCCATAGGGCTTCAGCTAGTGAAAGCAAAGCATTTGCTGTCAACAGTGTAAGCTAATGATCGTGTTTAGGTGAAGCTTGTTTTGCAAAACTCGTGTCTCTGGAGTGCAATCCCCCCCTCCAGAGACACGAGAAAAAACAAGAAGAAACCCTCCAAAAACCTGACAGCTATCTATCTGCAGTTCTATTTTTGTATCTTCATGCCTTGTACAGACATCTTCTTCGTCTTCATACGCCCATGTCCATTATCATATCATTACACTGTTCATGGTTTCTAAAGTTTTAATATGTGTTTTAACCTCTGAAGGTCAAATATACTCTGCGGGCTTTTAAAACTATATTTCATGTTTCTTTTAACTGAGAGCAGAAAAATTTTATAGCCCAAGGGCACCAATTGAATCACTTGTGTTGGTGAAAAATAAATAATTTCAGACCATACTGACTAAAATAGCTCAGAGGGACCAGAGGTGAAGAGCAACCGCATAATCCATTGCAACTGTTTGCATAGGAAGGGAAAGGACAGCTCAAGTTCTAATAGCTTTTCAATGTGGCCAAACATGACACTTACTGAGAAGAATACAAACCATTTGTCTGTGGATTTCATGGCCGAAATGATAAAAACTCATTATCTCGCTAAATGTCACACATGGCTAAGAGATGGAGAGAAATAGATAGAGAGATGCCCGTAAAACTTTAAAGGAAAACAAAAGGTTATACTTTCACGTCTTCTAGCCAATTTATGCGGGCTTATTATTTTCTAAACAGCTTAATTCTTCATGTAACAAATTCCATATTCATCTGCATCAGTTACCAGGTCAATAAGCAGAACTGTTTGTTTATTATGCTGTGGAAGCCAATTATAGGTGAGATATTTACTGCGGATAAACAACAAATAGTGTCTGATAAAACATGATGGAAGCACCATCAGCAGAGCTGTAATGAAAGCTGTTGTTGGTCCCAGCGCACACGTCTGTCTAATGAAGGGTTTTGATGCAAATAATCAAAACCATACTTTGATATTCTGAAGCGTTTCCCCTTTCATTATCGCCAGTGCATTTTTATTTCACTTCAGATTATTCTTATCATGCTTAGATCATACATAAGAGATTTCCTCATATCAATTCTGACGCTACTTAGCTTAAATCATAACAAAACACCGTGTCAGAGTAATGATCTAATATCTTTATTGATGATTTTATTTTTCACGCGCAGAGTCGACAGTGTTTATACCCTCCGCCGTCTACAACATAGAGGAAGACATAGGTGAGCTGCTTATCCCTGTACGCAGAAGCGGGGATGTCAGCCAGGAGCTCATGGTCATATGTTACACCCAGCAAGGTAACACAATAACTTTGTGTTGAAATGTTTGTGATAAATTGTGTCATTTCTCGAGTGAGTTAGTGCTGTCCTCCACATCAGAAGGATCCCTGTTCTCAGTACTCAGTCTGATCACCTCTTCTCGGTGAAATCTAATTTAGGCTGAGGCTGAATATCTATAAATGGCATCTTTAAAGCAGAAGATGAAGGCTGTCATATTGATAATACATCTGGAGTGCTAATGACTTTCCTCCTTGCACATCAAAAGTGGGTGCAATGTGATACTTAATGCATTAGAGGAAAAATAAAGGCCATATGCTGATCTGCTTTTAATCACTGACTTGACTTGATGAAGATCAATGTTGCATTAAAAGTTTTCATTAAAGAGTGACATTAAGTCTTAGTTTGAACTTAGGTCCGTTGTTCATGAAAATCATACATAAATAATTATCTTTAATGTGACGAAAAGTACACTGTTGCGTCATTTTTCTTCCTGTAATTCTGTTTTCTGTCTGCTCAGTTTCTGCAACAGGCACCATCCCCACCACCGTGCTGTCCTACTCCGATTACATCTCCAGGCCTGAGGACCATCACAGCATCCTGCGCTTTGACAAGGGAGAGATAGAAAAATCCTGCCGCATTGTCATCATCGACGACTCCCTGTACGAAGACGAGGAGAGCTTCAATGTCACCCTCAGCATGCCCATGGGGGGCTGTCTGGGCTCCGAGTTTCCCACGGCGAGAATCACAATAATTCCTGATATGGATGATGGTAAGATTACATTACACTGGTCGTAAGTATGCAGTTGAATGCAATCCAGTCTCAAATAATCAGTGCAGGTTAAGAAATTTGACTGCGGAATCAGTTTAAGGCAATTTCTGCCTGTTTTTCATCTTCACTTTTTCACGTCTAATTAAAGCCTAAAAAAAAGTCAGCATGAATTTGTTCCTTAACTAAGTTTTATTGTATCTTCAGTGTGTTTTTTATTTGTGGGCTTTAATTTAAAAAAAATATTTGTAAATGCAAATTTTCACTGCATAAACTGATTCCAAAAGATAAATTCAAACAGATAAGCAGGTTGCAAACATGCTGGTATAGATGTGAACATGTGTTTGATTTTTTTTTTTTCCCTGTATGTGTTTGTGCTTGCCTGCCAGTGTCTCATAGAGAAAGCATTTGAGTGTGCGATCCTTCTTCCTGAAGGCAAAGCCTTTATCTCATATCTGCAGGCTCAGACTGGAGGTCTGATAGTCTCCCATATCTTCCTGACGCCTCTTTGTTCCCCAACACCTGATGGCCTTATCCACACTTCTCTATCGCTCAACAATCTCCACAAGCACTGCTGTGAATTCAAGACTCTATGATGCCAGGCAGGCAACACCGCAGCTGAAAAAAAAGCAGCACATTTGCAGAAGGGTCTTCCCTTGAATGAAAATTTATCTGAAGCCATGTAATTGCAAATGTGATGTAACATTCAATTTAGAATTCTAATAGTCAGAAAACTTAGCCAACCATTTATTTTGTGTGTGGCTAAAGTTAGTTAGCGTCACTGAGATTTTTTTTACTACTTTTAGTTAGTTTCATTTCCCATTAGTGAAACCTCAAATGCGTTCAAACCCGCATGTTTTTTATGTTTGATAACAGTCCTGTCATTCACGCTGTTGACTTTAGTTTAGACAGCTTCTGAAATAATATTACCTGTGACCTCAAATGTTTAGCAGCACAGAAATATTCAGTGTTCCATTTCTCGACAATAAAAAAAGTAGTAGTTTTTGTTTTAGATCATGGCCAAAAATCACTGCCAACAAGTGCATGAACCTGTGTCACGGTGACTCCAGCAGCAGTTTTCAATTCAGTTTAAAGCCTCAATCTGTGTCAAAGACTTTTTCGCCCATTCAGTTCCCAGGGTACCTGAGGCAGCCACACTTCAAGTGTGTTTCTTTGACCTCCTTGAGGATGGAGGAAGTTACTAAATTAGAAAGTTTTTATACTGTAGCAGTGTGCGGTGTAACCTGAGAGTGAGCACTAGGTATTTTGACCTCTACTGCTTGTGGGTACTGAATCGAGACTGCCAAAACAGCTGCTGTGAGGTAGAAATTTTTAACTGTATGTACAACAGTTAGTCCTCACAGCAGCCATCCTGCTTCACAAAGGGATATTCTTTCACTGCAGCTATTGAATTACACTGTCACAGTCTTCGTGGACGTCTTTGACTCCAACAGTATGAGACATACATGTCTTAACAACCACCAGAGATTCTACCGATTGGAGATCAAGAAAGAATATATCTGTCTTTTACTCACTGTCTGAAAAAGTCTCATAATGCTGTTGCTTGTCTTTTAAATAAAAAAACAGGTTGTGTGGCAAATGAAGCAATTGGATTGTAACAGGTATCACACAGGATAAGATAAGAAAACTTAGTTTGCTTTAGAAGCGATCTCTAAAGACCAAAGTCATCTAGTGCTGCACAGCTTCTTATAACTGATGAACAACATGTTTGTGCTGGTGCATTACTGAAAGCTGTGAAAGGCAAATTCCTGCTTTGAAATTATCCATCTTGCGTGTGTTATCTTAGCTGTTACAAACTCATCTCTTACCTAAATAATCCTTTCTCGTATCACCAACAGAGGTCTCATTATAAAATATCCAAAAAAATAGTCACTGTGCTAATTTGACACCTGCCTTTGCCTACATTATAAGTCCTCAGTGTATTATCAAACAGAGAAAAGAAGAAAAGGATGCTCAGGGCATCATAGGATTAACTCGACTCAGACTGACAGCCAGAATTAACAGTCTGCGCTCTATCTGCTGTCATGTTCTCTTTGCCTCTGGCTTGTGACAGTCAAAATATTCTTATGCATATCAGTTGTCAGAAAGCAATGAACTCACAGTAGTGCGCCTATACAACATAATTGTATGGAGTACAGTACACAGCACACTTTTGAAGAAAGTTCCTTTGTGTTCATTTTGCTGTTATTCTTAAGATCTGGTTCTTACTGTGGAATCTTTTAGTGCCACATGCAGCGAAACATTGCCTGGAGCTCCTGTCTGACAGGTTTGCACCTTATTACAATGACACCATTACCTGACATCAGATCAACCACCTGCACATGCAAATACACACAAAAGGTGCTTATGCACATAATACGTGTAAAGTAGACACAGCGAGTATAATTTCAGGATTAGGTACCTAATGTTACCAGCAACCACTGTATAAATGGAACGTCAAGAGCAGGGAGAAATAAGGTCATGTTGACCTTTCACTTCTGCCTGAAGGAGGTGATTATTAAATGCCTTTAATGTTGATGGAGAAGTAAATGGTAAGTAGCTCTGAGTCAAGCAGAACAAGACCAATGAAATATCTGAAAGAGCAGAGAGGCGGCGGGAGATTCAGTTCCACTTCAAATTTAGCTTTTCTAGCTAGGTATTAAATTCAAGTATGCAATCCAGGTTTGCTTCAGTATATAAGAGCTTGAGGCAAATGGGAGCATCGCATCCTTCTTTGTTATCCCTCTTGTAGGAATGCTTGTCAAGCGGGTTCTATAGGAGGGAGGTAGGAGTCAGATCCTGGCTAAGCACCTGCCCCTGCCTGTGAGAGGTCCGCGCAAGGACTTCCCAGGAGGGCTCAGAGTAGGTTTGCCAGCTTGTGGGGTCAGACAGTTATTAAACATATACTACTGATATTTGCAAAAAAAAAAAAGAAAGAAAAAAAAATAGAAAGAAAGAACTGAAGAGAAAAAAAGGAGGGGAAAAGCAGCTGTCTTCTTTCCAAGCTGGAAAGCTTTAGTGCTGCAGTGAAATATGAAGCACGCACCAATATATGCACTCCCTGCTCTGTGCAAACACAATCCTGGCCACCTACTGCGGTGGCATGTGCAAGAAACCACACGTGCTGTAGAAGGTGGAGTTGCTATTGTCTGCCAGTAGTCTGATATTAATCTGACAGTTTCTGGAATTCTAAATTGATTATGTCTACAGCTTTTATGCCTAAATGAGGTGAAGTTTACTGCAGTAATAACCAGGTTTAAAGACCCGTGGCACAGAGAGAAGACCTGTTTTCTTTCCGACCAAAAAAATCATTTTACTAATTAGCACCGATGCAGAGATGGCACAGAAACATATATTCAATGTGTATAATATGCATGTACTGTGCAAATGGCATCGGGCTCCCTTTCAGAAACAATTAAACTGTCAGGCTAGAGGTGGAAATACAACAACCAAAATCACTCATAAAAATGAAACAGATACTGAGGAGCAGCAAATTAAAAAGCTAAACAGAAGCCAAAATGTCCTAATAACAAGTGAGGACAGACTGTACTAGCAAACTGAAGCCAAGAGAAGACAGCAGAACGTAACAATGAAGGAAATGGTAAACAACAAAAGAAGCTACAAACTGACAAGCTCTATAGAAATTTAAAAGGCAGCGCGGTAATTAACATGAAACGGTGCCTGCATATGCTCAGAAAGGTTCAGGTGGTTTCTATTACTTATACTGAGATCTAAATGCAAAGCGTTTCACAATCCTTTTCTGTTCTCTTCTCATCAACAGAAATACACACTGATGCAAAAAAAAAATACACACTACAGAGCTACTGCCCTGTCATAAAAAACTGGAAAAATCCCTTTCGGCTCTGAGCTTATTGTTAAACGTCAGCTTATTGTTAAAGACCTGTGGCACTGACAGAAGACATGTTTTCTTTCCAACCAAAATATTCATTTTACTAATTAGCACACCTTCACCCACAGAGAGGGAATAAAAGTAAGGCAATACCGCCAGACTCTGAGACGGCACAGAAACTGATATTCTTGTTTTTGAAGGAAATTTGACTGATCCATCACTTAAAGTCTCCCCAGGTGGTCTCTGGAGTTGTACAATTTTACATATTTCTATGTTAGTCTGGTGGTTTTCTCTTACTCTCACTCGCTCTCTGTGGGTGAAAGTGTGCTAATTAGTAAAATAAATGTATATTCTGGTTGGAAACCACATAAATAAATTACAATAAATATATATGATTACTACTTTTCCTGGACACATTTAAATCTTGTAGATTATTAGCACTGAAAGGGATTAAGGTTTTCAAGCTGTCCGGGTATTCTGCAGTAACAGGAACATCTGCAAACCATAGAATACCTGCTATTTTCCCAGCAGTAGACCATCTGCACATAAACGGCCACATCCTTACAGACTCCACTCTGGCTTTTCCTGTGATGGTTCGGAGAAACTTGTCCTTTCTTGCAGCGGTAATTGCTGTTTGATATTGACTTTGCATCCGGGAAAATATTTTGGTGGTTGGGAGTGAAAGACATGAGAATGCTTGTACAGCAAGACTTGACTGGTGTGTTTATCATCTCGTGTCACTTGGCCTGTAAATTTCGCACTGGTTCTGAAGGTATGATTATGACCTGTTTGAAAGATGGGCGGGTTCAGTGCATGTGCTGTACATCCTGGATGGGGATGAATTGAGGAAGACCTCTCAAACCCTGTCATTATGTCTCACCTGGATTCCCGTTCGTTCTGATATAAACAGATGTCTTAAAGCACTTAAGCAGAGAAGTGCTGACTTCAGTCGTCGGCCTTAAGAGGCTCAATCTAGACCTTGCTTTGAATTTTCAAGCGTGCATTGCTGTCAGCCGTTGTTAAAGTTGTTGATTTTCCTGTATTGAATATGGAGCTGATTTTGTATGCATTTTCTGCTGCAGAGAGATTTGTCTAGCACACAGTGGGCAGAAGTGCATTTGCCAGGGCTCAATTGAATCTCACCATTAGACAAGCCACTTAACGCTGTGGGAATGTCATGCAAAGTTCAAGTGAAATCAAGCAGTCAGTGGGAGCGCAACAGTCTCCTTAGGGATGTCTGCGTCTCTCCTTGTGCCTCTTCTTTTATACTATGTTCACTCATATGCAACAGTAAGGATATTTCTTTGTTTGCTATTGTGTTTCCAGCATATTACACAATAATGGGACGAGCACAATGATTAAATCAAAGGGCCTCTTACTTCTGATCTACATTTTTATGTTTAATTTCAAAAGAAGAAGCCCTGTGGCTTTTTGCTTCTATTCCACATTTAAAGTTTGTTCCTCTGTTTACAAAGATATGGGATTTCAATAGTTTACATGATTTTGCATAATACAAATAGGTCTAAATGTGCATCATCACCACTAACATCCATGTAATCTTAGATGTGCTTTGAGGTATGGGAGGCTACTGCTCGTGAATCAAGGATACGGTGGCTTACCTTTCATTTAATGAGTCATAGTTCTTTGAAGCTCAGTGTTTGTCTGCTGCACAAACCTTATCTGATTACTGGACTAGTACAACAGGGCCTGAGTTGCTGGCTGCTAACCTCAGGTTAGTAGATCTGATTACTCTTCCAGTTGAGGTCCCACTGCAGGCAGCCAAAACCATCTTTGTTTGTTCTCTCTGTGGGTAGAAATTCTGGCAGCTGCAAGACTCTTGATGCACCACTCTTTGTCTTGGCCATGCTCTCAGAACAGATTAAAGCATAAAAGTCGTATGTCCTTTGCTTACACTTAGGAATAATATTACTTCAATCGCAGAGATGGTTTCTCTAAGAACCATGAAACCCCAGGCTTTGCTTAAAAGACCCGTTCCTTTTTTGAACTTGTCTTTTCTTGCTAACATCGAGCAGTTGCTGCCTAGGCAGACTGCATCAAAATATTCAAGATCTTCTAAGAGTCAGATTACTTAGAAGTATAATGTGGTGAAAAATAATAAACACTTTTCCCTGATCTGTAATTGAGCCTGGCAGCACTGTTGACAGTTAATCTCTGTCACTAATTCTCTGTTTCCTTGGTCTTGCGTTTTGGTTTCACTAGATAACATAATCATAACGCATAACAGCGTGGATTTGGTTAGGTTTTCTTTTTTTTCATTGCGTTTATCGCTCCGTTCCACATATTCAGTTTTGCCCCATACTGTGTGATGAGAAACAGCTAAGTACCTTTTTGTAGGTGTATTGTCATGGAAACCACAACTCTGCCCATGGCCACTGACATTCACTTAATTTATTCATTATTTGGTCACAGTAGCTTTTGAAACTCCAAGGTTTTTACTGCTCAGTTGTGGCTCTCATTAGTGATATTAACTACAGTACTGTGCAAAAATCTTGAGCCACCTCTCATTCCTTTATATTTTGTTGTATCTACACATAACAGACAGCTTGGCAAAGAAACAATTTACATTGTCAAAATGTATTTTTAGGTACTTTGTTACTAGCACCTTTTTGCAAAAACAGTCTGCACAGGCATTTGACAGCAACTATTATTTGTGCACCAACAAGATGATTTCCAAAGAGCTATTAGCTGAAAACATTGCATGTCTTGACATGCTGTGCAGTGTGTCCTTAAAAACAGTGAGCAAACTGGACAAATGGGGGAATTTTTTTTTACCTGATTTTTGTTTTTAAGAAAAATGAGAGCCACATGTGAGGATATTTGTTTAAAATTTTAATAGAAGGGTGGCAGTATAATGTCCTCGTAAGTGGATATCAGGCCCTTGTAGAGCAAAAATTTGTATTTTGGTCTAGACAACCCAAAATGTTATGTCCACATATGTGGACACCAGGTCCTAGGAGGTTAAACAAAAACTGGACTGAGTGGCAAAAGGTCTTATGGAATCCAAATGTAAAACTTTTTGTTCATTCATGTCGTTATCAGTATGTTCAGTTGTGAGCGGTACTACAGGGAGTGTCTACAGCAATCTGTATTAAACCCCCCAAAATTCTTACAGCATTTTCTTAGGAGAATGTCCACCAAGAAAGAGTTAACTAGAATAACAGTGGGTGAGTTTGGCTGCAGTGGAATCTCAGCTCAGCTCATAGAAACACTAATTGCAGTCAGGCAGGCCTGGGCTGGCGTATGGAGCTTTACAACCCCCCAGACCTTCTGTCAGGCCTCCTGTCTGGCTCTCAGACCCATCGCTATCAAAGTGAGCTCCACCAGTACAAAACCAGCCATCAGGTTTCTTTTTTTCCCTTTGGATACTTGTCACAGTTATAGGAATGCCACCAAAACATCATGCCAGGAAGTTAGAAAGCGCTACTTAAGGTCTACAATTACTGTGTTCGCTACCTGCTGCTTTATTCAATGGAAATGTTCCTTTAAAATCTCCTGTAATCAGAGATAATTTTACAGGTTATGCTACCTATTAAAAGATTCAACTCAGCAATTACACCAGACATTCAGATATCCTGTTGTGATTCAGGTTGAAGGTTATTATGATCTGCATTCTCCCACGTGCTTTTCCTCATGTTTTTTTTCTCTCGTTTCCAGATCCCGTCTTCTACTTTGGCAACACAGACTACCACGTGGATGAGAGTGATGGCTACGTGGAGGTGCAGGTGTGGAGGACAGGGACTGATCTTTCCAAAGGAGGAACTGTCACAGTGCGCTCCAGAAAGACAGATCCTGTCTCAGCTGAAGGTATCTGCTGGTCCCCTTCTCTAACGGCGTTGTCTAGTTTATTCTTAGATAAATGTAAAAACAAAAAACAAAAGATTTAAGATGTCACATTGATAGTCATTTTGAGCTCAACTGTGCAAACAGATTTCAGCACTGAATATGTTGAGTGGATGGCCTAGGGGAATGTAAACACTGGTTAAAGGTGGGGGGAGGGGAGCTAGGGCTTTTCTGTTCGGACCATGTCTTATACGCGCTGGATCTACACATTGTTGTGAGGATAATGACAGTCTGACTGAGAATAGAGCTTCAGGAATGCATGCCAATTGTTCTGCTTGTTCCTAACTGCTTTCGACTGTAAGACTGGTTGCTATCCCTTCAAGTCTGCCCTATAGCGTCTATTATCTGGTTCCCCCAGGCAGTCTTCTCTTCTTTGCACAGATTCCTAATATCTCTACTCCTGCTTGCTTTTTAACTGCAAAAATAACCAAAATCTAATCATATGCAGCATGTTAGAAATTCAGACTCACACTTACACACATAAGTGGGTCATAAGTACATGAAAAAAAAAGCCTGGGGGCAAAGTTTGAGCTCTCAATACTCAGACTCTTCACGGAATAGCAGATGAATAACCTGTCAGCACTCAGGGAGATGTCCAGATTCTAGCAGTGCTGCTTTAATATCACAACAAATTCCAATTGTTCATGCCTATGAAACATGAAATAGAAACAGGCATTTTGCTAGCATGAAGTATAGAACTTTTCAACTTGCTTGCAGCCTGAGATTCACAAATGCATTATGAACATGAGAGCTGTTGTCAAGAAAAATATGATCATGTACTGTAGTTGATTTTTGCTATATGCACTACGTTTTATAAACACTGTTCTTTGAAACACGTCTGACCTATATTGTGTTGTGGGGAAGCTGGTGTGGATTACGTGGGGATCAGCAGGAATCTAGACTTTGCACCAGGGGTCACCATGCAGACAGTTCGTGTGACAATCCTGGATGATCTGGGTCAGCCAGTGCTGGAAGGGCCAGAGAAGTTTGAACTGGTACTACGGATGCCAATGAATGGGATCCTCGGGGAGCCAAGCAAGACTGCTATCATCATCAACGACTCAGTTTCTGACTGTGAGTGAAAATATGGGATGCAATGAGAGCTTATTAACATGGTCACACTTATCTTTATGTATTATTTCTGATTTTTGGATTTAGTGCCAAAAGTGCAGTTCCGTGAAGCTACGTATGTGGGCAATGAGAACTTGGGGCAGATCTCAGCCACTGTATACCGTAGCGGTGATATCAGTTACAAGTCCACAGTACGCTGTTACAGCAGACAGGGAACAGCACAGGTCATGATGGACTTCAATGAGAGGCCTAACACAGACGCTTCTATCATCACCTTCTTACCAGGTTGTGTAGTAAAACCTTACACATGTCCTCTTACATGGTTTGTGTGTGTGTGTATTTCTTACCTGCCCATAGTATTATAAAACACCTTGTGCTATATAAAAAAAATGAATTAAATTGGAACATTCAATTCTGAAATATAGTTGGAATGGTTAATTACTCATTTGTACTTTTTTTCAGGAGAAATTGAAAAACCGTGTTTACTGGTTTTGGTTGATGACACTGAACATGAGGAAGAGGAAGAGCTCCGTCTTGTTTTGGGAAGCCCTAAGAGTGACTCTCCATTTGGAGCATCCATTGGAGAGCAAAATGAAACACTCATTAAGATAAAAGATGATGGCGACAGTAAGAATCCTTTTTTTGGGCTAAAGACAGTGTAAAGGCTTTTGATATCATTATAACACATTTAAAGTTAGATTAGATCTACAATAGTGTTTTTTAACAGATCACAAAGGTTGTGCCCACTGTGACTGTAATATATGGTATGTGGAAATGTCACAGTTATACTTTACTGTCAATATTTCATGGTTTTTCAGAGGCAATTATTAGTTTTGGAGAGACCAAATTCAGTGTGACTGAGCCCAAGGAAAGTGGCCAAGTGTCTGTAGTAAGGATCCCAGTGCTGCGTGCTGGAGACACATCCAAGGTCTCTGTTGTCCGAGTTCACACCAAAGATGGATCTGCTACCTCTGGGGAGGACTACCATCCCATATCTGAGGGTAAATAATACTGCCAGGCACTTTTATCCCTCTAGCACAATTCTGAAATTTGCTCGAAAATATATTTGTCAAGTGTCTTTCCTTTCTCTCTGCAGAAATTATTTTCAAACAAGGTGACAGAGACCATTTTGTGGAGGTGGAGATTTTATATGATGGTGTAAGAGAAATGAGGGAGGCGTTCACTGTGCATCTGAAGCCTGATGAGAACATGGTGGCAGAGACAAAGGTGAAACCCAAACTAAATTAGTGTTTACCTTTAAAGCATCTAATTACCACGTTATCACTTTGCAATCAGTAATTTGTTCCCGTTTAAGAACCTCTCTTAATTGCTCTTATTGTCAATCAGCAGATGAGTAAAGCCATAATTTATATTGAGGAGACCAACAGCATGGCAGATGTGACATTCCCCTCAGTGCCCAGAGTGGTGTCGTTGCTGCATTACGATGACCCTGATGGAACCAGGGGCTCTCTGCCTGTGGCCGGATACCCAGTCATTTGTGTCACTGTATGTCCTAACTGATGCTATGATAAATAGATAATTGTTGTCATTTTCTGTGTTAATGGTTAATTTAACAAAGCTTTGTGTCTCACAAGTCCAGATGAAATCTCTTAATGAGGTAGTATTTAACAGATGTGCACACTTTTTTTATTACGAGCTACCTTCAGGGCTCCTCGCTGGCATAAAGAAACAATTTTGCTGTAGGTTTTGGTGGTGAATTTCACTTAAATGTACTGTTTCTTTTCCCATTTCCAGGCTTGTAATCCTAAGTACCTAGACTACGACAAAACAGGCTCCATCTGTGTCAGCGAGAACATCAACAATACCCTAACTCGGTATCGTTGGCTCGTCAGCGCCCCCACTGGTCCAGACGGCGTCACCAGCCCGATGAGGGAAGTTGACTTTGACACCTTCTTCACCTCGTCTAAAATGATAACTCTGGATTCAGTGTATTTCCAGGCTGGTTCTAGGGTTCAGTGTGCAGCAAGAGCTGTGAACTCTAATGGCGATGAAGGTCTAGAACTCACAAGCCCCATAGTATCCATCAGCACGGACGAGGGTGAGTTTAGTCCATTTGCTAACTTTGAACATTTAGTGTCTTTCATAAAAAGAGTTAACCATAACAAAAGCTTGAACTGTTTTTTAGAGAAATAGAATATTTGATGTTGCTTTGTATTTGTCATGGTTGCAGGGATGTGCCAGCCCCGTGTTGCAGGCACAGTGGGGGCCGAGCCCTTCTCTGCTAAGCTGCGATACAGTGGAGCAGAAGACACAGACCACCCCAATCTTATCAAACTAACTGTCACCATGCCTCACATTGATGGTAAGCAATTCCTGACTAAAAATTAAGACTAATAGGAAATCATGCAGAGACAGAATGTTGTTTTGAAACATCACTCGTGTCACTGATCAACCATATTCTTTTAATAAGAAGCTACTTAAGTTATTCACCAATTATTAATGTGTCTGCTGTCCAACTGCTACATGTGTGTCTCTGTAGGTATGTTGCCTGTAGTATCTACACGGCCTCTGTCAAACTTTGAGCTGACGCTTAGCCCCGACGGTACCCGTGTTGGGCACCATCGCTGCTCCAACTTGCTGGACTACACTGAAGTTAAGACTCGTTATGGCTTCCTCTCTGATGCCACCAAAAATCCAGAAGTAATTGGCGAGACTGCACCTTACCAGTACAGCACTTCCCTCAGGGGATCCAGCACACTACGATTCTACAGAAACCTTAACTTGGAGGCTTGTTTGTGGGAATTCACAAGCTACTATGACATGTCTGAGCTGCTCAGCGACTGTGGAGGCACCATCGGAACTGACGGACAGGTAAGCAGTCCTGCCTTGGAGGTCTGGCTCACCTTTGAACCCGTGGCTAAAACAAGCCTTGTCCATTTGCCTAGTTGTTTTTTACTTTGAAGATGAGGTAAATCCTGGCAGATAAAGACGACATTGTCTGGAGATCTCTTCAGTTCCTGAGAGGACCATGGTTTTGTCTTGCTAAAGTAGCAAGTCTCCCCGTTTTCCTTTTTTTTGCTATTGGCACATATGCCTTACAGGCATCAACACTTTTTTTCACCTTGGCAACATATTCTTAATTTAAGTTCAGTTAATTAAAACAGTGTTGATAAAGATGGTTTGGAAGCATACGGGGGGGCAAATCATGGTAAAAACCTCCTCTACAATCCATGCTGATGATTATTAATTCATGCCCTGCAGCACTTGCAAATATATTTTGGCTCTGAGGATATGTCGAATTGTATATTGGTTTGCTATTATAATGGGAGATACTTATTTTACATAGCTCCGGGTTTATTTAATAACAAGGGCATCACCCAGGAGATAAAACCTTTCTCAACAAGTGGAACTTTGTTGCCTTAAGTTATGAGATCTAAAAGTGAACATAGCAGAAATAAACACGTCTTAGCAAGTAAGCAGTCTGCTGCCAGTAACATAAACTTGATTGCATATTTCTTTATTTATTAGTGACCACATTTATCGGAGATATTATTTAAAAAAACAAACAATACATTTATAAGTTAGGAAAAGATATTAATGATGTTTTTTTCACTGGTATACATTTATATACAGGACTTGTACTGTGTATAAACGTATAGAGTCAGGCCTCACAGGTTCACTTTGAGCATCAGTGGAAAAAGGAACAGTCTTTTTTGTGGCTGCCCTGTGACCCAAGTGCTCTTCTAAGTGGGCAGGCTGGCTGATTAGAGACAACTCTGTGCAGGTCGGGGCGACTGTCATGTCACAGTGCAGGGCTTAGTGCCCAGCCTAACAGGCCACAGGAATCTATTAAAGCCCAGCAGGTTGTGTCAGAAGGCCATTCTGCAAATCGTTTGCCTGAGCTCTAAATGCCCAGAGGCGTAGGCACGTCTCCACATGAACACAGAGCCAGTGCAGGCAGGTACCGCTCACAGGTCAGAGGAAAGTGCAGATACCAGAGACTGCTCCCACTTTCACCACTTTGACCATTTTAAGACAGCTCTTTTAGAGCAGGAATGTTTCCAGTGAGTCAGTATCTCCAGCAGCAGTATCACATATGTAGAGCATTATTGCAGCCACATGACAGTTATAAAACTGCATAAAAATGCAGTCATATCTTACTACTATACATCTTAAACTGGACTTGTTGGTGTCAGATTTCCCTGTAAAGTGTCCTTTAGGTCCACAGCACACACATATACTGTACACATGACTACATGCGTGTTATTAACTTCAATAACATGAAGCATTTTCAAAATATACCTTAAAACAGCCACAATGGCAGAATATTATCCCTCATTTTCTTTGTGAGCTATTCTATGTGATGATGTCGTGATGTTGTTATGTCTTTGAACCTCAGGAACAAGACCAGGTTCGCCTTTGAAGTTTAAATTTAATCTTTGTCACTGCAGGTGCTTAATCTGGTCCAGTCCTTTGTGACCCTACGAGTCCCATTACATGTGTCATATGTCTTTCACTCCCCCGTGGGAGCGGGAGGATGGCAGCACTTTGACTTACAGTCGGAGCTGAGGCTCACATTTGTGTACGACACTGCCATCTTATGGAGAGATGGAATCGGTAGCCCGCCAGAAGCTGAACTACAAGGCAAGATTTGAGCTGCTGTTTGCAACAACGATTTAACACAATACTTTTATGTCATTTCTACAATCTAAGGCCCTGTAAATTAATGAAGTATGCAACCTAAAGTAGTCTGTCATTGTCTTTGCAGGTGCCCTTTACCCAACCAGCATGCGTATAAATAGTCAAGGACAACTAGTTGTCAACTTCCGCACAGAAGCTCGATTCAGAGGCCTGTTTGTGTTTTCACATCCAGGTATGTCACATCAGTTACATAATATGCAGTTTAAATGCAATGCTGCTCTTTAGCACGTCATAATATGTTTCAAAAATGTCAAATAAACAGATTCTAGAAGATGTTTAGTGTAAAAAAGGGTGACCACGGCTTTGCAGATTTTACCCGTGGCTTATATTTAACTAATGATATTAACCAATAAGGTTGTTTTATGTTTGCTTCTGATGACTGATGTCTTTTTTCCCCAACAGCTTCACCACTCACCTCCATGGTTATGTGTCCTGAACACCCTGGTTTAACCTTTAACCTTAGCCTTGTCAGGACTGAGCCAACTTACAGCCAGCCTATCCAGCAGTGGATATTCATCTCTGATTTTGCTGTGAGGAGAGAGTTTGCTTTTAAAAACAGCCGCATTTGTTTTCTCATTTATTTTTCTTACACTTTATTCTTAATTAATCGAATTTTTCCACTCAGGTGCGTGACTACTCTGGCATGTACACAGTGAAGCTCCTCCCCTGTACGTCCCCTCCCAGCCTGGAGTACGCAGTCCCTCCTGTCTGCAATCCCAGAGAGCCTCTCACCTTTGACCTGGATATCCGCTTTCAGCAGGTAATTCCACCTTGTCTAACAAGTTACGCCTGCATCAGATTTAACCATTTATTCAGAATGAAATGTATTTGTGTTTAGTGGCTACACTGTTTAAGTGATAAACATTTTAACTACTATGACAGCAATGAAACACTATTACAAAACACCTAATTATTTTTTTTAAAATGTCTTAATTAAGTGGCATACTGAACTTGGTAGTATGGTGCCAGTGGATAATTTCGTTTTTGCAGTTTCTGGATTAAATTCTGTGGCTATTGTTTGCAAATGCAAATTTTTCTTTTTTTTTTAAAAAAGCAAATTAAAATTAATCACCATCACATGTTTTGGAGATTGAATTTCAGATAATACAATCCTCTCTCTGACGTTAGAATGGGGAAGAAAGGTGCTTAAGTGACTATAAACGTTGTCTTTGTTGGTGTCAGATGGGCTGGTTTGAATATTTCACAAACTATTAATCTACTGGGATTTCTCCACACAAACATCTCCAGGGTTTACAGAAAGTGGTCCAAAAACGAGAAAATATCCAGTTAGCAGATTTTTTCTAGGTGTTAGAGGTCAGAGGAAAATGACCAGACTGCTCCAAACGAATGGGAAGGGAACAGTAACTCAAAGAGCCAATCATCTCTGAACACAAAAACACATCAAACCTGTCAGCTACAGCAGCAGAAAACCACACCAGGTGCCACGCCTGTCAGCTAAGAACAGGAAAATAAGGCTGCAAATTAAAACAAACTTACAAATTACAAAATAGAAGGTTGGAAAAATGTTGCCTAGACTGATGATTCTCTATGTTTCCTGCAATATAAGGGTGGTAGGGTCCAAATTTGGCATAAATATCATGAAAGCATGGATTCTTCTTGTCTTTTACCAGCAGTTCAGGCTGTCACGAAGCTTAAATCATCTCAAACTGGTTTCTTGAACATGACAACAGTTGACTTTACTTAAATGGCCTCTACAGTCAACATATCTCAGTCCAATAAAGCACCTTTAGGATGTGATGAACCTGGAGATTCACATCATGGATGTGTAGCTGATAAATGTGGAGCACCTATGTGATGCTTTCATGTCAATATGGATTAAATTCCTCTCTGAGGAATGTTTCCAGCACTGTTGAATCAATGCCATGAAGAATTAAGGCAGTTGTGAAGGCAAAAGGGAGTCCAACCTGTTACTTGTAGGGTCTGTCTAACAAAGTATCCTGTGAATGTAAAAACAAAAAAGAAGACCATTCAAATCTTCACATTTGGTAGTTAAATATCTAAACTATAAATAAATAGTAAATATGTTTTTTTGTTTTCTGTCTTCTGTGTCTTTTTAGGTTAGTGATCCAGTGGCTGCTGAGTTCAGTCTAAACACACAGATGATCTTACTTTCTAAACGGACACTCTGGCTCTCAGATGGCTCCATGGGCTTTGGACAGGAGAGTGACACTGCTTTCTCAGAGGGTAATACTGTAACATTTCTAAAACGCCTTGAAAATCTTGAAAAAAAAAAATTAAAATATGAAAAGAAAAAATAACATTAAAGGAAATAAATATGCTCCAAGCTCGAAATATTTCTGTGAATGTTTTCATTGCTCAGCTGCGTGGACTTCTCTTCATTCTACAGATCAAAAAGAAATCCCTGTGTGATGAATGGTTCTGTTGATTTGGCAGAAACGTCCCCCATTATTTACTGACTCAACAAAACAAAATGAAAGGAAAATGAGGGCTTCATGAAGTGCCATTCTGACTACTTCCACATCTTTTTCCTAAACAGGCTAATTATGAGAATGCCTGCATTTTGTGTCCATCAACAAGGTCTTAAAACACTTAAAGTCCTTGAAGCTGCTGTCTGAGTCAGTGTAGAGAGTGAGAGTGGTTTTAGCTGGGCTTTTAGTGGTTTTTCCTCATTATATAGCTGAGCAAAGTACAGTCATTTGAGAGAACTGAATCTGCAGGCATAATAGAACCACTTTTACTAACTTTTCATTAAACCATCAAATTTATGCTTGTAATGACTGATGTTTTACTCGTGATGAAATCTTTACTTCTTTTTTATCAGGGGATGCAGTTTATGGGAGAGTGATGGTGGATCCAGTACAGAACTTGGGCAGCTCCTTTATTTGTAACATCGAAAAAGTGTTCCTGTGCACTGGAGCAGATGGATACGTCCCTAAATATAATCCGAGCAATTTTGAGTTCGGCTGTCTGGCTGATGCTCCATCACTACTTTACAGATTCAAGATCATTGTAAGTAATAAAAGAATATTTCTTATAGTATCACGTGTACTCTGGGCCTATTCAAACTTCATCGTTTCCTGTGTAATTCTTTGACTTCAGGACAAGGCCCAGCCGGAGACACAGGCTCGGGTATTTGGTGATGTACCTTTTAATGCCTTCCTGGCAGTGGATGACCCCGGTGCTTTAGCACTGGTGAGACAACCTGGTTCAGATGGTTTCAGAATGGATTCTACAGCTCTTTTCCAGGTCAGTAAAAACAAATTGGAAACACACACTAAATACTTCACACGATCTAAAATCACAAACCTATGAGTCATTCCAGAGAAAACATTAAACTGAAACTATTTAGAGCTAACTTAACCTGCCTTTATGGTGTGAGCATGGTATCCCACTCTGTAGAGATCACAGACTAATAGCTCTAGACTAATGGGTTTTTATTGCACTGACATTTTATCCCTAACAAGCTGATAGAGAAAAAGACTTAATGACCAGAAACAGTCTGTGCCCTCATGAAAAGCTCCTTAGGTTGGCTTTCATAGAGGTTATGATACCAGAGTTATGTATTTTTGGTATGACTCACACTCTCCACTTTTCACCATGTCCAAATTGCTGCTTTTGGTCAGGGAATCTATGTTTCTTGGCTTGTTAACAAGGAAAAGTCAGTATCATTAAGTCTGCAGACTGGCAGGGCATTTTCCAATGGTTAAACAAGTTTTGTGCTTTTCTATTCAGTTTATGCAGTGACTGGACTGAACTGGACTGTGAGGTTTAGCTCTGTTTTAATCACAAAATAAAACTGAAGTTGTTCCTTACAAGAAAATGTCAAAAAATAAAGGTTTCATAGCACATATGTACTACTCTCTGCACAGAACTGTTAGATCTGACTCTAATGGGTATAGTTTAATAAAGCTGGCAGTTAAAGATCTCTGAGAATAGATATACTTTTAGCCTTCCACTAAAATATGGGGAGGAGGTAGCAAAAACCCCTTTATCAATTCTGTCCTTTTCTTTACCTGGGTAATTTGAGACACATGGATGGACATTAAAATAATAGCTGTTGCTCGTTTCAGGTGGCTGCAGGAAGAGAGTGGTACATACACACCATCTACACTGTCCGGTCCAAGGACAATGCTAACCGTGGCATAGGGAAGAGAAGCCTGGAGTACCACGTGATGAGTCAGCACACTGATTTGCTTCCGAAGAGTCAACATCGCCTCAGAAGATCAGCTAATGATGTCCTAGATATAGTAGAGGACATTGGTGTGAGTAACAATCGTGGCACCAACATCCTGCACATCGCCCTGGACCGCAGTGGCCAACAGAGGACGAGCCCGGACAGGGAGATCTTTACCAAAGGACAGATCCCTCGAGAGCTCAAAGAGAGGGACGGTGACGACAGCCTGGTTTTGATGATTGGTATCTTTGTGGGGCTGCTACTTACCGTTCTCGTCATCATTGTGGTGGTGTTACTAGTTCGGTCCAAACAAGAGAAGAAAGAAGTGCCCAGGAACTCCAGCAGCGCAGAGCCCATGATGACACAAAACATCAGTGACAGCTCAGAGGTCTAACTGACAGACTGAAGATCGAGAAAGTTATTTTATGTTGCAAGTGCCTCACATTTACATAAAAAAAACTGAAGATTGCGTGTGAAACAACACAAACTACAAGAGCTTTGATTCTATTCAGAAATCTACTTGAAATATTGCATCACTCCTCATGCTGGAGAGTGGTCTGGACACTAGGAAACGGACAGTGTTAGTAGCTGTTTTAAGGCACTTGCCAAGTTGTCACTTATTAATTGGCCTTTGATGCCACTTGATCCAAAAAGGTGTTATTAGGTTTCCAAAGGTGCTACAGAAGATGCCTCTTACCTTGAATGGCGTTTGGTGTTTTGCTGAGTAGGTCTAGAGAGGCCGGATATTTTGCATTTGCTGACACTGTCCACAGTACGCTTTCACTGGAAAAACCTGTCTGTTCTTACAGAGAATGATTCGATTCTGTGTGTGCCTAAGAAGTCACAGGACTTTACGGTTTTATGATGTAAAATGTGTGTCCTGTGTGTTCAGTAAAACGCTCAATTGAAAATCATCCAAGTGAATATAATTTTCTTGTGCTTATGTTCTTGCATGCAATTAATTTTTGTACTTTAGGATTTTAAAAAAGTCTCACTGCTGATTTAAACTGGCTTGTGGCAAATGTGTCTGATCTACTGTACTTCCACATGTTTGTATTTTACAGTATATCCCATGAGAAACTGTATTTATCTAATGGTTATTGTTCTTCTCTTAGTTAACATATGACACTGAATCAGATAGGGGAACTTAAACAGTTCTCTTAAAGGATCCTGTGGTGTTACAGCAGCTTTCGGGATAGCTGGTCTGCAGTGTACAGTGTAGTGTAGTAATGGTTTCACTTCCATTATTTTTAACAGGAACTACATTCATAACTGGTACGCTTAAATTCTACTGTAAGTGTTGCCTACTGTAGCTTTGTAGAGCTTGCTAAATCCCTTTCTCAACAGGGCTACATGTTGACTGTGCTTTTTTTAATGCTTTATTTCACTTAAAGGGAATGAAATGTTTAATCTGCAATCATTCTCTCTTTGATTTTTTGGTTTTAAATATATTTATTTTCCAAGTATTGTTCTGTTGACACAAATCAATCCTTTTCCACCTTTGATTTTGATTCATCAAATCTTTTTTTCTCAAACGGTATGACATGCTTATTATTGTGATATTGCAGTAGATATTAACAGTTTGCATTGAAAGAAAAAAATGCTAAAAACTTTATCCATGTTGCCATAAAATCTGATTACCTCATACTGCTGTGTATCCTATAATAAACATCAACTTCATAATCACTTTATAAATGTCAAGTTTGTTTGCATTTTTATTATTATTTTGAAATTGAAAACAATTCTATGCAACCTGTGATAAAATACCTTGATGAAATGTTTATCCACAGTATGATTTTTTTTGTTTTCGGTGCACATTTTGCTTGCTAATCTAGGTTTGACACTGTATCAATGTACTGTGCTTCTTTTACTATACTCTAATACGCTGAGTGCATTTTTTATGCACATTGATGTATCTATGTATATACACATATGTATTACATATAAATATACCATTTGGATGTTTTGGGAACAGTTATTGTTAAAAGATGCATACTGTATGTGCTGTAAGTATTTGTAACATAGACCAGGAAGACAACATGGTCTGCAAATAAATAATTTTTCAAGAAAATAGCATTGAACTTAATGATTTCATGAAATCTGTATAAATATAGAAATATTGGGAAAAGCAGCGTCATAACAAGCCAGTGAAATTGAAATTTGTACCCACTGTAGCCCAAAATGTGTGTCCCCAGCGCCTGTGTAAATTACAATTTCATTTTCACTACTGTTAAACGATTTGGTTTTATTTGGGGAGAAAAAAAAATTTCCCTGCAGAGCAAACAAACAAATGTTAGTCACACACATACACGGCAGCTCAGTAAATCATGTGCTTTTATTACCAGTGCATATTCATAGAGAAAACAAGACTGGGTCGGATAAAATGCTTTAGACACATCTCAAAAAGATGAGCATGTCTTCGCTCCTGTTTGGCAACGAGTCGAGGTGCATGAAAACCACAGCTTCCTAGCTGACTTAACTGGTAGAATTTGAGTCATATCCTGCAGCTCAGAAAAGCTCCACACTGAAAGGTTATGGAAGTGTCTGGGTGTTGAGCATAGTACTGTGATTAATTAAGTCAGACTTGCACCCGGTCTTTCTTCTGTCGTGGCACCGTGTTTTTGTTTGACATTACATAGAATGAACAAATGAGTCCTTCATTTAGAGTCATGGCATGATGGAAGCCAGGCAGAGACTCAGATTTGACAGAAAGCTTAGAACAGTATCACAAATAGTGTACTCTTAAGCGTGAATGTGCTTGCTAGTCAATGTCCTCTCATAAACGGTCATTTCTGGTAATACATCTGTAACAGTTTCTAATATGAAAACCACAAAGCAACAAACACAATAAAACAGAATTCATCTTCCGTCCCAATAAGCTATGACCTTGGATTCAGATTAAATTTGCACAAATTAACAGTTTTCTCGCAAAGCTCCCAATGTGCCTGTTCCACTATTATGTCTATGAGTTTATGAATTTAAAAAAAACAAAACAAAAAAAAAAAAACTATTTAATATTCTTCCACTGATATTGTGAAATTTGGATGGATTTCCTGAGATATCTGTATTATTTCTATCCAGGTGGTAGCACTTGAATAAAAGCTATTGAATTGTTAAAGGCAAGCCAGTGCTTCTATGAACCCAAAATCCTAAACACAGAAACCTAAATACTGATATACTTTGTTGTTATTGTAAATAAAAACCAGATAGGGTTGTAGCTTTGGAAAAGAGCTGCCCAAGTGCACAAACACTGATCTACATTTCCCAGATGCGGGTGGATACTGAATTCTGCTTTAAGGGGTTAATTTGGGGAAAGGGAGAAAGTGTGAAGCTTGAAAGAAAGAAAAAATATTTAGAAAAATAATTTGCAAATGCTGAGCTAGTATAAAATAAAATAAATTAGCATTTTACATTGTTTTCCCCCTTCAAGATAACAGATAATAACAAAAACGATCATTGTGCTGCTTGCAATAGCAATAAATATGACGATTCTTCATTTAAGCATGTGCTGGGTATGTTTGAAAGCACACTCTTTAACAGCTGCCATACACATGTTTAAAATCCGGGAATCCTTGACTCCTGTGATCTGGACTGCCACAAGGCTGAGTGTTTCCCAAAAAAAAAAAAAAAAAAAAAAAAAATCATAGCACATACATAGGGAGTGATCTAATATACACAATATACATTCATGTATATACAGTACATACAGCAAATCAATGCACAGATGGTGGTGACACTTATGTGAGATGTCAGTAAATGAGAAGTTTTACATTTCATTGCTGGAGAAGCATAGCGCTGTTTATTTCACTGTAAGCATTAACTAGTTCATGAGAAAGCAACTAATGGGTGCACTGTGTTATTGTCTAGGTATCAAGATAAAGTAAAGTTTCATGCATCTGGACGAGTTATGGCTGATTAAATAGTTCCAACTATCTCCTACCTTGTCAGCTCTCACAGAAAGTGTTGTTTAAGAATACCATCCACGTCAGTATTTGCAGATTTTCAAAAACCAGTCCATAGCTTCAAGTCATCGCTTGTTCCGAGTTACGCTACGTCACTCAATTTTAAAGTTAACCGTCAGTTCCACAGACAGGATAAAACATGGACGTAGTTTCCAGGTAAACAAAAAGGAAGCCAGTGCAAGCAGCAGCTTAAAGGCCATCAGAATGCAATAGATGTAATTGCAAAAAGACTTTGACCCTATAGATGTTTATGGGAAAATGGCTTTCTGTCTTGACCTCTGTAAACCCTTCCCTCGTGACTTAGTCACTCATTTTGGGGCACACTGAATAAAAAATTAAGTCTATTTTGTAAATCTTGGTCATACAGTGTTTTAAAAAGGATCATTATCTGTTGATTAATGTGCTATGATTATCCCAATCATTGGCTAACCACTTGTAAGTCATTAGCCAAGAAGCAAGCAGTTTCAGATTTAAACCCACCCCTCCTCATCACATCTGGTATTTTGAAATGAGATGGATGATGTCAGCGACGTCCACCTTTTATGCTGTCTATGGTCAATTCACATCATAAAGGTAAGGTGAGGCGACACACAAAAGGCTGTACTGGAAAAATCATTGCACCTTGTGGAATACATTGGTTGTGTCGTCAGTGCTTGCGGTGTTTAAGATGGCTATCTCGGGTATCTACTGTAGGTAACGGTAGACCTTGAAGCAGTGGTTCCCAGAGTCTGCCACCGCCACGTGGCCATCAGATGTGAGAGCCAAGCCCTGGGGGCCATAAAGCGGGTCCGCTGATGTGTTGATATAGGAGAGGAAAGACCCTGAGCTGTCAAACACCTGGATGGGTATGGAGAATTGAAGGACAGATTAGATGAGTGACTACTGCAAGTGTAACGCAGTTCCAGTTATTCATTTCCTCAAACTAACCTGGATCCGACTGTTTCCCCAATCAGCAACAATGATATTTCCATTGGCATCCACAGCCACACCCGTTGGAGCATTAAACTGGCCGTTCCCCTCTCCGTGTGAGCCAAATTTAAACAAGAACTCCCCATCTGCACTGTACACCTGTCAGGTAAGATTAAGCATAAAAGAAAATGGGTGAATGATGCTGACAAGTAAAGAAAAATGCCAGTCACATCCTCACAGCATGAGAAGTACAGCAGTGTTTGGTTTGGTTTGAGTCTGCCTGCCTTTTCTTGTTCTGTTGAAACTGATTGATTTTAAAATCGGTCCAAGTGCATGGCTGAAAACAATGGGGGGGAACAGGTATGCAGCCTTTATCAGAATGCTAAGCACTATTTTAAGATTTAAAAAACCTGCAAAATAAAGAGGCTATCGGAGAGGGTTGCTTCAGTTTTGGTATCTTAAAGTGACTTCAGTCGTATTGTAGGAAGAGAGTTTAGCTAACATCGCTGACTTTGTTAAACCTGAATTAAGAGAAAGTCTGGGTTTTAGGCTCCAGAAAGAGAGTTGACTTGAACTCTGAGCTTAACAACAACCAGTGGTTAAAAAGACTTTTTCATTCATTCCCTTGTCAACCGTTAAGGATGGAGACAGCGATTACAACTCAGACTTTTAATCAGCTCACACTAAAATCTATAGTCTCCATCTTTCTGTCTCTCACACTCTAGACAGTAATGCAGCTGTCAGACTGTCAGCCATTTTCCCCACACTGTAATTGGTCACACTGTGAAAAATGTCTGTCACAGTTGGATCTTCTAGAGGATGTGAACATTTGAGTGAAGGAGTGAAGATCAGGCTGAAATGATTTTCTTTAGGCCTTTGAGTCATGAGTTTTTAAATGCAGCTACAGACAGCCTGTGTCCTGAGCGTTTCATGTTCAGCAATGTGTTCACAGATTGCGTTTCAGTCATTAAATGCTGTCAAAGGCACAGTGTCTGAAATTCATATGCTCTGTAACAGATCAGCAAACTGTGTCCATGTTGGAGTCCACTTGCACGGCGGGACGGATCCAAAATGGATAAGGATCAGACCCAGACTCAGTTTGGCACCAGTCATTTCCCAGCTCATCCATCTGAATCAGTTCAACAGCTTAATTTCTTCTGATTATAATCTGCATTCTTTATTTAAAACACCTCATCCTAACATAATGGTTTTAAAAGCCATTTAAATTTAAACTTGTTTGCAATTATAAAAAAAACCCAACAACTTTACATTCATTTCAATTATATTAGAAACTATTACTAAACTTTTACTATTAACAGCAACATCTAAACACCGTTGCTATGACTGTGAAAAAGCCATCATCTATCAGTGCAGGCTGAAATTAGATCAGATTATAAATGGTTAAACTGGGAACATTAAAACAGTTTTTTTTTCTGTAAATTTCATTAAACTTTTTTATTCAGTAATCTCAGAAATAATGAAACTCTCTGTATGAAAAAATTAAGCTTTTTACACTCCATTAGAAGATTCAGTTTTTACTAAATAATCATTCAGACAATGAATGGTCATCACCTGTAGGAAAAACAGCTTTTATTTAATTAATCGAAATGCCCTGAAGGCGGATCTGCCCTGTAGTCTGTTGCTATCTGGGTAATTAACATCACCGGTCCATAAGTAATCTGTCTGTTATCTTTTGTTTCTTTCACTTATATTTTACCCTTGTTGGGTTATGGCTGAATAATTAGATTTGAAAATCAAATTGAAAATCAGGATTACAGATTTATCTAGTGAAAATTCCAGTTGGGATAATGATGACCACAGTCTGCCTATGATGATGACAGAGCAGACCAACCTGATTAAAGTTACTCTTTCCTGCCCTTCCATTTGAGATAAATACCATGGTCAGCACTGACGCATGTTCATATTTTTCAGTTTACTGGATTCAAATGGAGGCTTTGCTCTTTATTTACCCGTTGCCATGGTGAGTCCTGATACTGGAGCACTACCGATGATGGTTTTCTTTTTCTACTCATGTACACCCTTAATTCAGCTGCTCTGGAACCGAAAACTCAGACTTGCTGATCTCAGAGCTAATCAACTCAGGTTTATTGAACACACTTTCTGGAAGAAGTCCCAGGTTTTCAAACATAATGTTCGCACATACTTGCAACAAGCCATACCTTCACTGAATGGTTGTGGAAGTCTGTTACCACAATCTCATTTTTGTTATTTACAGCCACAAAGTGAGGACCTGAAAGCAGAGGAGACAGGGAGGGAACAGCAAAGATGAGTCATCCGTCCGTTTAGAGTTTATGAGATGAAGCGGCATACTATTTCTGGACATCAAAAACAAGACACCAAGTGATCACAGAGAAACTCTCAGAGCTGAGACATGACAGGGCTGAAGCACCAACATGTAGAAAAAGAGAACAAAGATTCATTGTTTTAGCTCACAGTCACAGTGAATATATTACTTACTGAAAACAGGGCCAGATTTACTAATCTTTGTATCCAGTGCAATGTTTGCACCACTTTTCTCTAAAAGAAAAGAAAAGTTATAAGTGAGAAATGAAAGTGAACAAACGGGTGAGTTCAACTTAAATATTGCTGTACAACTGGAGCGGCATCAATGAGGGATTCCAGCAAAGCATGCAAATTAGTCCCCCCCCCCCACATCTGAACAACAGGGAAGGACGATCGTCAAAACTTGGCATGCAGTAGTGTACATCATGAACTGCGGACTCCAGCTGTGCTATGATGACAGGGTGTATAATTTATCATTTATAATTAGGACAATCAGTGCAACAACCAAAACATTAACTGTGTGTTAATGTCTCTAATTAAGCAAGTAGCTATACATGCACTCATTAGTTAAAACAAATGAAGGGTGCATAGAGACATGCTGATCACTAGCACTGTTCAAATCAACTTTCCTGTGAAGAAACAGAAATCAATTTTGTAAATCTGGCCCAACCACATGCCCTGATACATGAAACTTCATCTCTGTCATTTTCTGTAAGACACATTGTTAATAAAATGATCATTCAGTCATGATGATCATTATCTATCTCTATATATATCTATATCTCTATCTCATAACTATATCTATCTATCTCTATCTCTATATATATATCTCTATATATCTCTATCTCTATATATATATCTCTATCTCTATCTCTATCTCTATATATATCTCTATCTCTATCATATTATCTCTATCTCTATACTCTATCTATATCTTATCACTAGTCTTTATATCATATATATATATATATATGTATTATATAATACTATAATTTATATTATATATATATATATATATATATATATATATATATATATTATATATATATATATATAATATATATATATATACATATATATCCCATTTATTGATTTAACATCACTCAGTACCTGCAAAGTGTCTGTCTGATGTTCCTCTGGCGCCAAACTTTGTCACCAACTTCCCATTTGATTGGAAGATGAAGACACAGCAGGCCTTATTATCAACCGTGATAATGTGTCCATTCTTGTCCACAGCCACACCTTTGGGGCCCATTAATCTTCCAGCACCAATCTTATTCTGTTACAAACAAAGTTTTGTTTTCAAATCTAGTTTCACTTTATAATCGTGCGGTTTAAAAACAAAAAAACATTTCTTTTACTGACTGGAATGCCAACCTTGAACTTGCCATCCGAGGAGAAGATGCTAATCCATCTGTTGTCATAGTCAGCTACAATTATGTCCCCGTTCATGTCTACTGTGACTCCTGTGGGGCGCTGCAGCTGGCCTGGTGAACGACCTCTTACCCCAAACCTCATCTTAAACTGGCCGTCGTTAGAGAAAACCTATAAAAAAAGAAAATAAATTATTAAACACTTCAAAAAATGAATTCTTTGAAGCTAAATAGGTTAGCCACTGACCTGTATGCACTGGTTGTTGCTATCTGCTACCACAATCCGACCATTACTGGAGGCCGAGATGCCTTGAAGATTGGTGAATTCTCCTTTATCTCTCCCTCTTGTTCCTGTCAAATCAACAAAACATCACCATGTTTTTAACACTATGAAAATATTAAAACTTTTAAGGATAAGTCACCATTTTGTGCCATTAAAAGTAAATTAAAAGCACTAAAAGCATAAAAATATGCATGGATGGAAGATTGTAAGAACAGTCAACAGTACGATTAATATCCAAAATAACGCTTTTTCACTCACCAACTCTATATATCAGCTCGTCCTCTATTGGATTTTCCTTTTTCTTGGTGGTGCTATACATGCTGGAAGGCCTGCGCACGGCCTTCTGGCGAACATGACCTCCTCCTCCGCTTGGGGACTTCACTCGTCTCTTCACATCGTCTGGCGACTGCAGGACATCTGACGGTTTGACAGCACGCAAACGGAAAGGACTCCCCCTCACAGGCTGTTCATATAGCAGCAAAGAAAAGGTGAATTCTCCCTCAGAGCGGAGGGTGTATCCAACCTCGTAGGTGCCGTTTTTGTTGTCCACCACCTCAGCTTCAGTACACACCCCATCCGCAGAGATAATCTCTGCCCTAAGAACCGCGTTACCAGTCTTCACCAATTCTCCATCTTTGTCTTTAGTGGTGACTGTGATAGTGGTGTGTTGGCCAACTAGTGCGTGTCGCAGACCTTCACCGGTGGCAACGCTGGTATGGCCTACAGCCCCCGTTGTGATCAGGACTCCTAGATTCTGAATGGAGCGCCTCAATCCATCCGTCTCCACCTGGCATTCCAGATGTCCGTTTTCATGAGGATGCTCGGGAAAGCTGTGTCTTGCCAGAGCACTCACCCTCTCACCCATTTGTTTTTGGACCAGAAGGACTTCAGTGGCGCTCCCATGGCTCAGTGCATGCTCTGTGAAGTTACAGCTACTCTGAATGTTCTCTCTGCCCTGAAGCAAAGAGGTAAGCTGAGTTTGAAGCACCTAAGAAGATGGAGAAAGTCAGCAGAGCTAGTACAAAAATGAAAAATATCGTGATTTTGTTTAATGCATCAAATTTAAAATGAATAAGATCGCTGACCTTCTGCTTGGTGCTGCAGATGTTTTCCACCTCAGTAATGAGAGCAGTCTTGCGTTGGTGTAGGGCCTTCTCCAGCTCATCAAAAGTATTACTGATTTCTGTCACAGAGTCATTTTTCCTTTCTGTAAGTTGCTTGGAGATCTCATTCACAAGGTCAATGGCAGCTGTCAGCTGAGGTAGTCTGCCAGAGCAAAAAACAAACGCAGATTACAGCTCTTTATACTTTTACACATCCAATTTTACTAATGTCTTCCAAAAGCAATCGCATAATAGATTATGTGTTAAAGCAGTGAAAAATCTTACCTGTTGCGAACAGTGTCCAGCTGACCTTTAAGGGCTGACTTATGCTGTTCGAGCACATCCCTTAGAGGCACCGTCACATGTTCCCTGTGTTCTCCTTCTGTACACTCCAGACACATGGCTGTTTCACATGACTCGCAGTAAAACTCCATCACCTGCAGATGGTGCAGTTGAGGCAAGTAAAGTCACATTTCTGAGGTCAAGGTTGCTCAGAAGTTCAAATGTATATATACAGAAGGCATTTCTTTTTAATCCAATAACAGTCGGCAGCCTGGTCATGAACATGCAGATGAGGTATGACAGCTCTGACCTATTTTTCATCAGCATTTTTTTTTTTTTTTTAAAGCTTACCTTGCCCTCGTGATTAGGGCAAGAAAGGGGCTGACAGGTTGTAGCTGCGTTGGCTGACTCAAGAACATTGCCCGCCTCAGGCTGGCTGCACTCTGGGTCTCGTTGTAAGACCTCCATTAGGTTTGTGATGAAGAAGTTGTTCTGCAGGGCTGCCACACCCTTCTCTGGCAAGATAGAAGTCTGTCTGCACACTGGGCAGGATAGTGTCAAAGACTGGGAAGGGATGTAGTTCTGTAGACATCTACAATCAGATAAGATGTTAAAGAAATCAGTTAATAAAGCTGCAGTCAAGCACCAATTTCAGGGTGAGACCTGATTAGAAGACTGGACAATGTGATTTGAGTGGTTACTAAGCACAACGATGTAAAAACAGTACTACTGTAGCAACACAGCTGTGGAAATCAGTATTTGCTATTACCAAAGCTGTGCCCTAAAAAAAAAAAAAAAAAAAAGGCTGTGTGCTTTTCTTGTGACCAAGCTTAGAGTAGCTGGTGACTTACGTCATGCAGAAACCATGATGATGACAGAATAGCTCGCTTAAGCGAGGAGCTGTGATACCAAATTTAGAAATTGCTAAAAAAGACATTAAAGTACACTAAAATCTAGCACGCTGCATCCTATAATAGCCAAACACTGACTCATCTTTTTATTTTGCTTCTAAATGTTTTATGTCTGCTTATCTCTTTACTGTCACTTTGATCTCCTGGTGTCGATCACCTTGTAAAGCTAAGTGATTCATAGCTTACTTCTCACAGAAGGTGTGCAGGCAGGGTAGCACCTTTGGGTTGTGATAATGGTCCAAACAGATGCTGCAGACCAGGAACTGCTTGTCTATCTGCCTCACCACAGGGCTGGTGCTGCCAGTCTCACGCTTCGCCATAATGACAGACATTCAAAGGGGACACTGGGAACACTTAACCTGTGCAAACAAGGTGAAAGAAAGAGAAGAAAGGTCAAGAAAGCCTCGAGGAAACAGTCAGGCAGGGTGAACAGGGTGTAGTTGCTTGAGCAAAGGAAGAAATGACTCATAGTCCTGCTAACACAATAAAACCTCATCTAAATCCTGTATCCGCGAGCAATTTATGGTCTCGCTTATCAAACTATGTCAGTAGTATGAGTTCCCTCACCAGAGGCTGTTTAACTTTATAAGTGAAACCCCCAATTGAGTTCACACAGTGGAAAGAAACATATACATGTGATTAAAACTGCAGGGTAGAACTCTTAGTGGAGACAATTATGCTGTCAGCAATAGTGTTAGAAGTTATACACAGTATAAGCCAATCAAAACATGATACTAATACTGATGTTTTACTCTTGGTGATATTTTTCGGTGTACTGTGTCACTTTTGTTATTTAATATGACCCCTAGATGAGTAGATGCCTGCTGGCTTGCAGTTCAGATGGCAGAGTTGCTGTTACATGAAATTATACCACTAGGTCAAGCAGGGATTAACTTAGCATGCCAATGTTGTGCCGTACAACATAGTGTACATAAGCACATAAAGGATTACATGGAGTCCAAAAACACAGACAAGCTGGTCAATAAACACCGCTTACAAAAGTGAGTGACTCATATGATAATAAAATTCCAGCGGGAGGATTGGTGTGTTTTGTCATTTGGTTTGGCTAACACTGTAAAGAGCCCTATTTCCTCTATAGTTCCTGTCCTGCAAAACACCTTCAGTCAGGTAACTGACACTCTAGGGTCCTTATAATTTTCTGTAATGCACCATCCGCTAATAACCTTGACACTGCATTGCACGTCTTGAATTAAAGCTCAAAAAATTCATTACAAATTAACTAAATTTATCCCCTGACAAAGACAGTTCCGTGACGACTGCTGAGATGTCAAATTACATGGGAAAAGAACTCCAAGGCAATTAATTTATTTTCTTTTGCTTTTTCTTTCAATTTTCTTTGTAACACTAGCAAGATATGTTCTTGTTATGTAGAATCATGAACAGTTAGGATACCCAATAGCTTCATTAATGCCCAAGAAAGCTTAAAACAGCTATCTGATATGTATATGAGAAGGTTAATTGCTATGGTGCTATTAATCAAAGTGAACCTTTGAGCCGGGGAAACCTGACAGTTGACCTTGAGCCGTCATTTTAAACCTGATTACAGTTCAAAATATGTAAATGAATGTAGCACACCATCACTAATGCAAGATGTCATATTCTGAGTAACTGACAATGTATAACATTTTTTAAAATTCTTGATCATGTTTATGAGCGTAAAAACATCCTGCTCATTGCAGTTTAAAACAATGCACACAGACCGGACAAAAGAAGGATTCACTCTATTTGAGCTTACTATCAGTTTCCTTGTTGCGTCACTATAACATGTCTCACCAAACAACACTTTGTCTTTCAGCTGATGCCTTAAAACTATAACTAGGCCCCTTTTCTTTGAGAGCAACAAGAGGAAAGAGGAAGCTTTGAAATGCCACTCCCCAAATTCCTTCTAGTTCCTTCCCTTGACTCTTAGCAGGCTGAGTTCAGGAACCACCTGTCTCTCTGTCTGAGGGGAGATGGGGAAAAATTCACGGTGAGCTGGGCTCTCTGCCTCACATGAGCAAGCAGGCCTCAGCGGCAGCTGTCCCTTTTTGCAACACAGAGCAGCGAGCAATAACAATGGCATTTCAGCTCTGCTCACAGCTCAGCGCCCCACATCTCTTCCCCTCCCTCATTCTCCCTGTTTTTTTTATTATCCTGTCATTTTTCTCTTTCTCTCTCGGCCACATAAATGCACTCATGACATCAGTATGCCTGAGCCCAGCCACAGACAGATGGGAATTTTCTCAAGCACGCAGACTCTATTGTTGTTTCTTCCCAAGTGATTAGAAGGCCTACTGACTAAGGAGGTCTGCCAAGCCCATTCACAACAAGCCCTTCCCAAAAAACTCTATGCCTCCCCTTCCCTCGTCTCCCCTAAAAAGCCCTCCCCTCCCTGGGCTGTTCTCCCTTTACATAGACTCTGAATTGCAGCAGCTGAACGGTGACATCAGGAGGAAGTATGATGAGCCAAGACCTCTAGGCTCCTCCCTTCTCGACAGACTGGCCACTGTCTTTAGGATTGCAACAGTCTCCCCCACCTTCCCTTCTCCCTGCCTGTCTGTCTGTTCTTCAAGCAGCCCTCCTCGGCTCAGTTACTCCCACTCACCTCACCACAGACAGATCTTTCATTAAAAACCTTCTTTCCCTGTGTGAATTTAGAGAATACCTAATGTACAACATAAATAGTAATATATTTAGTTAAACACAGACTAAAGACTTCAATCTGCAGTTTACTCTAATGCTTGAGGAAGCATGTGATTAAACAGCAATCACAAGGCTTTGTCATGAAAAGTGCACAGTCAGCGCTTCATACAGATGAGGTCAATAGTCCCTTTCCTCTCTTTTTACTGCAGAAAATCACGGTGCGAATGTTCGCAAAGTCAGCCGTTTCACTGCAAAACGTCACTTGCCACTCTCACCCTGCATTACTGTTAAGTGCCTTAATCTCCTCCTGCAGGGTCAGGTCCTGTCTGCCATCTGGATTACTGTCTCACAGATTCAGATGACACCATCATGCCCAGTCACTTCAAATTCGCTTTGAAGAAAATGCTTCATGACCACATAAAAGAATGAAGGCTAGTCACTAGCTGTCCGAAGATGATACAGCTGTATTCCATGCTTGAAGCAAGTGTGTATGCTCAAAACCTTTCTCTTGAAAACAGACACATGTAATATGAATGATTTAATTGGATTTTAGCAACAGGAGCTCGCCTTCAGAGAAAACATTGCCCTCAGCTTAACCTGCTTAGATTTCAATCGGTTGCGCAGGTAAGGGTTTCTCTCCTCTCACTGCTCCACCGATTGAAGTGCTACTTTTTATATCTGTAGATGCTTTTAAAAAAATAAAAATAAAAAAAGCACTATGGTTATGCTGTCCTCTATAATGGAAACAACAACAAAAAAAAATAATAATTACACATGCTTCCTAATCCAGGGCTTTTTGCTCCTCAAGAAATTGGAATAAATAGGAAAGAGCAATTTCAACTTTTTTTTTGAGACGGAAAATTCCAGTGATAGAGGAAAATATAATGTTATTCTGAATACATGACTAATTCTTTGACCCACAGTTATGTGACCAACTATTATTACATTTAATGCAAAATGTCATCTCTTGGTTATAGTCAATGAGACAGAAGCAAGTTAAAGTCTTTAAAAATAATAACTCAAAATAAGCCCCTAAAGTTATTAAACTTTACTTGTCTAATTTCAGTTAATGGTTATAATTCAGCTTGCTTCCAGGATAAAACTATCAGTGTCAGCATGTCAACATGTGATTTTCAAGTACAGAGCGGCCCTGTGGTGAAGTGATTAGCACCGTTACCTCCCAACAGCAGAAAACTCTTGTTTCAAACATGCCCGAGGCCTTTCTCTGTTGAGGCTGCATGTTCCACGTGTGCTTACAAGCATTTCCTCAAGGTACTCCATTTCCGACAATCCAAATATATACTCGTTAAGTTAAATCATGACTCCAAATGAATAGTGAGCTATTGCCTTTTGGTAGACTGGTGACGTACTCAGGGTGTACCCCTGCCTCTCACCTGGTTACAGCTGGATGTGCTCCAGCCTTCGTGCAACACTGAATAAGACTTTTGATTAAAGAAATGAACGGATCATAAAGTCGGTCATTCATTACAAACAGGCTGAAATTTATTCATTTAACTGTTGTTAACTTAGAAAAAGTATTTGGTGGAGAAGTTTCATTCAAATATCTCTGGACTATGCAGACTAAGAGAGACACAGTTAAACAAAAAAACTATTTTATACAGGAGATGATAAGCTAATGAATTTGGCCCAATAAAACGGAACTGTCACATGACCAAATGCTTGGACTGGGTATGCTAACCATACTGTACCTTGGTACAGCCCCTCACCTCTCCAACCGATCAATCGATTATTCTGATTGGCTGCCCGTCCCAAACAGAAGGTTTAGACAGCGGATGGGTGGGGCTATTGTACTCAGTCTCAGCTGCGTGTCTGAGATGACCGCATAGAAATATCTGGCACCACTAACATCATAATGAGCCAAGTAGAAGAAAATCTTTCTGAACTTCTGAGCATTTAGAGCAGCCTGGAGCTTTTGGGCGATTTCTATTTCTTATACATAAATAATATTTGAAGTTTTGGCCATATTTAATATGACCATGCACCATTTTAACAGTATATGTAGGACAGAGAATATAAGAGCAAATAAGAGCATAGATCCCATTAATGATACTTTCATGATAAATAAAATGAAAGACTGATGTTCAAGTCAAATTTTTACTTCAATCGACATAATGAGAAATCAGAAACTGGCCCTTTAAGAAGGCTGTAATTTACAGATTGTTAATACCATTCCTTAACAGTGACTATTCAGGATTCCAGGATGTTTGTGCTTCAGTGGCCATATAAAGTATTTGCCTCTTCCCTTCCTCTTTCCTTATTTGAGTAACAGACAAGTATCTTTTTCTCCAATGGTATCCAATATTTCAAATCTATTTTAAGCATTACTATCTTAGCCAGCTCAGTATTATTGAACTACAATTGCATACAGCATCTCTTGGAAAACAGACTTTGTATCCGTGTTTTCATCTTGTGATATCACTTTTAAGAGACACAGCAGAGAGGAGTCTTCAGCAGTTGTTTATGTACTAGACCAGCATACACTGGTGAAAGCCTCACTGACCTGAAGAGAGAAGTGTTGGCCCTCAGTGATGTTGTGTTTAAATATAGACTGTAGTTTATGTTTTCTGCTACATCTGTTGTGTCCTTCCTCATGTGCAAACACACAGTAATTGTTCACAGGCTGAGCAGAATTACCCGAAATGTAATTTTGAATAAACCCAACACACTGTTGAAAGATTTTTCTGGGTTATGAGGAACAAGGTAGACTGTTACAAAGGAATATCTGTACGCTTGACTCAGATATAAAGAGAGAAAAGACAAGTAAGAGTAGAAGTGAGAAAAGCATATGCTCCAGAGACACAGCATAAATTACATAATCACAAAGCATCTGAACTATTGTCTACATCACAGCGAATGTCTCATTGTTTGTAACTTTGTTCAGAAGACATTTGTGATCATTGTCTCAATTTGTAGCACTTTCAGGTGAACACAGGTCAAGAATAACTATTCACAGTTATATCTGCACTAGGAATAACAATGTGGAGCAGTTACACTCTTTACAATGCCAAAGTTAATGTGGACCGAAGGCAGCTGGATCTAAGCACAGGGTCTGTTTTATATGTTTTTAGGGACAGAAAAGATGCCGGCTCCGTGATGACTCATCAATCATTATTCACACAAACTTCTTAAGACTAATACACCCACCACACCACCACCACCACCACCACCCCACCCCCCTTACACTCCATCAGATGAAGAAATCTGTCTCGATGCATCAATCTCTGACAGAACAGTCACAGCATGGAACGCTGGGCTTTACATAAAAGAAAAACAGTGTCTGTATATTATATGTAAGACTATTGAGAATGATACACCCAGCATAAGAGCGGGGACACATTTGCATGCCTAATAATGGCCTAGCATAGACACTTACTGATTGCAATTAGACACTGAACTACTAAAAACCAACACTGTGGCAGTTTTTCATCATTTTGTTTTGTGTTTAGATTGATAAGATCTGACAACAGCAGATTTTTGTCTCGCCTTGTGAGCCCACACTCCTAAACATTGTCAGAAGACAATGCGGCACGCAGGGCAGCCTGTCTGCAGGCACAACACGCACTGCAGATTTAACAAAAGGTAGATCGGCGCACAAGCGGTGCCTGCAATGCTTATTCACCTGCAGTAAGAGGACTGAGATGTCTCATACTATGACTCAGTAGTTCAAATACGGTCTCATACACGCTGTACTTTGCAGATACACAGACACTGTGAAGCATTAGTGGGGTTACTCTTTGTTAAGAAAATGTAGTTCGTGTTCAGGATATTTAAGAAACTGAATGTGGTTTCGGCTTGGCAGTTTGCCGAGCGGCACAAATGTTGGTTTGATAAAATGAACAGTACCAGTGCTGAGCTGCTATGTTATTATAATAGGTAAAGAAAAAAAACTGACTTTATTGTGCTATATTTACTTTTATTGACTTAACCATTTTGTGCTGTCACATGTTTTACAGCGTGAATGCCTCAGTCTGTAATCTATAAATTTCGTTCATCTCTGAACTTTGCACTGTTGTTCAATAAAAGAAACAACAGCACTTTAGTTCAGTAGCTGAAGGTTTACAGATGTCCACTGGTAAAGGTATTTTCCAGAAAATATTGATTATTTTTTTAGTTGAAATAAACCACTCTGCTGCTTCAGAAAGTCTCATCTAATATTTATTATCTATAGAGAGTAATCTTGATGTGACTGCATCCCTCTTGATGATGTCTTATGAAAGGCTGACGATGCCTCATAAACCACTAAACAAAAATAAAAATAATAAAAGTGCTATTCAAAGGAGGACCGACTCAAACGTAAGCACAGAATTAGAGGATCCAATCACAAGCATTTTACCTTCTTTTGTTTTGTATGTAGTCTACCTCATCGTGGTTGTTGTATTGGTAGTTTGGTGGATGTGCCTTGTACTGGTTGATGGTCATCTGTAGCCTGTGTACTATCAGCATGCACCGGCTGTGATAAGTCATTATATTCTAATTTTAGATTGCCGTTTCAGGAACTGACCAGGGACACCAGCTGACAATTAGACTCAAGTCAAAACTCTGGCTCATCTACAGTCATTCTTCTGTTGATCAGTGAGCAATAATCTGATCCAATAAATGAATTAATAACACAAAATATGCACAATCATTTTCATGGAGATTAAACTTTCAAATATTTTGTCCTAAACTCCAAAATAAGTGCTTTCTAATTGCTTTCTAGAGCTTTAAACCATAATTATAATTATTATAGTTATTACCTACAGTAATCTATTTATTCTGAATTGGGGTTTCAACAAACCTCATGATGACAACTAGGAAAGATTAGAAAGGGCGAACGATCCAACTTGTGTATTATATTAAATCAGGTTAATCATACACTGATTAGCAATTAACAGTGGAGCCAGATAAACTGATATTGCATTATATTAGATTAGATCGTTTCCATTTGATGTTGTTACACAAATTAGGAAAAATAAACCCAGGAGAACTGACTCACTGCCATGGGTCTCATTTAAATACTGATATAATAATATGGAAAGCAGGTCAATAAATCATTGAATATGAAACATCAAAAAAAAAAATCTAATTATCCTGCAATCTATCTTTTTATAATATATTTATCAAGTTCCCTATCCTCTCACTTGTGTTGGTGCACTGGGGGCTGATTTTGTTAGCAGGTAAGGGCTATAGCCTATAGCATATATGCTACATGTCTGCGTTTGATCGAATTAGTATTCAAAAGCTGTTGCTGTTCCTGGTCACTTCTAAGCTACAGTTTAATCTCTGTTGCTCAATATTTGCAGAGTAGTACTGTATACCCCACACAACGCCCTTGTTGGTCCCCTGGTTGTCTTGCACATGTTCCCTGTCCTGTATACCTTAAGAGCACAGATATAATTTGACTCTCTAAGCTCTGCTAACAATCTGCCCTCTGGCGCAGCATCCCGCACCGTCTGCACCCTCCCTGTGACCCAGTGCAAGCAGCCAACAGAGCAAAACCAGGCAAACATCTCTATCACCTGCACTCATTTTAAAAATGAAACTTTTGAGATACTTTTAGCCTAAAATGAGAAATATAAAACGAGCCTTTCAGAACAAAGACAATCAATACCAAAACCACTGGACCATCTGCTCACAGTCTAGGCCTGAAGACTAAAAAAAAATGTCTTCAAAAATGATGCATTGCCTGCTGCTGTTGCTGCAGTACAGTGCAACACAAGGAGCCACAGAGTGGCACAAGAAAACAACATGTCGATTCACATGTGGCTCACAAAACTTCTCAGCAGCACACTCCATACATATTCAGATGAGAAAAACCAACGGAAGATCACTAATCCTCTAACAAACGAGCATGTATGCTTGGTTAAAAGAGCCCAGCCCTCAGACTGCAGCAGAGATGCCCACCTGCTACTGAGCCGGCAGCCAGCCGGCAGCCAGCTAGGAGCTAAAATGGAGAAGTGTGTGGGCTGAAAGAGGAAGCAATGAAAAAAAAATGCTTTAAAAAAATCAGAGCAATGGAGAATTTCTGTGCAACAGTTTGTCTTAAACGGTGCTGGAATTAATTGCGTTGACTTTAAGTTGGTTGATTGTTGCAATTTAAAAAAAAGCACAAAAGAGGGGGACATCATGTTTTTTTGTTTGTTTTATTTAAAGTACAGCCCCCTCTGATATGATTTATCCGTGCACAGATGCTGCTGGGATGAAGTAATCAATTATTCATCTGCTTATAGCCCAGTCATTGTATCTCTGAGGACTCCGGATAACGGAACAAGCAGGATGAGAAAGCAGAAATTCGACACCATAAAAAAGAAGTGAATGGTTACATTGTACTCACGTAAATTCCCAACAGGAGTGTCAGCATTGCAGGCCGTAAAGAAAGCTTCCCATTGTCAGTGTCCCAAACCTCTCCAATACAGAATCCACAGACAGGGCGACAGAAAGGAAAGGGCAGGGTCTGTCTGGGAGAAGAAGGGGACAGTAAGGAAGAGGACAAGGGAAAGGAGGAGATTAGGGGAGTGGTTTATGCGCAGGATTGGTCAGAGGGCTAATGGGAGGAGTTAAAGAACCCAATAGCATATGGAGGAGGCAGGGGATATGCAAAAGACGTGGAAAATCTGGAGAACTGACTGAGGGATAAATCTGACTACTGCAAAGGGGTTTGGCTTCCTTGGGTACCACCCATTTCCTTTAAAAGCACAACGTTTATTTCTTTACCCTTTGAATTTTGGGGATGTAAACACAAAAACGATCAGAGTAAAACGAAAAAGCGCAAAACTGACGGCAATATAGTGATTTAATTATATTACATTTCCTAAACCTTCCTTCCAGAGACTTTTGTAAAAATCGCTAAACATGTAAAATGCTAATTATTATAAAGAGTATGTTGCTCGAAAGCTGACGAGGTTTTTTGTTTTGTTTTTGTTTGTTTTTTAGAGAATGGAAGGGGATAGGTGTGTTCATTTAATAATAGGAGTCTTGCTAGTTTTAGTAATACAGCACTCTAGAGGCCAGGTGGTGGTATAGTATGGAATATGTAATGGGATATGCTGTGTGTTTTCACTTAGAAGAGGCTTTTGAGAACAAAGAAAGACTCTGGCTTTTTCCTGGTGAATTCAACAGCTTTCACTTTGGGGGGTTATTTGAAATGAGAGTATGTGTTCATGCAGGTTGAGAATTTTGAATACAAAATGAGCTCACTGTATAATAAAATGCTGGAGGCCGTCAGTGTTAGGTGGCTGTTGTGTTGCAGGCTATAAGGAGTTTGTTGGGGGGTGGGGCTTGGGGGTGAGGGGCAAACAATTGTCTCTTGGTTTTATTCTGCAAGGTGGAGTTGCCATGGAGACTGCTTCCAGTTGAGTCAAGATGGCTGCAGCAGTCTGGCAGCAGCAGTGACTATAACAGATATACATAATGTAGGTCAGACTGACAACACTGACAGTGCTTTTCTCAACATGGTTTAAAATAGATAATTCAACAAAAAATAACACAACCCTAAAGTAATCTATTACAAACATTTAAATAAATAATCATTTATTTTCATTGAACTGATCTGTATTTTTATTTGTTTATGACTGACTTAGTAAGAGAAATCTAGGTCAATATTATGCCGTCAAATGATAAACAGCATGACTTCCCCTTTGAAGGGATGATGTAACAATGAAAACAACAATAACAAGGCAGCCAGCCATCACACAGCCATTACTGCACTAGAACTTTAAAGCAGGTTCAATGCATAATAAATAGAGATCTATCCGTGCATCCGCTCTTCACATCAGACGCTGTTTTTATGACCTTTTCACTGTTCAGCATAAGAAGTTTAAATAAGGATTGTTTTTCATGAAAATGATGATGAAAATCATTTACAGTCAATGGCCGACTGAAGTCTAGAATCCATGAACATCACCAAATGCTGCATTTTCTCCCTTGAGAAGCCTCTAATGCAGCTGCTTTCAGTTGATGCTTGTTTGTGGGTCTGTCTGTTTTCAGTTTGTTATTTAACAACTGAAAAGCTCTGTTGTGTTGAGATCAGATGACTGACTTGCCTGATGAAGAATCTCTCATGCCTTTGCCTTGAGAAACTCTGGGGTCTTGCAAAATGATTTGGGTCGTTAGCCATTTGCCCTGGGAAGCACATTCTGTTCAGTTGTGGAGCATGTGGCTGAAAATGAGAATATAGCCATGTACACTTCAAAACTCATCCTGCTGCTTGTATCAGCAGGCACATCATCATTAAACACTAGTGACCCAATTTGGCAACCATACACGCCAATGCTATAACATTACATTTACTGTTTACTTGACAAATAATGTGGAATTTTTTGGATCATGAGCGGTTTCTTTATTTCTCTACACACTTTCCTTACTGTTCTGGTTTATGGTGATTCTGTCCAGAGATTTTTGTTCTTCAGAAATCTGCAGGCACTTTTGTTTTCTAAAGAAATCCAGTTTGGTCTTTTGTTCTTGTTGTAAATTCCCTGTTTTTGTATCTTTGAAGGCATCTAATGACAGACTTTGACAATAGTACGCCTACCTCAATGAGAGTTTTTTGACTAGCTTAGATGTTGGGAAAGGCTTTATTAGAAAAGGGAAAAATCTAGCTGACTACCATGTGCTTTCAGTCCTTTTGGTGAAAATGAGGGACTATGTTTGTTAAAAAAAATGCTTAAATTCAAAAGCGGTTCAAGCTCACGCTTTAAATCAAGCTCTTTGATTTAAAATCTACAACTAGTGCTGTGAGAGGCGAAATTACAAAAATGTTGCCATTGTCTAAACACAAATGGACTTAATGTGATCAAAGGTTAGCTGTCCATTTCAGATTGTTATTATATACCCAAACACAAGCTTATAAGGGCTTGAGCAGATAAGCATTTTGAATTGCTATTGATTATTTGTTTGTAAACATAAATGGAGTATAAATATAGTTGCCTGGTTTGAGTCTTGTACTGAAACATATTTATCACTGACCCTTTACCATATCCATGCATGCTAGCCTTATAAATATTTTATCATAGAGAATTATAAAAAACAAAAACATTTGAAATACACCAGTCTGTGTATATAGAAGAGGCTGTTTTTATTACTTCATTATTTCAAGTCAGACAGCCTGATAGAGTACCAAAAACCTAATTAACGCAACTCTGGCATCAATTGCAGAGCACTGGTTGCCGGTAGTTGAATAAACAAGCTCTAATGTTATGGTACAAGCTGTGGCCTCTTTGACCCAATGCCTCTGCTCCCACAAAATGAAAGTACTGAGGGTCTTCCATAAGTGAAATGTACCACCATTGTCAGCCACCAGGTACTGGGCCTTCAACTGTGGTAATGTCTTAAGTTCATTTGGGATCAACGCCCTTCATTTGGACTTTTCATAGTTCAGCTCTGCTCAAATACAGGCTGCCTTTGTAACACTGACCCATTTAAGATCAAACAATGGCTGAATTGAGTAAGACCCTCAAAGCAACCACACTCTTCTGCATTTTTGACATGCTTCTGTGATAATGTGGAAAAAAAAGAATTACAAGAATGTTTCACAAAAAGAGTTGAAAACAGAGCAATACAAATATACTCAGTTAAAAACAAAACAAAAAAAAGGAAATACTGTATTTAAGCATGCATTACAAGCACGCGTAGTTTAAAAACAAAAACATCTAACCAGGATTTAAATACAGCCTCTGAGCCATTTTATTCTCTCTCTCTCTCTCAATGACTAGAAAACAGTCATTGGTGTGTCTCCCTCTCTCTCTTTCTGTCTCTCTCCACCTTCTCAGTACCTTCTGCACGTTTTGCACGTCAATCCTTCCAAAGTTCACACACTGTAGGCATTAAACCATTTATCCCATTTTTGAGAACAGTTTAGTCAAAATAGTCTTATTGGATATGGATATAAATGCAAATACAATGAATGTGCCCATCTTTCTACATCAACCAGAAAACCTCCACTTTAAGCCAACTATATTTTGCCATCTAGTGGTACAACATACAAAATGCCTTCTCCTAAACAAAGAAACCTTCCTCACTTGCTTAAAGCTTTCTTGAATATATTCACAATTTAGGAAAAACTACCAAAATAGAACAATCTTAACACTTTGTTGTCATCATGAATTAATTGCAATTAACATTAAATTAGATAAATTATCTTTTATACATGTAAAAATATATCCCAAAGGCTAAACACCAGAGCCTGTGGGCTTATTTACAGTGTCCTTGCTGCTTTGTAGTTTGCTCATATCGCCGAGGCGTTTTAAAAAACTAAAAAATAGTCCAGTGGTCTCAGTTTTGAACACCACAGGCTTGCTGCTGGCTGGAACAGTGTCACTAGTTATCTGTACATCGTTGTCTGTGGGCTGCATCACAGGAGCTGAGGAAACAGGTGGCTTGATTGTGTTTTCTGCTGATGTGTCATTTGTGTCTTCAGCACCTGATTGTTTTAAGTTGTGAGAAATGTCAGTATAATCAAACACTGGTTTGGAGGGAGGGTGTCCGGCGCCCTCTTGCTCTGGCATCGTCCCTTTTTCTTTAGCCACATGATTTGGAGTTCTGACGGGCAGTTCAGTCCACCGATTACTTTCCCCTGCCTCGGTTTTTGGGACTTTAGTAGGCAGCGTATGGCGGCGTCCAAGGTTACGTTTAGGGGAAGGTTGAGGTTTGAGCAAAACTTGAAGCAAATCCTCATTGCTGGGGTCATCAGGATACCTATCCGCTTCCTCATCAAATGTGAGCTGACGGCGTATGGGCGCATTTGGAGGAGGAGACTTCTGATTTTCCAGAGAGTAGTCCCCAGATGAGACGCTGCCACGGCTGTTCTGAAAACGCAAAACTTTTTTAGATGCTTCACGCAGCTGTTGGGCCTCCTCCTCATTATTATCTTGCAGATCTTCCTCATTATCATCAAAAGATCTAACTGTGGTCATAAGTCTAACAGTCCTTTTGAAAGGGTTCCTAAGTCCTCGAGAGTCCTCTTCTTTGGAAGTTTTCATCTCTTCTTCATTAGAATTTTCACTCTCTGCCATTGTGTCCTCGATGTCTGACTGGGCTTTGTGCGAGTTCCGTAAGTTCGCAGTGAGTTCAACTGCTGAACTCCACTCTTTTCTGCCCATGTCCTTAGCTCTAACTGAGGCTTGAATCTTTTGATTTACTGGGGGAAGGGTTTCCTGAGAAGTAATTTCTGAAAGGCTCCCGTTATTGGGACTACCATTAGTTGGGCTTCCACGAGTCGATGAGGGCTTTTCTGCTCTTCTCCTAGAACCACGTTTGATGACAAAGTTTTGTAGCACAGATTCTAATGCAACACTATCCATTTCCTTATCTCTACTGGAGCAGGTAGCTGTGGATCTCCGCTTGGCTGCAATTTCCAGTCTGTCTCTGTGTCTCCGTTTCACCTCTGCAGTCTCTCTAGCTTTGTTTTCCTGCAGGAAAAAAAAAATCCCAGTTCAAACCCTTTAATTTTTCTTTTATCTCAGTACAGGAATATGCCAGCACATATAGCACGTTTATTACCTGCATAGCTCGCAAAAATCTTTCACAAAAGGAGTTGAAAATGGAGCAACACTCTTCCAGTTTAAAATTCTTGGCATCCTCACAGAAGTACTGTGCCACTCTGTCACTTACAGACTGTAACTCCTGAAGATCAATTTCTACTTCTTTCAAGCAAACCTCCGCTTCCTAATTGGAGCCAAAACCAAAACATTAGAGCATATACTCTCTATTAAAATTCACACAAACTGGACCAAGTAACGAATCACCCACCATTAGAAAATCCTCCATCTGTGCCTTTAGGTCTTCCTGCTTTAAAGTGTTTGCATTGGCATCTTGCACTTTCTTTATTTGCTTTCGATACTCCCCTTCAATGTCACCTTGATGTATTCTAAAAGAATTTTTGAAAGCATTTCTTCTCTTATTCTGATGATACAGCAATACAAGAAGAAAAAAGCCATACAAGACACTCCTATATGGCTTTTAAAAAGGTATTGCTTACCTTGCTGCAGCTTCAATGTGTTTGAGCTGTTCTGGAAATTTAAGCAGTGCTGTGTCCACCTTCTGAGCTTGCTGTGATGAATTAGAAAGTTTGTTGAAAATCTAATTATGCAACTTCATCTTAAGGTGAGAAACACAGACTTCTCAAACAAGTAAAAGCCACTTGCCATCACAACATAGTGCATAAGATTCATTCCAGGTTTGTTTGCTTTGGTATCCACTAGTTTCAACAGAGAAGACATTTTGAAGCCAACTGCATTGCCCGCGTAGCCGCCCTATGATCAGATAAACATATTTAGATCAAACAAATATAAATACAAAGAAAAGTCATCCAAGACTCCACAAACACAATCATTATATACTCACAGCATTCATGTAATTTCCAGTCTTAAGGACCAGGCGAATGACAGCATGAAGATTATCGCAATCTAGCAGCTCTAAAAGAAAACATATATTGTTAACTCCAACTCCAAATGGGCGTACAACTCTGCTTTAATGGGTCTCATGTTTCAAACTCAAGGAATGCAGACATTACCCCTTCCAGCAGTGGTCAAAGTACAGATGAATTCTTTTACTTCATCCATAAGGGGAAAAAATTCCTCCTTCAGCACCAAGCAGCTCAAACGCTCTTCATAGCTAAAAGACAAAACGTTTCCATCATTATTACCACTGACATTTAACATGTGATTTTCATTGAATTACACTCAGGTGGCTTACCTGGGGATCTTGACCAACAGTAACATAAATTGATCTGCTTCAGGGAGAGCAGACATGTCACCTTTGAAATTAACCAGCTGCTTTACCTGCATTTGTGAAATCAGAAAATCTGATTATGTATTTGCAAAGTAAATAAACAAAGGTTTAGAATCACATGACGCAATAGACATGTTTAAAAAAAAACAAAAAGCAACTACAGTACCTCCCCTTCATCCGGAAGCATCTTGCATAATTCCTGCAGTTTTCCAGTACCAAAGCCCAGGCCATTTCCTGATTTGATATCCTCAATCATGTCCTTTATAGACCTGTAATAGAGGTCAAGTGAATCAGTTATCTTTAATTATGTTTTTACTGTTGCTTTGAAATATCTCATTAGTTCTGAGTGTCTGCTTTCATATCACACTTTTCTATGCTTGGTAAAAAAAACTTGGAGAAAAAAAAAAAGCTGCTGACACATACAAGCCTCTACCTGCTCTAATCACTTTATTTCAACCCTCAGAAAAATACATGCTGTGCAGGACATGAAAATGATGGAATGGAAATGTGCTCAGATTGCAGAAAAACATATTTGGTAACAGCATGAGAAAGAAAAAAGTAGTTAGATTAATGTATCCATATGTTGTTCTCTTGTTTTGCTGGTGACACAGTAGTTTGATCACAAACATTTTACGGATGTTAACAGTAACAGGATTGTTTTCATTCCTTTTAAGATCTGTTGTTTATGACAACTAGCTTTAGGCAATAGATTTACAATACCTCGCAAAAGTGTATCTGTAAGTTACATCAGGGAGATAACCTGTTAGAGCTGTAGAACAGTCTAGTATAGATCAGACCTGCCAGGACATGTCGGCTTTCAGAGATTTTGTGAGTATGATGCAGTCTTATTGCATACAAATATGCCTGTCTCACCTTGTCCTCAGTACAGTGTAACATGGAAAGATTATTGTGCAAAATACTCACACCTTCACAGTGCTACCACTGACTCACCGCTTGAATTGCTTTAGGAAAATTCCAATGTTCATGCTCCTCTTGGAGCTGAGGACAGAAATCTGGGGGGCAAAAAAAAAGGAGAACAGAGACCGGATTAAAATCTGCTTGTCAGCTGCTAAAACGGTTTCATTGTTGACTTGAGCTCTGTATTTCGTATCACAGACATCTCAACTTTCCAAAGAGACAGTCGAATCCAAAGGTTAAGAATTCTTTGAGTTGATTGTATTGAACATTCCAGGCAAAGATGCAGTTTTTGCACCTTTTCACCATTTCTCTTACAAAATTCTAGGTGAAAGGTCAAAGTAAAAAGTTAAAATGTGTTGTTAGTCAAACCATGATTGATCTACACTTCATTAAGTAAATGTGCCTAGTGGTGTTTATTAAGGACGGTAGCTTAAATACAGAGCATGGACAACAGAGTGATGTCAGTGAGAACACAATTAGACCTTCCTTCAGCAAACAAATGAAAATAATAATACTCCACCCTTGTACTGAGTGATTTTACATCATTACATAATGTTTCTGACAGAAACATTATACTATTGTTGTCATTTATTGTATTTATATATTGCAAAGTTGGGCCTATAAAATGTAAATTGTAAAATAAGCAAATGTAAATTGCAATTTTAAGTTTCACATAAAGGGTAATAAAGTTCCTATAGTATCACTATATTCCCAGTTCATAAAATCACCACTTCGGTCACTCTGGTTTTAAATGTTAGGAGAGGAAAACATTGCAGGGACGTCTGTTTTTTCTTATATGTAAGCTTGGGGGTGGGGGGGGGGGGGCTAATTCAGGTCAAAAGAACTTGCTTCCATACCTCAGCAATAAACAGGAAAGAATATAAAACCTTTCAATCTATTGTACAAACCTTGGGGGTCAAAGTTCCACTACATGAACGGGTGATAGTGACACATTTATAGCCTGACTAGCTGCACTCACCATTTCCCCTGCTGTGGCAGAACTTGGCAGGCCCCTCAGACTCTGACGGTTCAGAGCTTTGATTTGCTGCTGGGCCTGCTTGTGGCTGAACAGCTCCTCCATATGATCAGTATCCAGCTCATATTCCCCATCAGTTTTATCTGCTGTCCAGATGTTGTGCTTTCCTATAACTGTGTGTTTGGGTAGGGTCTCCCAGTTGAAGTTGCGCATCTTGGAGCGCCGGCGCTCCAACCTTGAAATTGGACCCAGGCCATGTAGGGATGGAGGTGGAGGAGGTGGTGGCGGAGGAAGTGGAGGTGGTGGGGGTGGAGGTGGGGGTGCAGGAGGACCTCCTGGCTGCATCTTTTAATAAGAACCTCTCAGCAGGTTTTGAATGCATCCACACTCATATTCATGCATAAAAGCTGAATTTCAGCATATATTGGAATGCAGTGAATGTAGAAGCAATTCTGGTCGTTTTTACAGGAATGTGGTGCAACAGTCAGTCCTGGAGTGACTTGTTCAAAGTGTTGTCAGTTAGGATGATGCATTCCGACTGAAAGAAACAAAGCAGGGTGGGGACACATAAGCTACAGATCTTCATACACTCTACAACAGTGAGCAGCTTTGTTTAGCACAGAGTACAGAATTTACTTTCTTTACTGTACATAAGATTAATTATGGGAGTGATGCCGCCGATTATTTTCATAAAAAGTTTCCTGAAACTTGTGCAAACACTATAATAATTCATGATCCACTTTGGAAACGCATAGTGGCTACTTTAAATCTGCCATAACAGTCACTTTAGGAGATCTAAACGCTCCTGGTGTTTTATCCAGTACAGAGCTATGCTTGTCCACCGTGATCGGTAAACTACTAAAACCAATGTTTGTTCAAACACTTAGCATTATTTTTAGTTAAAGACCGGAGAGAAAGAAATTAAAAGTCAACTCACCTTTGTGTTGGACTCAGCACAAGTCCCATTACTCCGCTTCCCTTTTTGTTTCTTTTCTTATGGCCCTCTTGCTGAAATTTCAAAAGTAAAGAGTGACATCAGCCTGGATAGAGTGTCGAAACTACCTGCGTGTAAATGACACGCCCAGGTGAACTCACTTAAAATCCATGACAGCCCACACCTTCCCAGGCACTCTGGGATTGGCTTCTTTCTTTCTCTCTCTCTCTTTCTTTTCCCTTTGGAGTTTGGGGAGGCGCTGCGTTTCTATCCATCTGTCAATGAGTTGCGTGAGTAAGCGGTCAACTAGAATGACAAATATTCTGACTCAGAGAGAAAACCCATTGAACATATTTAAAATGTAATAAATACATTATCAACTTAATTAAAAATGAATTAAATGTTATATACTTTAGTAAATATTCCTGCGGTGAGACCGTCATTGATTTGAATTCATTATATATATTAATTTTCAACTAATATTCAGGCTTTAATTCTATATTATGGGAGTTCTCTCACAAAGGTAAGCGGTATAATAAGTCCAGCTCTGATTGGCTGCGTGTCGTTTGACTTCCGCAAACATAACTTGCCGCTTTGATGGAATCGCAACCCCCCCCCCCCCCCCCCCCCCACTCCATTTTTTAAGCATAATTTCACATTTTAATGCACAAGAAAAACTTAAATTCTCACATTTGTCTGTACATATTTTGACCGAGACCAGCACCAACATTTCTTCTTGGTAAACTGCTTGAACCTTGCTCCGTAGATGCTCGTTATCAGATAACGATAACGGATTGCTCACCAGTCACAAGCCCAGAATGTGTATTTGTTTTTTTGTAATAGAGTACATTTAACACCACTAATACAAATTAAGTCGACTGTTTTTTCTATGTGGTGTATATTTATCAAAATCCCACAGGATTTCGCCTTCGACTACATGCCTCAGTTTGAGCTCTGATGACCATATAAGGAAATCCGTACAACGCAATCGGACCCCTGAGCTGGGGACTCGGTACTTAAAAACTTTAGTCCCATTAATAAAACAGGACTGCAAGTCATATTATGATAGAAAATTGACATAAACATTTTTCAAGATCGATACTTCAAATCATCCCGCAAATTATCTGCAATGCGTTAAACAGTGTTAGTATGCAAGCCATGGCATTTTCTCAGATACTGAGGAAAACTTGCATGTTGTTTGCCTTTTCCAATGGAAAATGACCTGTGGGATAAAATAAGATTTTAAGCAGGAAGTGAAAGCTATATTGAGGGAAGTCTGAAGGGACTGACAGTAAAGAATATATTTAACCCTTGTATGGTGTTCGGGTCTGTGAGACCCGTTTTCAGTTTTTCTCAAAAGAAAAATTAAACAATTAATTATTTTTTCAACCTGAAATTCATTGGCTTTGGCTTATTTTCTGTGAAGAACATAAATCCGAACTAATTTTCAATGACCTCATACTGTACCTCCCCCTACGCATTTACATTACATACAAGGTGTTCGGGTCCACTGGACCCAGGCCTAATAAAAGTGTTGAAAGTGTAGGTCCTGTGTTCCCACACTCTGTCTTCCTCCTTTCTGGTGCTGCTGATAGTGTTTTCTTCCCCTCCTGCTCCCGCACAAAGTTGCAGCATTGTTGAAAATTCAACTATCAACACCGTCTGCTCTGACATTCCCACACATTTTACCCTATTTCTTGAGGGATCCAAATTTTATTTTCTCATACCCTGTCCCACCTGCAAATTAGGGGCATAATACTATAAATAAGACTTTGCCAGTGTGGTTCTTTATCACAACTGATCAAGATGGCAAAAGATTATCTGCTGCGAGGGCCATCCAATTGAATTTGGAAGAGAGAGGGGCTTCGGATGATGATGTTGACAAAGAGGGTTCAGAATATTTCACATTTCTGAAAATTCAGAGTCTGACAGTGACTTTGAAGAAGAGGATGAGGTTGAGCACCATTTAGTAACAAAACGAAGACGAGTACCCCATCTGCAGCCAGCTCCAGGACCAGAACAAGCCCACCAGACAGCAAGAGAAGAAATATGGATGTCAATAACTGGTGAAATTGAATGGTCTTCTTGCCCAAGAAATGAGCCACCCTGCAGAGCTGTTACTGTGATAATCCAGGGCCAACACGGCTGAAAGTTACTCATGTGCAGGACATCAAGTCTTCATTTGAGCTTTTCATCCCAGATTCCATCCAGAAAATTATTCTGGATTGCAGTAATCTAGAAGGAAGGTGTTTTTTTGGAGAGAGGTGGAAGGAGATGGACCAAATTTATCTAAGAACCCCAAAGGCCTACTTTGGGGTTTTTATCCTTGCAGGAGTTTTCAGGTCCAAAGGGGAATCCACAGAATCCCTGTGGGATGCAGAAACCGGCAAGAACCTTTCCGTGCATCAGTGTGTCTGGAAAACTTCCACAAAATTTCCAGGATTATCCGTTTTGATAACTGAGACGACAGACCAGCTCGACGGCAGAGAGACAAGCTAGCTGTCATGAGGACAGTATGGGATAAGTGTGTGTACCACCTCCCCCTGTCTTACAATTTAACATAAAATTGTTTGATAGTGTTAATTTGGAAAGCCAAAACTCTAGCGGGTCCACCAGACCCATGAACACTGGCTGAGTAACAAAAATATGAACACCACACAAGGGTTAAGACTTAATTACAAGACCAAATGTGTGACCACAACAAACTATCATATTATATAACTTATAAAGGTAAGATTAGATAAGAGTGTGTTATAATCTAATCTCTTAACCTTAATCTCTTATTCTGATTTTATCTGAGAGCACTGTGACCATTAAAAATCTATTTGTATTAATGGCAGAGAAGTTTGAAAAAGCAATCATGTCTGTGATTCTAATATTGACAGATTGATGGCTTTATTCACTGCATACACCACCTCAAAGAAAACATTCAGTTTCTTTAGGCTACTTCTGGTCGCCCTGTCTCATTCTTTTAAGCCAACATCAAAAACCTTAAGCGAACTTTCAGGGAAAAAAAAGTGTATTTTAAGGAATAAGAAATAAGGTAATCCACTGAAAGCATGTTGCAGATATATTTTATCATGTACATAATTAAAATTACATACTGAATATTGTGAGTTTTCTTTACATACATACTGTGAACTGTAACCATACGAAACTGACAGCCCCTGTGTCGAAAGCACATCTAAGTGAAACAAAACATCCAGCAGACTTTATTGGATTTGCAGAAGATAAAGACAATCAGCTGACTAAAACAATCTAAGTAACATACAAATTATGTTACAAACAGGTAAATAAATAACGCAAACTATAACAAATGAGCTCATACATTCTGTTTTTGATGACGCTGACACTTGTACTGTAACCTAAAGTGCACCTTGATCCACTATTCCCATTCAGTATTTCAAAAGGAAGTTTTGCAGTTGCACAATGCCAGCTCCTACAGTCACTGCAACACTGGCTGCGTGCCATGTTTTGATACGGATTTCTTTATGATTGTTGAGATCTGATTAGATTAGGAATTGATGGGGATTTGCTGTTAAACACAAATGTCATGTTTGTTCAGGCTTGTTTCCATGTGTAAACTCCAGAGTAAAAAAGACAGATAGTTGCAATGGTGCTGGACTTGATCTAACACTGTATCCAAAATTTAGGTGTAAAATAATTATGACTGTATATTAGGTTAGAGAAAAATCATGTTTGCTAAATATATATATATATATATATATATTTACTGTATATATATTCCCCTTCTACAGAAACTGTAAACTGACCATTCAGGCAGGGATTTTAACAGTGACAGTAGAAACATAGTGGGGCAATTTTAAAAATGAATCTATATTCTGATGTGTTTGACTCAAAAGTGTTAAAATTGATCTCATGATCACATGTGCATAAGGAAAATAAATATAATTTCTGAACATTGTGACTTGCTATTTTTTTTTAAGAATTCCTCCTATTTGATGTACACTGAAATATTAAAAGGGAACCTTACACAACAATACAAATACATCAAAATAATGCATGTGCAAACTGCAAAGGAGAATCTCGACAATAGTTGACTATCCTGTACATATATAAGAGATGGAAATGATTGTGCTAACTAAAGAGTAAGAAAATAACATGGGGTAATTTTGTGATTTAACATAAAACAACATAAGAACAACTTAAAAAGTTGTCCATCTATGTAATAAATCATACTGAAAAACATTACAAAAGAGCTATATCTGGCTGCTACTTATTCTACAATATACTCCTTTATCCATTTAAATTCGCCATCTAACCACAATGCCAGCATGAAACTGTACATGTCAAAATGCTGAACCCTGGATGCATATTACTGCTCCTCCAGCCATGATGGCTTATCTGATCCTGGGGGCTTTAACTTTACATTGAACTGTATAAGAGTTTGTTCTAACTGCTGCTGGTTGCCAGCAAAATAAGCGGAGATGGCATTATGGAAGAGAAGCAGCTGCTTGTGCATCACCTTCACCTAGAAGAAAAGAGAGGAGAGAAAATGACATTACAAACATGGTTTCAGGTGTTTACATGAAAGCACAGCCTGCAGACATTTATTTGGATCACTAACTGCTCGGAATACATTCCTAAAAATAACTTGCACATTCCTCTGAAGCCTATTCTCAGGAGTCAAGCAGGCCGTTTTAAAGATCTCAGAAAATACTATCTTAAGTTTAACTTGAATTTATTTGCTATTTTACATTTATCTGGCAAGAATTTCCATGTTTTTTTTAACAGTTCTTGTCATGAGTGACATTTCATTTTCCTAAAGCCAGATTTATTAACCAGGGATCAGAGTGCCAGGACCTTCACCACAACAACTGTCTGATCCACAAAACACCGAACTCCTACAGCCCCTTTCTGCAAGTGATGGCCCCACAGGAGGGATTGCTGATGTACTGCTTTTGGGCTGTGCCCATCCAGGCCCTGTGGTTTTAAGTATCTTGGAGTCTTGTTCATGAGTGAGGAAAGAGTGGTGCAGGAGATTGACACTGTACTAGTCTGTTGTGGTAAAGAGAGATCTAAGTGTGAAAGCAAAGCTATCAATGTGCATTTCCAACCTTACCTAGGGACCCAACCTCAGAGTATTGACTGAAAGAAGGAGACTGTGAATACAAGTAGCAGAAATTAGCTTCTTCTGGAGAGTTGCTGGGTTCTAAAATATGGGTCACTAATTTGAGCCACTATTTATAGTAGTTGATTCGAAGCATCCTCAACATTTTACCTGCATCTTTGTTCAAAACTGTCTTTCAGTCTATCGGCCCCCGTGTGCTCTATATAACTAGTGCTCCACTGCTCTTCGGCCAAGTCCCTGCTTATTTTAAGAAAGATGCCATTCAATCTCTTAAAAAAAAAAAAAATTGACTCTTCTCATCCTCAAAGTTATACACCAATCTAAAAATGACTGTTTATTGGTAGCAGTTTAGAAAAGGTTGAGACTAAGTAGCATACATCTCTTTTAGACAAATGCAGCATTCTTGGTACATTTAAATCTGGCTTTCATAGAGCTCATTCCACCAAAACAGCTCTCTTTAGTCTCCAGTGACATTTCTATGCAAAGCGATGCAGGAGAATGTTGTTTTGCTGATGCTGGACCTGACCTCTGCCTTTGATACTGCTGACCATGACATGATTCTCCACTTCTCTTGCCTACTGTGTGTCACGAGGTTCTGTTATGGGGCTCTTATTTTGTCTATCTGTTCCATCTTCAGCATATTTTGAGCACTTTTAAATGACATTTATTGTCACTGCTACACAGATGACTTTCAGTTAAATATCTCTTCTAAGCCCAAGATGTTTCTACTGTGACTTAGACATAAATGCATAAATGATTAGACTGTATTAAAGGTTGGATGGATGGCAATTTTCTCCAGCTTACTGAAGAGGAAACAGAAGTCCTTGTTTGTGCCCCTGTCAGATCTGTGCTTAAGGCAATGGAGATTCTAGGTCCCCTTGTCACATCTGATAAATCTTCCATCAGGAACCTTGAGGTCATTTTTGACTCAGCTTTGTCCCTGGAAGCTGACGTGGTTCGCTCTTGCTTTTACCAGTTGAGAAAAAATTCCCAGGTGAGTTTCAGGCTCTAAACTGGAAATTCATACTCATGCCTTTATTTCATCACTTTTAGATTTTTGCAATTCGGTGTTTACTTGTTTCAACAAATCTTCCCGGAGATGTCTGCAGCTTGCTCAGCATGCAGCTACGACACTGCTGACTGAGTCTTCCAAGTACTCAAATGTCACACTGATACTAATTCAGTTGTACTGGCTTCGTCATTAACCTTCAGAGTGCGCTTTAAGATTCTAGCGCTGACTTTTAGAGCTCTGCATGATCAAGCATCAGTGTACATGAGTCAAATTTTACATTCATACATCACCAGCAGGTCTCTGAGGTCATGTGATCAGGGTCTATTGGTTTTGCTTCACAAAAGACTGAGAACTAAAGGCGACTGAGGTTTTTCAGCAGTGTTCCCCAGACACTGGGAACTCTCTCCCACTGAGCTTAAGATCTGTGGACTCTGTGGTCTCTTTTAAAAAGCAGCTAAAAACTCATTGTTAAACTTACTTTATGTTTTTGTGATGAAGCACTTTGTGATATTTATCTTTAAAGGTGCTATATATTCAATTTTACTTTGCTTTACTTTCACTCCTCCAAGTAAGGAGCCAGTTAAGGACGTTTGGGCATCCAACTAGGACATCTCATAGTTGAGATGCTTTAGTCATTCCTGTCAAGAGGAGGCCCCTGAGCAGATGCAGGCACACACTAGAGAGATTAAGTCTCTCGGCAAGGGCAGCTCTTTTTTCTGCCAATATAAGTTCTAATTGAGGTTTTACCTTGAAAGTAGCAGAAATGCAAAAGATTCCTTCTTTTTGCTGTGTAATGATAGCAGTTATATTCAACACTGTGCTCACTAAACACAGTAACATGGGTATCCTTCAAGCAAGTTAGAAGAGACATTGGCAAGACACAGTACCGTACCAAATATTTTAAATATGATTGGGGTTTTTCTTGTGTTTTTTTTCCACGTTCAGAATGACCATCTCAAAACTATTACGACCAGCTGTTTTTAAGGAGGCATATCATACTGCTAAAGGCAGTTGTTTGTGCCCTTAATGTTTGCAAGTGCCTAGCCTGTTTCAAAACCACATCATCCATGAATGAACCCTGACTTTGGGTGTGGTTTAATCTAGGCTTTGCTTCATGTGAAACCACAATGATGTCAACAACACTGATGTCATGTGGTTGCCAATGCTGCATGATTAGGTAAAAATCACTGGAGCCAAAACCAGTCCCTGTACCCGTCCTAAGTTTTCAACCCTCAAAAATGTAAATGTCATCACCTGCAAGCAAAACTGCAGAGCCTGAGTGTGTAATTTCATAAGGAATAAAAATGGTATGAAAAAAGGAATGGGACAGCATTTTAAACACTATAAAAAAGATTAATGAATTAAATTTGTGTGCAATAAAGGAGAGGTTGTACTGCCCTGATTTAAATCTAAATGTTATTGCAACCTTTTGGGTTGCCTGTGTGTCTGTTTGTTGTTTCCTCATACTTTTCTTTTTAAGTTTAACCTAAAGGTACCCTTAGGTATAGTCTGCAGAAATTCAGAAAGTATGCACAAGACCTCAAGAAATCTGCCAGAGAGCCCTCATGCGCTTGATTTGACAGTAGGGCAGCCTTAAGCCCTCAAAGGCTTTAGCACAAATGTGCCACAAAGTTGGTAAGTCTCTGAGTGTGGACACTGGGATTATCTCCTAGAAGCAAGGCTTGCTATTCAGCAGCGATCTTGAAATGCTTCAAGCACTTCTTTAGATAATGACTTAAAAAAAATACCCAAATTAATTGAAATGGTCTGAGACATAAAACCTGCATGTGCAGTGTAACGAGGAAATCTGAGGGGGAAAAAAAAAGTGCCAACTTTGCCCAAAAAAAGTGAAGAAGTTATACTTGTATCACTATCTTTCACTACTAGAGCTAAAAAGAATAATAATTCAGAGGACTGCACTCTTTAAACATGCAGGGATTTCAAGAATAAAACTAGACTGTAATCTGAACCTTGTTTTCTTCCAGGAATTTAAGCTTGATGGTGACATCACTACGCAGCCTTTCATATTTGTCTCTGTGGATCTGGTACTCATGCTGAGCCATCTCAATGCGAACCACGCCAGCTGCATCCCTTGGTCCCAAACTCAGTTCCTCCAGATCAGAGCGATAGGCATCAAACTCAAGTCTGAACACAAACACAAGACTGTGAGTTATTTTCCAGGCAACCATCAAGTTTAACCACTTAATGGTTGTACATCTTATTAGTTCAGTACCTTGCATTTTCGTATTGCTTAATCGTCATCAAAGTATCTTCCATTGTTTTGTTGACCAGTGTGTTGACACTGGATACGAAGAAGTTGATGGCACCAAGCAGAGCCTCGCCATTCTTACACAACAGCTTTTGTGTTTCTGCATTATACCCAAACTCATCCTGCAGAGAAATACAGAGGTTTTACCTGCCAATGTCATGACATGTTATATGGGGAGATTCTGCAATACTATACCTGCAACTCTGGGGACTTCTGGCTGAGGTCAGTGAAGGCATCTCCTAGAGCCTGCTGCGTCTGCACAATTCTTTGAAAGTGATCGGTGAGAGCGGTGGCCAGCCTTAGGATGTTTTCATACTTGCTCTTCGTGTCTCTTAACACGTCAATCTGAGCCTCAAGTTCCAGGTCTACTGTCCGTGAGCCTCGGCCAAACTTTTCTGAGAACATCTGCTTTGTACACTGTGCAATGAATATGAACAGAGATCAGCACACTGTGTCAATGCAACCTGATGTAGTCTTTGGAACACAGACATATCCAAGCATATCTATTCCATTTTAAAAACACAGCATGCACACCTAGTGCAGAATACCTTGTACGTGTTTATGCCCCATTTCTTCACACTGTCCAGTTTCTCCACTGCTACACCACGAGAAACTTCTTCAGTTGAATTTGTGTTATGATTCGACGACCCTAAAAAGAACATAAAAGCTAGAAATAAACACACAGTGTACACAGTACTGGAGCTTCTTCTATGAGGAGAAGTTTTTAAGGCAGTGGTTTACGGAAAATAAGTGAGGACAGTGTGGACAGGGTGATGAGCATGGTGATACCTGGATGCTGCTCTGTGTGGTGGGCAAGTCGACTTGCTGCAGATTGACTTTTAGGCAAGTTAACACCCCTGGATTTCATGCGAATGTCTGAAATGAACATGCCAGTGATATAGAGTAAGAATGAGAGGAAGACATGTAAAAATGACTGTAGTGAAACATGCCAGAGCAGCTTGGGAGTGAGATATGCCGCAGAACAGCAGAGCATGAAGACCGAAGCCCCTTTCTGACATGGGATTTGTACAATTGCTGGCTTCATTAATCTGTTGAAGTAATTCAGTCATTCAGACACAGGTAGCTTCTGTGTGAATCTTCAAGCATTCCCACAATATTTGTAGAAATAACCATGGTAACTGGACTGGATATTATGTTACACAATGCTCTTATATCCAGATCAATCCTGTGTCAGTGGTACTTAAGTCATGAAATGTGACATACTGCATTCACACAACATGTGTAAATGTGTGCACTTTCTTTGATTTGTAAATGATCATGGAGAAAGTGCGCTGCTATACGCTGTGCATTCAGACATGAAGCCACCCACGGAAAAGGAGTGAAAGTCCAAAAGGAGCTTAAAAACTGTTATGCTCTGCAGTGGAGGACACATAAAGAGCAGGGTTAGAGGGGTTTTGAAGTAAATAATAATCCACCAGGCAGGCTTCACATGCACAATAAAAGCATTAAAAAAAGAAGATGAAAATGGAATTCATGGGATGAGATGCAAGTACCAAATACTGGCAAAATGGTCAAAGTGCATTTCAAAGTACAGAACAGAACAGATTTTTTTTAGACATCAACACAACATTGAATGTGACAGCCCTGTAATATCTGGTTAGTTCATTCCTATTTTTGAAAGATGCCAAAACATTACTTCTTGCTGAAGCTGTTCAGTGGCAGAGTTCGGTAGGTACAAGCAAGGTTACATACAAGTCCGCTCATCAAGCCTCAAAACCTCTTACAAGGGGGCAAATAAGACCAACATATCAAGGTTAAATAAGAAAGAAAGGGGTTATTAGAATACACAGCCACCTGGTCCTGGTGCAGGGGCTTGTCTTCTGTCCAGATACTCAGGGTTGAAGTAAACTGCGGGTCCTAAGGAATATGGATGTTTGTGACATAAACCAGGAGACTGCAGGTCAGCAGCTCTCTTGTGACACACAAAGAAAAGCTCCTGCTATTGTTTCTTAAAAGATGCACTAAGTATCAACCTCTTTCAGTAACTGAAAGACAGTACAAGCACTGGTCTCTGACACAGCCTTTATCTAACAACAGCCAGAACATCGTGAAACAAAATATCTTTAAGGGTATTTGTGTCTGTCAGCCCCTGGAAAAGGAGTTGCCGGGTCAACTGTACTTATTAAAAATCCTGTTCAACTGATGTGTGCGTTTTAGCATGAAAATTACTTACTGAACAGCAACTTGTACTTAATGCACCTTTAAATTTGTAATATCCCTGCAGATATTACTTAGAAGAATAAACAACAAAGCAATACCTGCAGAGAATGGAAGCATGGTTTGCTAAAAGTACCTTTGATACTGCTGGTTGGGATGATGCCCCCTGCAGGTCCTCCATAACCTCCAGAGACAATACTGGTTTCATTCAGGTTGGGTCCAGACACCATCACCTGCTGCAGATCCTGAGTTAAAACAGATAAACACAATTTATTAGCTTTTTCAAAGTATCTGCATGGATGTTAAGGTGCACAAAAATGCTGAGCACACTTGATAATTTTATGAAACAATGTAATTTTATTTAACTTGGTCAGACCCACAAAGCTGTAATCTTAAACATAAACATAAATGTATGTCATCCATAACTTTTAGTTAAAATGAACAGAATCTATTTTTTGTAAAGCTGACCTGCAGACAGATAACATACAAAACATTTGATTATGAGCTAAAAATAATAATATTACTTGTAGTAGTCATACATTTCATTATAGAGGCCTCAGTATTGCTTATTATAATGCTACTAATGTCATTGCTGGTGTAGCTTTCTTAATCCCAATGGGCTTTACAAATGGTGCACCAACCTTTTAATTTTACTGACAGTTTGTCATGCAAACGCTCATTTATGTCACAGTTTCCTCCTGTAGGTGCTCTGAACGATTCAACGCTATCGGGTTGGAGGTACACATCTACTGTCCCTAGCTACAGGCCTTTACATGGTAGGGCAACATTTGGCCTAACCAGCCATGAACTGTACAATCACGCAAAATTTAGGGAAACTAGATACTGTTATAAGCAAAATAGCATTATTCATTTCCACAGTGAGTGAAGTGAGATGAAGCATCACTGACCTGCTCCAGACTGTCATCCTCTGGGAGAGTGCCTGTGTCTCCATTGCTGTTAATGGGGATCTCCATGGTTGCAGCCTTGCTCATGATACTGTCTGCCATAATGAAATCTCTGCAAGAAAGACAATAGCACATAAAGCTGGGGGAGAAAAACAGAACAATGCTAGCCTACATCGACACAGAATAACAGCTGGCTTACACTGATGCTAACGTGATTGACCAATAGCAACGGTGCTGATGTGGCTTGCTAGTGGGCTACTACCTGACAGCTAGCTTCAAATCCTCACCACTGTAGCTGAGACTGGAGCCAAGTTTCAGTCGCCAGAAAGACTAAACAAGTCGCGCGGGCAGTAGCCTTGAAATATAACATAAATTAAACGGAGGCACCGCTGTTTTTACTTAGTATCCCATACTACATCCATGATTACTCATCCTGAATCGTTCACATGATCATCTACCTGCTTCCATAGAATTCAGACAGAAAATCCCTGCATCCAGCCAGGTCGCAGCTTTAATAGTACGACTTCGGAATAAAGGTTTTCGTGATTTTTATTTTTGTTGTGCGTCACATTAGGTTCCATTTAAAAGCACTGTGCTTCAAGTGAAATGCACAATGTCTGTTTTTTAAATGTACTTTATGTGTCAAAAAGCAGGCTGAGAGGGATACTGTAATTTGATGCTCTTATTTTGAAGAATAATAACGTATCATCGTCGTCAAGCCTCCCCCATCTTCCACGTCGTACGGTGCTGACGTAGCGTTTTCCTCTGACCTGCAGTACCTGATTTCTCCTGAAGATGTCAGTAGCACTTCACGGCCCAGTAGAGAGAAACTAGAACATGGCACATCTAGAGTAACTCAATCAGTAGTATGGCTCTGGTCCCTCAAATGTTGTGAGTATTAATCATTAAAGCCTAGGTTGTTACATCTTAATCGTTCCATTGATTGCAATATCTCCTGAAATCAAACTGTATAAATACAGTCGTTTGTTTTGAGTTGTGAAAGGCTTTGAGATAGACCTCACCCTAGCAAACTGGCCGCACTTCCAATTATTTGCCTCATTTATTTCAATCAGGGACGCAAGCAAAGTGCACATGGCCTCCAAATGTAGAAGTTTTTCTCTAATTATTCCGGCTCGAAGCAGAGCACCAACCCTTCACACACGCCCACAAATTCCTAATGGTTAATTTTCCTCCATGCACTGATTACCTACAAGTGACATATTTTCCAGACTTCTAAAAATCTCCTCCTTCAATTTCAGTATTCTACACAGCATGAATTTGACAAGCGCATTTCTAGGATCAAAGCAGGCAAAATGGCAAATCATGTAGGTTATGCATGTTTCCCCCCCCTAATCAACAATCCACTTGTCAGCAGTGATTTGACTGGCATGGGTATGTGCTCCGCCTTTGATTCTCCTTCCAAATTAATATTATTTTAGCACCATCTTGGACTACTGCGTGCTGCACCAAGTATATTTTCTTGTTTCCTCAAACATTCTCAATTATGTCATCCCATGTCCAAAACGAACTAGATGTATGTAGAACCATGGTGGAATCTCGAGGTCAAGATGGTCAAACGGTATAGGTGAGCCTTTTATCCCAGATACACAAAACTGCAGTTGAAATTCTGCCTACATAAACTTTTGTATTTCAAAAACTGACAATCTGTCAAGCATGACCATGCCACATTGCAGTCAGCCATGTGTGAAAAGTTAAGACAGTTTTTGATGTGGTCCCATTAATCATGCATTCAGCAAAACTGCCCTGCATGCGGTCCTGAAACCGGAAGTCACTTTTCTGATGTGCATCATAAATACACATTGAGCAGAGTTATCACAAACTTTAAATAGTGGCTTTGAACGAAGGGATGTGCTCCAGGTTGCAGTAGTGCAATAATAAACTGAACATAATGATCAAACTAACTAAACCTCGACTCCAAACAAAGCATATCAGTGTTTCTGCCTATTGCATCTGTATAGTCACAGTTGGGAAAAGAAGGTGAGCTCAGACCAGTGTGTCTTCCAGAAATGGAAAAATGAATGTGTCATAGTCATAGGAGGAGTTTCAGTTCTTGTGATAATGCTCAGTTTTGGTTCCAGCTTTCATTTGTTATTGTTATGGCTTTTTTGTGTTTGCAGAGCCCTCAGTGTTTCCTTCTCTTGTCTCATTGTGTCTCATCTCTCTGTTAGTGCTTTTGTCTTCCTGCGTTCTCCTCTTTAACAACATGGGTACGTTCGACTTACCTCCTACCTGCTTTTCCTTAACCTAGACCTGATGGAAAACATCAGTGAGGTCTAGGAGGAATGTGGAAGAGAATTCATGAAGACTTAGGAAAAATAAGGGTGTTATGCAGAGAATCCAACTGTTGTTACACTATACTCATTAATGATGTGACAGCTGATGTCTGTCATATTAATTAAAGACTACAAAATCCGACTTCACACCAGTATGTTCTTACACAGTTGTTTCATGCAGGTGATATAAATGAAAAGCACACAAAAAAGAAAGAAATTTATTTCCTTTCCATTCGTAAAGGATGGGCCAGTGTGTCCTTTTCTCAAAGGGGGTAATATAGGAAGCATTAAAGCACCTTTCCTTAGCATTTAAAGACCTTCATTTATTATGGCTGACAGACAATTACTTCTGGCTGGGTCCTACTGAGTTAGGAACCCTCCTAAACCAAATGTATTATTCTTTTGCAGCTCTTGTTAAGTGTTAGTCCTCATGCCTCATGTTTTACTGTAAGGGTTATCATGTATTTTGCCCTAGTTTTATTTCCTGTCCTTGTCTTTCCTGTGATTGTTGGCCCCACCCTCATTGTTTTCAACTATTGTTGATTGTCTTACCTGTGCCTTATTCCCAGTATTGTCTCACTGCAATATCACTTGTCTTTGTCCAATCATTTGCAAGCCAGTTATCGGTGTTCTATATTTGGATCCTTTTCACAACTCTCATAGTCCCTCTCTATAGTATACTTAGCTGTTCTAAGTATAATAAGAATACTATGTTTATAGTTTTAGATACTTTGTAAAAGAAAAATTACAAATGTTTTTTGTCTTCCTTTCACACTAGAGGGGCGTGCTACCAAATGAGATTAGTGGGTTAGCAAGCTATGTCAAGCTGAAAGCCACAGGGATCTGTGTCATGAAAGTGCCTCTCTTTTTACCTGGCTGAATCACCATGGTAACTTACTCTGACCATATAACCTGGTCAGGAGAAGGTTATGTTCAGAATTTTGTTTTAAGATTGGCTGGAAGCACCAGATTTTCGCTGATCCTTTCATTTAAAGCATGTTTTAAGTGAAATTCGTTGTCAAATCATTAAAGCCGCTGAATGATGCACAAACTGTGTGTGGCATTGTCATGGGTCGTTTTCATGTATTAATTTGGTGAAGCAGAAAATGTACAAATGTATTTATACTTATTATAATCTGCTGCTTAGTCTGTGTTACATTGCTGGAATTGTACATAAGGCACATCCTCTTCTGTTGATCCAAATCCAGCTGGAGCCGATCCCAGCTGCCATAGGGAGAGTGGCAGGGGACACCCTGGACAGGTCACCAATCTGCCTGGTCAACCAAAAAATTAATTTCCCTTTGATCTGCTGACTAACTAAAGTAATATCCTTTATCAGGCTACGGGACATTAACCTTTAACGTCTGAATTTCTCCAGTTTAAAATTTCAGAGCTCTAATGTGCAGCCACACCTTAGAAATAAACAGGAGCCCACTCAGCAATAAAATGATTACCTGTAATTAAAATGTTTATTTTACCGCTCTGTGCACTAACAGATTAAGGATTTTCTGTAGCATTAATCTCTTGTCATTTTTACAACAGTGTTGCATTTTAATGTTATCTTTTTTTTAAATCTTCTTTATAGATTTTTAATCACTGTTTTATCATCATAATCATCCAAGGATGTCTTTGATTGGGGTAGGCAGCACTCAGGCAGATCATTTTGCCATCTGACCCGTGAAACCACCCTTTTTATATGAACGTGCTGATGCAGAGAGCCCAGCTTAATGGAGACAGTTGATAACCACCGTCACGATACCCGTTATCTCCAACTGGAGCTTTAGGTTTGGTCGAGAAGCATAGCTGTGTCAAATGTGTTTATTCCTGGCATACGCCTCAGGACAACATGTCTTCATATCTTCTGTTGAGAACGTTACTTTATCTGGTGAAGCCACTGAAAGATGGAAAGCAAAGATTAATTGACAGCAGCTTAACAGATCTACAGTACATACTGTTGACATGGTGACCCAATACAACTGCATGTTTTGAGTCATAAAACTACAAATATACACGTGTCTTGTAGGTCAGTACCTATAAGAGATAAATGTATTATTTTTAACGAAAGGTACACTGCTAAACATTTTCATGGTTAGCCAGCTACTATTTTTTTTTCTTTTTTTTCCTTTCCTTTCTTTTAGTTTGAGTGAATAATTGAATGGGTATGTTTTGGCTTCCCATTTGAAAAGAGTGACTGACTCAACATCCTTTAGCATAGGTACCTTTGACCTGCACATTATTCATGGGCCACAAACAGTGTGCGGTTGCTGAAACTTGACTTTTAAAATGAGTTGTTTTGTTTTTTGAGTGGAAGTAAAAGAGATTAGGTGCAGCAGTTAGTCATTTTGAGATGTAATTAAGGCAAATTAAAGCAGAGTTTAATCACAAATTCTCTCACGTTTCAGCATTTTAATGTTATAAACTCCACAGATGTAGCTTCGTGAGAGTTTTACATTTTAACAAGGCAGCAGTGGGGGGTTTATACCAGTTGTCAGACTTCCATCTATACTCAAACCCTTCCTTGGATAGAAATTTCAGAACACCGAATTCTCACAGACGTGAATGTAAATTTAGTGTCGCCTATAAATTTAGAACAAGGCCAAATTAAATTTTAAAGGTCTCAGGCGGGGTTCCCACTGAGACGGTAGAGCATGTCACAAAGGCAGCTTATGTATGTGAGGAGAGCGTGAGACCTAAACCACAGTGCACCCCTCCCCCTGTCATTTTAGAGAATAGTTCATCTTGTTTTTAATGATCATTAAGCATGCTTCCAGATGTTGGTAGGGAAATTCATCCTCACACAGTCTCCTGTGCTCTACAGCAGAAAACAAGAGCAGAGTGATACAGGAGATCCAAGAAAACAACGGAAAGTAGTGCTGCCTGCATCTTTAATTCATGGGAATTACAAACATTGCTCAATTCTTACATTATAGAACATATGGAAGTGATTTTTATAGTGTATTTAATGTGCCATTTCAAACAGTCTATCAACCTCTTTCCCAACTGGCGATTCAGTCAATGCTCTCTCAGAGACAGAGCAATTCATCATCGTAATGGGTCCTTGGATGCTGTAAATGTCAGTTATAGATTGTCTGAGAAGGCAACACATAATCAAGAACAATAAATATTTATATGCTTTCACTTTACTGAATATTGCGCTCAGAGTAATTATAAATTTATGCTTTGAAAAGGTTTCGGTTACAAAGAAAAACAGATATGGTTCCGTGTGAATATGTTTTAGAGCGATACGTCCAATTTCTAAAGACGAGAAACATTATTTTGACTGACAGATGTTTTTACATGAATTATTACTGAAAGACTCTTTGTTCCTCCTGCCTCCTGTTTTTGAAGGCTTTCATGTAAGAATAAACACAGAGCTGTCAAGAGCATTTTTGAAAATATTATTCATTTCCCAAACAACTGAAGAAAGTCATATTTTAGCACATGACAAAAACAAGCTTAATTGAATTATTTACTTTGACATCTAGAAGATTTTAAAAGTAGGATTTTAAAAGGCTATATTCAGTCTTTCAAGGCATAGTTTTTCTTCTCTATAACCATTCTCTGGCAATTTGCTACTTGACATGAGTGTGAGGCGTGAGAGCGATGGTCCCTGTAAAATACAGGGTTAGCTATTGCTCTGATGTTTTTAATTATATTCACCTGCATAATCAGAGGGACAACCAGTCAGAGGCCGCAAATAAACCGAGAGGGCAATTTAAGAATCGTAAATCCCACAAGGGCTTGTTGGCATTTTCACTGAAGTGTTAAAGTAGTTATTTGTTTTCCCGAATGCTACCTTTGGTTAGTATACAGAAGCTGTGGTTAGAAAATGCACGAAAGGCCATGTTTGGTTTCTTTATACTGTTTACTTACTTTGTCATGCTATTTTCTGTTGCAGACTTCCAATTTTGACTCATTTTTCTTTCTGTAGCTTCATGTTTTTTCTCCAAATAAGAATATATCTTACTCTTATATACATTCACAAGAAACTTTAATATATACATCATCCTAGTACCAGGTGGGACCCCTTCAGAATTGCCTAAATTCTTCATGGCTAAGATACAACAAGATGCTGGAGATATTGGTACATATTTTTATGCAGTTGCAAATTTGTGGGCTGCACATCCGTGATACAAATCTTTCGTTCAACTTTATCTCCAAGGTGCTCTATTGGACTGGAGACCAATGAAATATAAAGAACTCCTACTGGAAGTAGCCATGAGTGCACTGTGCTCATAAAGGGATCGACATGGTCGGCAAGAATATTCAGGTAAGCTGTGACAATCAAATAATGTTCAGTTGGGCCCAAAGTGTGACAGAAAAATATCCTCTTCACCGCTGCAGTAGTATTACCAGCCTAAAACCTTGAAACAAGGCAGGATCAATCCATGATTTCTTTTTTTTATGCCAAATTCTGACCCTACCATCTGAAAGTTGCAGCAGAAATCAAGACTCATCAGTCTAGGCAACATTTTTCCAATCTTTTATTGACAAATTTTTTGGTCAGTCTGTGTGAATTGTAGCCTCAGTTTCCTGACACTCACTGGATATTTTCTCATTTTTGGACCATTCTCTAGAGATATTTGTGTGGGAAAATCCAAATAGATAAACAGTTTCTGAAATACTCACACTAGCCCGTTTGACAATAACAACAATGCCATGTTCAGAATCATTTAAATCACCTTTCTTCCCCATTCTGATGCTCAGTGTGAACTTCATCAGGCCGTCTTGACCATTTCCTAATTGTGCTGAGCTGCTACCATGAGATTGACAGAATAGATGATTGCTTTTATGAGCAGTTAAACAGGTGTACCTAATAAACTGCCTTTAGTCCTGCTAAGGCTGACTCCCATGGTCACATTAGCCTTTTTTTTTTTTTTTTTTTTGCTGACAGACATAAAGAAACTAATCAATGAAATTTTCCTTATGCATATTGAATAAAATATCTTCTGTAAACATCACATAAAGAAGCCCGCTGTGTATCTAACATGTTTTTTTCTCCTTTTGCTTATCGCTCGGGACATGATTCCTCTGGCATGCAGTAAGTGGAACAACACCTGCATGTGTCTTGCGTATTAAATCACAGCAGCAGGCGAGATATGGTAAAACAGACATGCAGCCAAGTGACATTTGTGAGTTAACAACAGTTTTACCCTCTGTCACCTTGAGTTTAAACCCCAGAGTCCCCTGAAACTGGTATAATTTCCAAAGCTACACACTAAATATTACTGTAACTCTGTCACTCATTAAGGTATAAGCTGCTTCACAGATGTGGCCACAGTGGTTAATGGCTCAACTCAGCACCTTATGCAAGGTTTATACACTTTTCATGAGGCGGAGTACATTTTGAGTGTCGCGCAGACTTCAAAGTGATATGTAAATGTGGTGAGACTTGTGCCTGAAATATTTTGTGTATCTTCTGAAGAGAAGACATTTCAAAAGGAGATAAGTAGAAATCACAACTGGGCACTATAAGAGATAATAAAAAAAATACTGAGTTGATTGTGGGCTCCCCACTGATTCCTAAAACCCACAGAAGCAAAAACAAACATGTGAAAGCTCCACGTATGTCTTTCCATTCTTTCATGTTGAGCTGTATCCGAGCATGCTAACCACCCGATTATGTGTATTTTATATTTTTTACCCACACAACACTATTTGAAAGGGCAAAAACCATGTCACAAATGAGGAATTCACCATGCAGCAGGAGTACATTTGTGGAAAAGTTTTTTTTTGTTTTTCTGTTTGGTTGTTTTGTTTTTTCCAAATAATAATTAAATCTGACTGACAGTGTAAATTAGACAGTTGTGGTTTAAACAAAGTGTTTCTAGCATGTGTTTTGAATCACATTGGATGCATTGAGGAGCTTTGTTTATTCAGGCATTTAAAACTCTGTAAAGATGCATTAGATGACAAAGATAAGGTGCTAACCTTTGGAACCAAGCGCATTATTTGTAAGAGAAAACTGATCCTATTTTACTTTCCTGAGCTATAAGGGCTGAATCACATCTCACCACCTACTCTCTGAATACTAAACAATGCTCTTTGAAGTTTCAGAACAAATTTGCAAAGCAGAGCATCACTTTCTCATCAGCACAATCCATGAGAGGATAACTGTGGCGTTTAGCAACTTTAGAAAGTTCAACTCTTATTTTGCAAATTAATACAGGATCAAAGTATGTATACGACTCTGTTATTGCACAGTTTCACATTTTGTTGCATTCCGGCATGGGTTTTCTTTCAGACTGACAAAGGGCTACTTAAAGATTTTTGGAAAATATAAAATAATTTCAGGGCAGCAGCAAGAAGGTCCTGAGTTCAATTCCACCATCAGGCCGGGGTCTTTCTGTGTGGAGTTTGCATGTTCTACCTGTGTTTGCGTGGGTTCCCTCCGGGCACTCTGGCTTCCTCCCACCATCCAAAGACATGCAGTTTGTTAATCCAAATTACCCATAGGTGTGAATGTGAGCACAAATGGTTGTCTGTCTCTGTGTGTTAGCCCTGCGACAGACTGGCGACCTGTCCAGAGAAGGTCCTGGGTTCGAATCTGCAGCCTGGCTAATTTGCACTGGGTTCTCTCTGGGTATTGTGGTTTCCTCCCACAGTTAAAAATCATGCAGTTATTAGTTAGGTTAGGTTAATTGGTGATTCCCATGAATGTGAATGCAAATGGTTGTTTGTCTCTATGTGATGAGCTGTCCAGGGTGTACCCTGCCTCTTAAATCTATAACTTCAGGGTTATGCCCCCCCGCAACTCGGATAAAGATAGAAGGATAGTTGTTGTTGTAAATCCATTTACTTTTTATGTTAACCAGACTCTAGACTTTGTTGAACAGTATGTAATATGAAGATAACATGTAGTATTTAAGTGACCAAGTAGTATCAGGGTAAAAGCTATTGAATAGTTTTGGAATAAAATGACAAAATCGTGAACGATTAAAATAATCCAAGAGTTCAACTTACTTCATCTAAACATGTTTCAGTCACATTTCATCAACACAAAATGCACAGGTTTATTGAATATGAATAAGTTGTGTTGATTTAACTAAGTTGTTTAAGTTTCTGCCAAAGCAAAACAGTTGTGTGCAACCAATGTCCATTACTGAATTAAGTAAATCCAACATGGTCCTTTTTTCAGTGTATGACAGCTGGAATAAGCTCCAGCGACCCTGAAAAGGAGAAGACGAAGCGGATGGATAAAATTATTTCAAAAGCATTTTTTCTGACATTGCTTCTAACGTGACAGAGAGAAAAGATACCCCTTCTTCTTTCAAAATCAATTAAATGGCTGTGAGTTTTGACCTTTAAACGTTTGTGCTATTACGTAAAACAAAAAACCCCAAAAACGTATAAATGATTAGAATGTGTGAAAAGAAAAAGAAATGTTCAGATAATCAAATACTTTATGCCAGGTAATTAATAATTTTCTGTTAACTGATCAGATTATGGTTTACAGTAACAACATCAATGTTAGGCAAATAGGGGGATTGCTTTTTCACACAGGACCGGGTAGCTTTGGACAGCTTTTGTTCCCCAATAAATGAAGTCATATTTACTCGGTTTATCTAATATGATTTTTTTATAATAAAATTATGGGGCCTGGCCACTGGAGCGACAATGTGCTCGGCCTCACCAGCACTAAGTGGTATCATTGATCTAAAACTCTTCATTGAATTTGTGTTGCTGGCAACTTGTGAAAGATTTTTATTAGAATTCTCTGGTACATATTATGGCTTGCTGAGTTCACAGCTTGTTCAATGAAGTTTGTGCTTCAGTTTCGGTGAGTGGAATTCTGGGATTTTATTAGTCTGTTACTCAGCACTAATTGGCAGGTGTGTGTGTTTAGGCTAGCAACTTGTTAACCAAGCCAGGTAGTGATACCTGATAACTGATAACACATATGACCTCCCACCACGGAGACAGAAAGAAATTTAACACTGAAACTATTGGTTAATAATTATTGTTTATTAATGTGCATTAGCTCTTGAATGTCTGCATGAGCTTTGTGGTACTATGCAGCAACCATACTGCACCATAATAGACACACATAAATTCTGTATGAGATAAAAGTGTATTTATGGCGTGGGTTATTTATTTTTCTTTTGGTAACACTAAAATAGATTTTTTTTTTAATGTAGGGGACTCAAAGGAACAAGCAGTCAATTTCTCAGGATATCAGTTACATTCTTGTCTGAACTTAAAGTTTCGGTTTCCTATGAGTAGTAAAAAGTTTTGAAATTATGAGCCATAACTTTTATGAGATGCTGAGTGTGGTACTCCAACATCCAAGCAGACTGTGTATAGTGAACAAATTATAATGATGAGAGAAAATCTCCTTAACATCAATATTTTTGAAGTGAATTGCAGTGTAAAATACATAATCATTCAAACACAGACAGTATCTATTTAGATGTGGAATCAAAGTGAAAGCAGATGTTACTGGAGGGTAAAATACTTTCCACTTAAAGTAGGCCACTCTTGTTCATAGCGCTCTCAGTAGCTGGGCTTATTCCAGAAACCAGGCAGGAGACGTGAAGTTCAAACTACAAGGCTCCCACTGCTTTCACCACGTTGTCTTGGGTAGAGCCTTTACAACAAAAGTCCATTTCCCAGGGTAGAGATGAAGAATGGTAACCCAAGAATCCAGATACAAATGTGTATTTATGTGAGTAGTCAAAAAAATTGCCATATTGTAAACATATATGGCTGCTACAACTGAAAAGGAGAGAGGAACACTCATCAAGAAGGCCATTTAGCATAATAAAAGAGTAATTACCTCAGCCAGAGCTAAAGCAGTGTGAAAATAACATCTCATACACATTGCAGTATACATCAAAAGTGAGTACACCGCTATGCAATACATCACTTACATTTGAAGTTATTAAAAACTGTATTATCCCAGCATACACCACCATTCTGGCACTGTGTTTCAGCTGATTCTTCCATCTTTAAAGAGATTTCTTAGTAGTTCTTTTCCTTATGAAAACATGACGTACAAAATGCAGCTCGACATATCCCAGGTCCAAAACAGAGAACCTTCCGGTGTTCATACATCATTTTATTACCACATTTACACAATTAGGATAATTAAAAACTCATAGGCTATGTTTTATTTTCAGGTTTTCTTCAGGTTGTATTTGTTTTAGTCTTCATAGCATATTTGTTCTTGATTGTCAAGTCAGAAATAATGCACTTATTGGGAGGCTTCCAATAAGTGTGTTGTACTTTTTTTTTCCCCACTTCTGCTGTTATACATGTGCACCATTTGTTCTGTGTAGCTACATTTACGACACTGCACACTAACACAGGTGTTTTTGCTTATTCTGTCTAATTAGGTTTATGAGAGTTATGTGAATTTGGTTCTTTTCAGCTGCTTTTTTTTGCATCAAAGCACAATGTTATATTTCAATCTTCCCCCATTAACTGCACTACAGTTAAACACTGTATACCTTTAAATCTCCAAGCTGCTCACAAGTAAATTAAGTACACAAAGCACATGGTACATAATTGTATAATGGGAAGTGGAAAATTGGAAAGGCTCTTTCACGCCTGTGCGAGACACCCACATGTAAACAACTAGCAAAAAAGAGATCAATGCTCCTGACCTAACCTCAAAATGAGTTTGCTGAGGCTCGTTTTTTATTTTGTGCCAGATAATTGTGCCAGTGCACTGATAATTAGATGACTTCACTCGAAATCATTCTAATTATTATTCAGTATTATTTTTCCTTTTGTTGTACTGTGTCATATGTCACAGCATTTACTAATTCAATAGCTTTTTTAAAAGGATTGGTGGTGTTCAAACTTGATTGTTATATCACTGAATAATACCAAGCGAAACACTGGGACAACACACAGCTCTTTAATTTTTTATAAAAAAAGCACAACATCAAGAATCATGCAAAATTTCCCATGGTAGCTTCTATTTAAACAAGCAGCAAATTTAAAACAAATTATTCACAATATGTTGTTATGTGGCTTTAATTGTCATCATAACCATCTTTTGGATTCGTTTTTCCAAACTAGGAAAGTTCTTGATCTTCTGATGACATTAAAGTTTGCTAATTAAAACAGAAGCAAATAAATTAACTAGAAGCAGTTAGTCACAAACAAAAGGTGAAAAAATCATTGCATACACATCGGAACCAATTCGTCAAAAGGTACATCAGTAAATGCATTGCTCTTAGATGTAAGTCTTAGCAAGCACTATGTGGCCTTCGAAACAAATAATTAGATAGCTAAATAAAGCAAGTTGTTTTACATTTTCTCAGAGGGGATTTAAGAGAGTAATTCCAAGGTGTCCCTGTGCATTCTTTATTTGTAGTGTTGTAAAGAAACCGCACAAACAATCTGAATGGAATCAGATTGGTTGAGGGAGAACAGTAGTCTTCAGCAGTTATCCGCCGTGTATTGAATTGGAAATGGTTGATAACGACAATAGTTCTTGATTAGAGTAAAAATCAACAAAGTCCCCGGGTCCGAGAGAATGAAGAAACATTGCCAAACTGCTATCAAACTACTACCTCGAATAACTATGCCATTATGTGAAAGTTAAAATGTGGTGTCCGTTGGTGTGCACTGAATACAAATGATTATGACAAAATGGGAAATTTAAGCGCTTTAGCTAAGGAAACCACTCTAATCACCAACTCCCCTGGGAGCGTGCAGAGCAACAAGAAACTTAGTGGTAACATATTCATTCAGATTTGGCAATCTTACTTCTCTTCATTGAGCTGAGCTGAGCCTTGGGTGAAAAAAAACACTTGCCAGCTAAGCACTGCCATATGTTATTGGCTGATTATGTGTATCATAATAAATCCTCAAAGCATTCAATAGAACATATGAGCATTCGATATAAACGCAATTTATAAATACATCATAAGTCATTATTCCCCCTTCAGCTGCAGCTTCAATATTATTCCCCACCTTATTGCCACTGCAAATTGTCATATACAAAGAAGATAACGTGTACACTGTCTGATAAGGTTAATTAAGTCACTGCACTGTTCAAATCTCTATGAAGGCTAAGCTCATGTTTTGTGGGACTAAAGAAAACACAAATATTGCATTATATTATTGTGTTACATGCCATCAGCATAGACAAACATAGTTATCAAAAGCCAACCCAAAAAGCAGTTGGTCTTAATAAAGATGCGGAAATCTGTTTATCAGTCTGCTACTTACTTACTTTTAAATCCAAATTGCCTGGAAGGCCTTCCTGGCCCTCGTACATTTTGATGTCAGAAGGTTAATTAGTAGCAGGGATTAAATATTTCTCCATGTTCTTATTCAGGTGGTTTACTGGAAAAGTGTTTGCAACTTTAAAAAGTTAGTAAGCTTATTGTCAGAAAGGCAGTTTACGTTAAAATGTCCTCTTGTTTTCTGTGTCTGTGGAAGGTCAGTAGCGGGATCACTAACAAATGGGTTAATCAGTCTAAAAAAAAGAGTAATCTTGTGGGAAAACACTATACTAAAAGTTTTAAAGAGAGATGAAAATCTTGGGGGGTTTTCAAGATTTCAAAAAGTTCTTTTCAGACAGCTCTGTGAAAAAGCAGAGTCAAACATTTAACATCTCTACAGCTGGAAACCAAGCAAGTCTGGAGAGTCTGTTGATAAAAGCATGATGAAAGCTACATTTGGAACAGATTTTAAAAACAGATTTCCACTCAAACTATTTGAGTTTTGTGTTTTCAGATTTAGAGCCACAAATTAATATAGTGTACATATTTGGTGTAATCTGATATGCATCTATCCTACATGTCCAGGATCATAACAGGATCTCCATATTCTTTATAATTAGTAAGCTTCATGCATGATTACCAAGTTTTCAGCTGACATATGTTTTTGTTGTCAGAACTTTGTTAAACTGGATGTATCAAATATTTTCCAAAGTAAAGCATGCACTATTTTATATATGGTTTAATTTAAGGTTTAATAAGAAGACAGAGGAAAATAACTCAGCCTTATTCTGGTCTTTTTATTTATACCTGTCCGCACATATTTTCATAGTCACTGATTTATGTCCCCAAGATGGATCTGTTGGAAGGTAAAGATGTCTGTTAAAACAGGTGTTGAGTGCTGAGTTCTTCAGTTACAACCGTTGGACGTCAGTGTTGGTTTATCTGACCAAATCTGTCTAAAAAATATGTTTATGTGCCTCTACGAAACTACTTTCCCCTTGGATGCATATATATATAATCTCCCTGCCCACCTGTATACTTTGCAGGAGATACAGATTGTCGGACCATTGTACGGGGAAACTTCATATTAAACATTCTTCTCTGAAACTGCCTGCAAGTGAGGAGCACTACAAGTGTGTATTTGATTCACTAACAAGAATGGAGCTGGGATCTGTTTGCATTTAGTAAATCTGGCTATCCAAAGGTTTGTCCAGTACTGAGCCAGACTCGTATACAGATGTGAAACTAAAGAAAACATTTCCAACTCTAACTGACAAGTTTAGGTCTGCGCGCCAAGTTCCCAAGCAAAAACAAGGACAACAAAACAATTTGTTATAAAATATTTTAGACTACATTAAATGATTCACAGTGCTGTGCAAAACTCTTGAGCTGCCCCTCATGTCTTCATATTTCCCTTCTCAGGAGCCAGACAGATTGGAACATTTTAAAGTGGTCTTGAGCAACAGTGCTGCAGGCTTTCTGAAGATCTTTCGAAGTTTCTCAATGGACATTTTCATTGATTTTCGGCCATTTTCAGAGGAATGCTTTTTGGTTTCTTAAGCCATTTAACACTGACCTATGAATCATTCAAGCATTAAAAATACACCTGGAAAGGAATGGACCAGTGTTGTGTCTACCCATGACAAACAGCTTAACAAAGAACCAAGTTTAAATTCTATCTTTAGTAGCGATGAGAACTGCTGCTACAGTAACACAACTTTGGACCTTTGCAAACACCCTAACACATGTTAACATTAAGCTAGCCAAGAACCCAGAGTGATGTTAAAGGTGAGTAAATGCCAACCTCAGCCCAGTAGCCAGACCCTGATCTTCAAAAGGTAAAAAAGCATGATGAGCAGGCAGGCTGCAGCCTTGCATGACTGCAAACACTTTCTACCTGTTCATGTCTCTAAGGTAGAATTGCTGTGGCGATTGCTTTTAAAGTCACTTTGTGCTGGTTTTCATCTTTGCTCTGTGCCATCAGCTTTGTTTTCCTTCCTAAATACTAAGAGAAAGCTCATATGCGTGTCCTCATTTACATAAGGATTTGTCTTGATGTGTGGGATTGTAGCCTACAAGATTCTATAGTTAACTGGTAATTATGAGAAAATCCTTTTCCGTTAATTTTATGGAGAAACATGAAAATAATACAATGAGTAGTAAAACAAATTACTTTTTCCTGGGAGTAGTTAAGTAGCGTTCCCGGGAGTAGTTAAGTGTTATGCTTAATACATTGCTTCTTTTGAATAATGACCCCAACACTGAAATGAATATTTCATTTACCGGTTCACAAGAAAACACAAAGTGCACTGCAAAGGTCAGGAGTCAGTTAAATCAATTCAAACATTAATAAAATTCTAACTGTTGGAACATACATAAATTTGAAATTTTGACTAAATGTAAGCTAATGTGGAATAGCAGAAATTACGCTCACTCTATCACTTTTGACATTAACATTCAGATAGATTTCTTAAGGGATATAGGACTTCATGTACTGAGCTTAGGCATTGTAAACCTCTTACACACTAAGGTAATTCTATGCTACTGTCGAGAATGTAAAAATACAAAGAACTCGGAAAAGATACATTTGTTTGAGTGAATCGTTTCAAGGTTGTTATCCTAAGAAATTACAGCATCTACAGAATCAGTAATTGGAAATACTTTGTCATCAGTATGGCAGCACGCTGTTATGAGTCATTACTCTACAACCGCAGTACTCTCTATTTTCATTGGTGCCATCATATTTTGGCCCCTCGCCCTGAGAGACTGCAGCATCCTTTGCTCAAAATGGCATAATTACAGCTGTTGCCATAATAAACTAAGATTGGTTGTCAGCCCCGATATCCCTACATGAAAGTCGTGAAAACTGTTATGTCATCATATTTTTTCAGCAGTAATTACAGCATTAATCAGGCACGATACCGTGTCATTTTCAAGCCTCTTTTTAGCAAAACAAAGAAATCTTAAATCGACATAAACAAGATTTCAATGAATAATCGGGAAATGTGCGCCAGCTGTAAATTGATGCCAGAATAATGTTAATTGTGACACTGTCAAATAAATTAGGGGACTGGGTGTTTTGTTTTTTTTTCTCCCCGGGCTTGTTCTGCAAAGCTCTTGATTTTGTTGTCATCCAGTGCCATCATTGTTTTGGGGTTGTAACAAATGCTTCAAAGGAATAGATGGGAAATTTCAGTGTTACTTCAAAGCACTGAATCCAGTTAAAGGCATAAAAGCCAGAGCTGCTGTAACCATGTATTTTACATATAATGCACTACAAACAAGCCAAAAACAGCGAAGAATATTTGCACATTTGTCAAACAATAATCGCCTCATGCATAATTTATTCAATTCCTATTCTGCTTCCTCCACAAATGCAATAAGTGCAACAAATCACAGAGGCAGAATAGAATTAAACTATGGGATGCATTGGAGTAAATGCTTCTGCAGCAGGCCTCCTGAACAGCGCCTGATGAAAATGAATTAACAATGAAAGACGAATTTAAATGGAGTAATTTAATCACGGCGAGTTTAAGACAAAAGTTAGAGAGAGTTGAAACAAATCAAAACAAAGTAAAGTCTGAAACACAAGCAGATGGACTAGTAATGGGAAGCAGGTTGGGCTGGTTGCTAAGTGACAAGGGCTAAGAAGAGGGTCCATAGTTTTGGCCGCGGTTTTGCAGGAAAAACACTTCTCCTCCCTCGTCTGAGCCACCCTCTTTCCCCATAGTGCTGTGGTTATGACGCTGGCGGGGCAGGACAGAAGGCAGGCCTGGCCAAATAAGAAACAGACCCCTTTCACCCCAGTATTGCCTATTTCTCCCTGTGGCTTTTTTGTTTTCAAAGAAAAAAAGAACGCTCTCCAAAAATAGATTTGGGGCTCGCGTGCCAATGGGTTTTGAAACCTTTTTTTCCACTCCCTCTAGTCACGCAAGTAGCCTGGCAAGACCTTGAAGAGTGAGCAGGGGGAAAAACAGAATTTGAAATAGACAAGAGGATCATATGGGAGGGGGAGAAAAAAGTCTTTTTGGTGTGTTTGGAGAACAGATCATGGTAAGCTGAGGATGGAGCATCCCTGGAGCCTGGACTTTTGCTGAGTGAACAAGGAGCAGAGACTTCCGTGCAAGATCCAGGTATGAGGGGTTTATGGGTAATCCAAGCATGAGCAGAGAGACGTCTCTCTGCTCTGGCCTCATTTTAACTGGAAGGAAGCCTCGGCTCCTTCATGGACGAGTTTGATCCTTACAAAAGGACCTACACACAAAGCACTTCACACTCAAATGCAAAGGTCCCCATTCCTTATAAGCCCATATCCTTTACTGCGATTCACTTCACAACTGCCTGTTCTCTGCAGATGGTATTCATCTTTTTATCTGCCACATCATATACTATGTCATCAAGATGAGATCACTGGCTAGTACGCGTTATATTTGAAAGGCTGCCTGTTTTTTGAGCTTCATTATAGAAAATGCTTTTGAACATAAGACAGCGAGAAGGGCCCACAGCAAAAGCTCTTCTGCAGGAGCCATGCTAAAACCATTATGTCCTCCAGTCGTTATAGTAATTATGCTTTCAAGGCAACATTAGCCCTTTGCTGCTAAAGAGCATGGAGGTTATTTGGAACATCTGAGTAAGGGTTAAATTTGGCAATAGAAAAAGGTAGGCAAGCTAAAAGAGCTCTGGTCCCCCCAAAATCTGTCATACTGTGGTCCCCATTCTGTGCTTCACTGCCTTTTTCATTGAGCAGCTTCACAGAGGGATTTTTTCTAGCATTCCTCAACACTTAATACCCATCTTTATGTAAGGTCAAGTCTGTATTGAGATCCACTTTTACTTTGCTCTCACTTTAAACGTATCAAGAAAATATGAATGTTTTGTGTAATCCTTTTTTTTTCACATCAAAGCAGAAAGTAACTTTCCCATCTACATACATGAGTTTTAATGTCAGAATTTCCAGAATTTCATCATTGTTTTAATTATTTCTTGATGTTTGCCACTTTGCAGAGGACAATGATACAAAATGAACTGTTTTGCAAGACCTAAATGATTACAGGTGGGTATTTTTTAGATTATTTAAAAATGTGACATTTTGCATTTGTTTTACTCGCCTGCTAATATCTGTTCTGAAAGAAAACATACTGAAAGTGAATAAGTCTTTGTAAGTAAGAAAGTTTTTTTTCCAGTATTTCTTTAGAGCCACATCATCCATTTTAAAGTGGTGGAAAGAAACCCAGTGAAATCCAGCGTGACAATGAAATGGCACGCTTTTCAGTTAATCATGAAATATAATCATGTTGAGCTCACAGATGTCAGGAAAAATTCAGGTTCTTTGAGTAGAAAAGGATTGACGCAAATAGTGTCACATTTCATGTACTAAGTATTTACTAACAGTAAAGTAACCAGCACCAGCTGATGATTTACACCAGAGGAGGTAGACATAACTGCAACTAAAAAGCCACTGCCAATCAAATATTCTGAACGTTTTTTGAGGTTTTACATAATAAATAGTATGCAATAAGTTCTTCCATCTAAAAGAAGAAAAAACCTTTCCAGACAGGCATAAGCTGTTTTTTTTTTCAGAGACATAGACTTTGAAACTTGAATGAGAAAGATAAAAATAAACGAGACTATCAGATGTTTACCCATGGGACACCATCAGAAAAGATAATCACGTCCATATGCGACTTGTGCTCTTTTTTTTTTTACAGTGTTACTTACACAGTACAACTGAAACAAGAAGCTCAAAATCGTTTACATATTTATAACTGTAATTAATGACTACAATTCTAATAAAGCAGTAATCGTTTCTTCTTTTATTATGTTGCAAGAGAAGGAAATATCCCATCTATTCAGTGTAACAAAAGGAAAAAAATCCACAGCGCATGAAATTAGTCATTTAGCATGGTCTTTGATCAAAGTGAAGAAGTGACCAATATGAATAATAACACGCTGGCACTCCAGCAACTTTCAAAGGTTGGCTGTTTTCTCTATGAAGAAGCACTGTTGAGCATCGACATTATGAACACAAGCAGCTTACCGCAAACACTGAAGGAAAATATAAATCAGATTTTAGAGAGAATTTATGGTAATTGTGAACCTGGTTGTTACTCTGATGTTTTTGTCCCTTGTTGACAATCAGTCATAACAACCTTCATTGCACAGAGTTGGCAAATTTGAGTGGAAAGGATGATGTTAAATGGGCAAAAGATTTTTGAAAAAATGTATTAATAATTGTCAGATCACAAGTATCACACAGGAAATATTTCTCAGGAGCTCAACAGATGCACATCCGGGTCGTCCTGCAGACAGATGTATGTTTTTGCACTGGTATTAGGTGGTGGTTTACTTTATCATGCACCTGAGGAGATCTATTATGTTTTTTGTCATTTCCTGATTATCACATGTCTACTGTTGCAAACGTGGGTGCTCAACATGGCCAAAGTTTCAAACAGTGAGGCTAGCGTATGTCCAAGTAGTCCCCGTGAGCTCTAAACCATTTCATATACGTTTTTGTTACTCTTGGATCTGTATGACCCAAAAGGGAGCTGATACCATTGATATAGTCGTATTAGCTCCGCAGATGTGGCTGTGAACAGACACCCCACCTTTTGTTAGTGAGCGGTAGCCATCAGACAAAAGTTCTCTTCAAGAGGGAGGAGTTAAAACAACTTGCTTCAGACTGGATGACCTGAGGAGCTGCACAAAAGCCTAGTATAATGTAAATAAAGAAAACAGAATTATGCATCCGTTAGTCATCATAGTTTTTCTTTGTGTTTTGTGGGTTTTTTTGTTCTGTTTTAATAGACAGTGATCCCAGATGTTGCTAATTTGTCTATGTACTTGACTAAAGCTTGCCTGATCCCAGGCAGGGGAAATACATACAGTTGGGTCAATGTTGGCATGAATAATCATAACAGACAAAAATATGGGAATATCGTCTGGGTTAACACTCTACGTTTTATACAACTTAAATAAATAAAAGGACACTAAAAGAGCTACCATATTCAGTATCATACAAGCATGACAGCACTGACATCCCTGTAAGAGATGAAGTCAGTGAAGGAAAAAAGGCAGGCTGGCACTGAAGATTGCATGTTAACAGAGCAGTCTCCTGTATATTCACTTTGTGTTGACGGGAAAATGATAGATTTCATTTGGTTTATGCAGAGCCTTTAATTTAAGCTTTGAGTAATGACTCGCCTTTTGCCCTCTCACTCATATCATCTGAGTTCTGTTTTGTATACACTGGCCGTTGATCCAAGGTGCTCGGTTTGGGGCACAGACTTCATCTCATAATCCGAGTCCACTATGACACTCGTGCTGGGCGTGTCACCAGTGTGCTGCCCGTACACACACGAATTCACCTCTGTGGATGCATTTGTAATTTCTCAGGTTTGGGTTTCAGCTCAATAACCAGTCAAGAGGCAGGCCTTGGTGCGGGCAAACAGCATTAGTCCAGTTTCAGCTCTGTTTCATCAGACAGCAGGAGTGTTGTCCAGCCTCAGGCAGTGTAACAGTTATGCAATGAGTTCCCATGACAGGTGTATATATTAAAAAAAATAACATTAACATTGCTGACATGCAGTCGTTCTGAATTTAAAGTTTGAAATAAGAAAAGTTTAGATGACCAATCTGTTTTGATGATTTTAGTTTTTCTGACTGAATATTAATGTTAGAGCTGTATGAAGAGATTTTATTTGCGATATGAAAACATTCAAGTAATACTAAACCATGATTACAGACATGTAATATATTTTTTCACATTTGTTTTACCTCACCCTGCTGTTTTTATGTGTATTATATATTCTTGGGAATCGAAAAGTAGAGCAGTTAACTCAAATAGAACAACAGTATGAAATTTCTAAGGTAAAACAAGGTCAACAAGGACAGAAATGGAAAAAAAATAGCTGTGAGTATGTCATACACCTAAGATTAAATCTTCGAGATTTGACCTGAGTTTGGTACATTCATCACATCCACATCAACATGATGAATGACTTTTGAGACCCAAACATGTAGGAGATATCTTGACAAAACAGAGCACAATTTTTTCATGAAGGCTGTCAGTGGAAATGAAAGTGTCTGTAAAGCCAATATTTCAAATAAGCTGTTATGGTATTGCAATTGAGTTACATCATATATGCCTATCAAGTTTAAAATTACACATAATGGCCATCATTAAATCAAATATTGTTAAAATCTTTTTTTTCTTTCATGTCAATTCTTTTCCCCTTTAATGTACCGCCTCTGGGACAGGGGCCTGTATCACAGTTTTGATAAGGTATGAGACTGAGGTTACAGGGTAGTGCTGGTGATTTCGGATATGTCCACAAAACATCAGCATACATCAGTGAAAACCCTCAGGGTAAGACTGCCGCCTTCATATAAATCATTATTGGGAGTTTTTTGCACTGTGTCCCAAATCCAGTTCAAAATACATGTATATACAGACTGCAGACTTTAATGATTACATGATTTAGTATCTTTTTCTAACCTGAAAAAAACATGTGACTGAGGCAACAATGTGATCACAAGTACTTTATTCAGGCACTTTTTACTGGAAACATTTCTCTGGACAAGCCTAGAATGATATGTATGAACATCAAGAGGAATTTCTTCTCAGTGATACCACGGTATGCACAGTTCGGACGAACACAAAGTCGAGGAGCACTTAACACTGATGAATACAAAACAATACAAACAACAAGGTACTGTAATTTTTATTTAACAGGTAGTGTTCATCTATATTTGGCCAATAGTTTTCAACTAAATAAAATTGACTAATCCTCGCAATTTTTGATATCTGCCTAATAGATAAATAAAGATACGTTACAATGTTAGATAATCTTACAGTCTAAAAATGGAGATTAGGCAAGGTCATTATCTGGTTACTAATGTAAACAGATACATTTTATTTTCTTGCTCAAAGCACAATTATATTCATGGACACTTCATGTCATAGGTAGCTGTGTAAAAGCATTGAGACATTCTGTGGTGGTGTTTAAACATTCAGAAATGTGTGTCTATACATATACACATGTGTGTATATATATATACATATATACACTTTTTTTTGAACTCCTATTATACCAACTGTAACACTTACTGGCACCAGTTTTAATTTACATACATGTTGTGTATACTGCTGCTGAAAGGAGTTGGGAAAAATGGTCCAAGTAACACAAAGTGAGTTTGTCAATACATTTACACCAAAGGGAAAAGAAAAAATCTGGACAGAACTAAAAATGACAAAAAATAAAACTGTGTTAGGAAAATTTCAGTGTTAGGATAGCACTAATTTTTACATTTCGAGTGTTTGTTCTTAACATTTATCTGAGGAACGTTAGTTATGTAGATAAACAAACAGCTTACATTCTCTGGAAAGATCAGGCTGCAGATAAGGCAAACTATTTTACATTTACCAAGTAGCTGCTCAGTGTTCCCTTATTCATTTTTCGTGTCACAATGCAAAGAAAAGATAAGCAGTAAGGCTTGTTGTGAGAAATTAAAGCCATGTGCCTGAAAAACAGGATCATTGGATGTCAAGTCCTATTTTGCAGAATGTGATCAGGTGCGTGTTAAGGACTAAGACAATTTTTCAGCATTTCACATTCATTGTTACCTTGGATGGAAGATCAAACACTGAATTGTAAGAAAATCTAGTCACATAATACTCTATTCTGACTGATGTTTCATTTGTTCAAGCGAGGTTGTTTCTTCTTCTATAAATATTTACAATTATCTCCTACAAAAATCCTATTTCATGAAGAATTAATGGTGAGCTTCACTTAAAACCACAAAGTTAAGAATTACAAGATACGCCACAGACGTACAGTACAAACAAGTATACAGTACATCAGCAAATATACAAATATAAAAATGTATTCTGAGGTTTTTGCACCCCCTTTGACACGTTAATGCCAGATTTTGTCAGAAACCACACATATATAAAAATATAGACAATGCTTTTGTACAAAATATTGACATCGTTTATGAATCTCCATTAAAATGTGCAAATTAACACTGATCAACAAAAGCATATGTTTATTTAATGCACAAATGCAGGCACACACGCACACACACACACACGCACACACACACACAAGGCATAGTCCTTTTTTGGCCTGCTAGTGATGTATTTTTTTCATGAAAAAGCACCACATCTTCAGCTATTTGGACTTTTTGATATAACATTGTGTACTTCTCTTGAGAAAACAGAAGAGAGAATAGCATTGCCTCATTTCAGGTTGCAGCCTCTGTGGTCATACAGTAGAACAAGATTAGAACAGCAGTGATTCAGCTCAGTTCACCCTTTAAAATTTAAATCCTCAGCTCTGCCTCTTCACTGTGTTCCAAATTATGTTCAGTTGTGCTGATCACGGAGGCAGAGGGGCCCTGTGAGACACTGAAGGGTGTAATTGCAGGCGAACGTGCTGCCAGTGGTGAGAGAGACGGGGAGAAACTTGGAGACATCGCGATTGACGAGATGGATCCCTCAGCGCTGATGGGCGATCTTCGTAAGGAAGCCAGATTTGGGAACGTCCTACCTACGGCAGGCTTTGGATGCACAGTTTTGGCCCCAGGGTGGGCCACAGAGGTTATGAGAGGTGGAGGGTCAATTCTTGACTCTGCTTTTGCTTTGTGATGAAATGACCTGCGAGGATGAGGAGGCGCAGTTTCATCTTTTAAACGTGCTATTTCAGTAAAGACATTAGCTAAAGGTTGAAACTGGGGACACCAGTTTAGCAGGTAGTCCCAGTTATAGCTGCCCCTCAGCTCCTCATCACTGGCCACAATGGCTGTGAGGGAGCCATCTGCGGAGGGCTTTCCGTCCTCAGGGAAAGTGTAGTCTTTAGGGCGGGAGATGCTGAGTCCTCGTCCCACGCCTACATACCCGCACCCTTCGTCCCTGTAGATTGGCACCTGGCCAGCTAACAAAGTACTATTGACGCTGCCCACTTTCTTTCCTTTGAACCAATCAATAGAAGGCTCACAAGACACATCTGATAGCTGATCAGCATCCTGCTGGATTCCGGAGTCTGGACCTCGGGCAGAGATGTGCTCCTGCATTGACGAGGAGATGCTTGACACTCTGGGATATTCATTAATCATCCTGATCTCATCATCCTCTGCTGCCTCTGCCTCGGCAGAGCCTCGACCACTGGAGTGAGAAGGATCTAGGGATCCGCCACGGGTGTACGGACCCCCACTAGTTCCTCTTTGATCAGTTGCATATCCAGGAAGCGCCTGATGGTAAATCATTTCATTGGCTGCTAGTTTTGTTTCCTCAAACTTGTGCAGCAGGGTCCCTGACATTGGTGTTCGTTCGTGTGTCTTTTTCTCCTTCTTCCGACGTCTTAACTTAACAAAAAATAGTGCCACAGCAATTGTTATCAGTATGACTATGATCCCAAGTGAAACTGCAATGACACTGACGAGCAACATGTTCACGTCTCTGGTGAGACCAAAAGATGTATGGGTAACATCTATGGTAACTTTGGCCACTGATATGCGAGACGTCTCCAGAGGGCTGTGAGCGCTCACATCCAGTGTCATTAGACGTAGCTCTCTTTTAGAGCGACTCATGTGTCTACTGTAGCTATCCGTTTTTAAAGAAACCTCTCCAGTTGATTTATTAACTTCAAAATAAGGCGAGTGGTCTGCTAAGGAGTAGAGTACAACACCATCCACACCCCCGTCCTCATCTCTGGCTTGCACTTTGCCAATGACCTGACCCTTCTTTGCTCCCTCAGGCACTTCAAATAAGAACTCAGAAGAGGTGAAAACAGGATCATATTCATCCTCCCCCGTAACATAAACCTTCACTGTTACAGTAGCAGAATAGTTGCCTGCATCCACAGCCATGACCACAAACTGGAATGAGTTTATCTTCTCAAAGTCAAAAGAAGAGCGGGTCCGTATTTCACCTGAAGTATGATTGATGAAGAAGCCCTCTTTTCCTTCTATAAAGGAGTCTAACATGTAGTACCTTAGCTGTCCAAAAACCCCTCTGTCATGGTCAATTGCATGCAGCATGGTAACTAAGGCGTTCTGGGGTTGGTTTTCCCTGATGCTTGCAGTTACTAGATTGAGGGGAAAGAAAGGCCGGTTATCATTGATGTCCTTCACTTCTATACTGACAGGGGCCAAAGCAAAGTGTCCTTGGCCATCAGTGGCCTGGACAACAATCAAATGGGACAACTGTGTCTCGCTGTTCAGAGGTCTCTGCAGCCTCAAAGCTCCAGTCCACTGGTCTACATGGAAAAGATCTGTCTCATCTCCTGAGCTTATAGAGTACTGGACCTCACTATTTGGAGCAGAATCTGGATCTGTGGCAGATAAATGCAAGATCTCAGTCCCTGCTGCCGTACCCTCACTCAGAATCACACTGTACTCTGTTCGGCTGAATACTGGAGGGTTGTCATTGGCATCTGTAACACTGATAATGATAGGAACGCTGGAGCTACGCTGAGGGATTCCACGATCTGACACCACAACCGTCAGGTTATAACTTGGTACCGCTTCAAAGTCCAGCTTCTCTACCAGGATTAGACTCCCAACTGTCTGGAAGCCCCGCCCCTCCAAGAAGCGCACGCTGCTCTCAATCTGGAAGGGATTACCCGAGTTGCCACTGGCAATAGCAAAATCAAAACCACAGTTATCCCGTAACAGGTCTCCATCCACAGCTTCTAATGTCAGAACAGTTGATCCAGGAAGGCCGTCCTCAGACACAGTGGCTCTGTACTCTGACTGATGGAAGATGGGGGCGTTGTCGTTTATGTCAGACACTTGAACATGCACAGTGGCAATGGCTGAAAGGGATGGAGTACCCTGGTCTCGTGCCTCAATCACCACCAGAATGGAGGGATTCTCGAAGTCAAACTCAATCTTTTGTTTAGTAAATAGAGTACCTGCGAAGAAACAGAGAGTACCATCATAAGAAGGCCAACGTAATTTTAGGTCTTTCTTTCACAACCCATCATATTACATATCAGTGCTGGTTAGCTCTTACACAGTAATGAATGACTTAACTAAAAAAGTAAATTACAATTACATTTTGTAAACACTGTGGCAGATTTGGGTACACACTGTTTGAGGGAACATTATTTCAGGCAAATGGAAATGTTTTGAGGACAGGAGAAAGTATAGTTAGTGTAAAGAAAAAAAGTCCTCTTTTATGACACTCTTGTTTTTAGATGCTATCACAAGCAAAACATCTGAGGCAAATAACATTCGATTTGGTTTTCAATTACTTATAATGAAGAAAATGATTAAATATTTTGCAATACTCGTTGCGAATATGTCCAAACCCCAAATGAGCATCCAAGGAGCGCTTTAGGGAATGGCATTTTTTTTAATGAAGTATAATTAAGGGGCTCTTAAACTCTGGTTAGAGTGTAGTTATAAACAACCATAAATGCAGTGCAGACAGTAATCATACCATTGACTGGGTCAATGTAGAAGACACCTTTCGTTGATGACATGACTCTGTAAGTAATTTTCCCATTGTCCCCAGAGTCGCGGTCAGTGGCTGTTACGGTGACGACTGCGCTGCCTGCAGGGAGGTGCTCTGATACAGCCACCTGATAAGAAACACATTAAATGTAAATATATTTATCTCCATTACAGATTATTGAAAACTTTAACAAATATTCCGATAATCTAAAATGTAGTGAAATATGCAGTACCTGATACAAATCCTGGGTAAAGGTGGGGGAATTATCATTCACATCATCCACCAGCACAGTGAGGTTGGCCTCGCTTTGATGTTTAGAGTCAGATGTGCGAACGGTCAGAGTGTACCACGTCCTTTCCTCGTAGTCTAGTGGTCCAGTCAGCGACACTCCTCCTCCATAACAATGAATTCCAAACATGCCTTGGCTGCTTGCATCTAGGTGTAACGTGTAGGAGAGGGCTGGCCCCGAGTCCACATCATTTCCCGTTACCTGGGTGATTATTGTGCCAATGAGAGTATCTGTACGTGTGAAGACAAAGAGCAGATATTTAGGTGCAGCTAAAATGAAACACAGAGTGTCTTGGTTTAAAGAAAAAAAACTTTATGAAGAAATATCCGGTTCTGGAAAGCCTTGAACTAATAGACAGGAAATGAACGGAGGAGGAACTTGGCAATAGCTTGTTTCATCAAAGGGTCAGACTTTTCTCACTGAGCCCTGCTGAGCGAGCTGCCAGGGAGTGTGATGTGAGGCTTTATGATAAGATCACTGGGCTAACTTCCACTGTGAAGCTGACTTACCCTCAGGCACTCGAATCTTCTGAGGCAGGGGAATCATGGGACTGTTGTCATTGAGGTCAATGATGATCACAGTGAGGGTGGCAGAGCCAGCGAGCCGTGGGGTTCCCCGGTCTGTTGCCGTAACAACAAGCCTGGAGCGACAAAATTAATGTCAGCTTTTTAACTTTTAAACTTTCTGAACCCTGTTACACAATTCTTGGTCCCCAAAGCCCACATCGAACAGCCTGTTTTTGTCTGGATGTTTTTCTTTCTTTCTGTGTGTGTTTTCCAATACACAAAAGTGCCTGAAAGTCATTTTAAATATTAATAAAACAATATGTTTAAAAATATTATCTGCAAGGGATACATGATTTTCTCATAACACTGAAAGGCTGTGATGCAAAAACATGCAAAATCTACTTTTCTCTTTCTATAACAGAAAGGATTTTCTGAGTGGGACTTCAAAATTTGAGTCAAGTTTGCAGTAGCAATATAAAATCCAAATGAAAGTCAGGTGAAACAGTGCAACTCGTTTTTAAATCCTTGGATTTTTCAAAGCAAAATATGAACATAAAATGAGCAAAACTATAAAAACAAGGAAAAGTTGACGAGAATAAGTGTACATTCTAACTGTAACAGAGTCTAAATATGCATGTGGATTAGCTGACAGGAAACTCATGCCAACATGTGGTTACAAACAAACAGAATAAAAGCAAGACTCACTTCGTTTGGGTCCAGATTTCCCTGTCCATTATGGCTGCAGTGGTAACGCTTCCAGTCAGTGGGTCTATCTTAAACAAGCCACTCATGGATGATGACCTGATAGAGTAAGTCACCTGACCATTTTGACCCTGGTCCCGGTCGTCTGCGGCCACCTGAGTGAATTAACACCCCATTTTGGAAACGTAAATATAGAAACATTTGCAGCAGCTGTTTTAGTGTAACTCAAACTAGTGAGCAATATTGGACTTGGAAGTCAATAGTTAATAAAAATGGGCTATATGGTTCTGGCTTCATGGCACAAGCGATTATACAGTAAATTCTTCTGGGACACTGAGATCACATGAAATTGAAAAGTCAATCCTTTGCAGCACTGAAACTATCCAGTTTTCTGATGCTTGAGAGTTTTTATTCTACAGCTTCACATTTAAACAGCAGCCAAGCATAATAAACATTTGGGGGAAAAGCTACTGCACCTGGATAATGGGAAAATCGTAGCCTTGCGCCTCCCTAATGTAGGCTACATAGTTCTGGAGTTGGAAGCGTGGCAAGTTGTCATTTACATCCTGAAGGATTAAGTTGACAGCCATGTAGGAGCTAGAGGATGCTGTCTCAGCTTTCACCACAAGGCGGAGTTTTGGGGTCTCCTCAAAGTCCAGTCCTTCAGATTTCTGGACCCATATTTCACCTAAATCACAAAAGTATCAATGACTCACTTTCTACATTTCAAAAATATAACCTTGTAATGTTTACTGCCATCTTACCAACCGTCGTACTGCCAACACTTACCAGTAATTGTGTTGATTCCAAAGGACTGCAATTTATTGCCACTGAATATACTGTAGGTGATCCCATTTTTAGAGCCATCTGGATACTGGGCCTGAGCCTGTGTTACTACTGTGCCTAGAAGATGCAAAACACACTATGTTGATACATTTCATTTATACTTCTTATTTCAAATGTATATTTACACTCTTTGAATTACAATGTTAAAGATTTTAAATCACTTCAACCTTTAGCAGCGTTCTCTTGCAGGCTGACATCTCTTGCTGTGCGAGAGAAGCGAATCCCACTGTAGCTCTGCTCCTTTATGTAAATGATAACCACTCCCAGGGAAGATTGTGCTGGGTTCCCTTGGTCCATGGCCTGAACTATCAAAGTCCGTTGGCTTTGGGTCATGGTCTGCAGCTTCTCTGTGGCCTGGATTTCTCCTGTCAGTGAGTTAATGGTGAACCCCCTGACAGGGTTGGCGAAACGATAAAAAACAGAGCCATTAGCTCCAAAGTCTTTGTCCTCTGCTCTCATAGTGGCCAAAACTCGACGATTAGAGACACTACTGGCGGAGACATTCACAATAAGTGGGTCCTGAATGAAGAACGGAGCATTGTCGTTCACATCCTGAATATAGATCGTCACCTGAGCAGTGGAGTTACGTGGGTTTGCGGGGGAAGAATCGGTGGCACACACCTCAAAAGTGTAAGAAGCTGTTCTCTCTCTATCGAGGGGGGATGCTGTGATAATGCGACCTGTGTTTTGGTCTATCATGAACATGCTCTGGGATCCATGGCTCAGAAAGTACAGCACTTGGCTATTAGGGCCATGGTCCAAATCAATGGCTTTCACCTCCAGGACGAGTGACCCAATGGGAACATCTTCCAAAATTTCTGCTGTGTAGCTGCTGCTCTGAAACTGGGGGCTGTGATCATTGATGTCCAGGACTATCACTTCTACAGTGGCAGTGCTGCTAAGTGTAGGGTGGCCCTGGTCCTGAGCTATCACCGTTAAACTGTACCCAGGCCTCTTCTCCCGATCAAGGGGCCGTGAGGTGGACAGGACACCTGACTGGCCATCCAAGCGGAAGTCTCCAGATGAATCTCCAGCTGCAAGTAGAGCGATAGCAAATGGCTTGTAAACATTTGAAACTAGGTACCGATCATTTAAAACATTAAATCAAAAGAAGTTCTCACCTGTAATTTTGTAGTTTATCCTGCCGTTGTCTCCCGCATCCTGATCAGTGGCTCGAAGGGTGAACAGAGGTAGTGCTTCCAGGTTTTCAGGCACCTCTATGCTGTAGTAAAGACGTCCAAAGACAGGAGCGTTGTCATTAACGTCAGTCACCTTGATCCTCACAGTTGCTTTAGCATAGTTCGGTGGAAGGCCTCCATCTTTTGCAGACACTGCCAGAACATAAAAAAGCACACTATAATTTGTTGTAGTAATTCATAATTTAAATATTATTTTTATTATGTATCAGATCAGGCATTTTTTGTAAGGCTGTAGAACAATCAGATGACAGTACCTGTGACAGTGTAGTATTCCTGAAGCTCCCTGTCCAGAGACTTAGTAATCATAATCACACCTGATACTGGGTTGATGCTGAAACCCTCCTGTGAGATACCGTCATATGTCACCTGGCCATTGCTTCCTACAGAGAAACAAATATAGTCACAGCATTCTATTAAAAATGGCCTGTAAAAATAAATTAAAAATCAAAGAATGTCGGTGAAGGTCAGAGAGTTCCATCCTATAACTTGTAGATAATAATGAAAAAAATGCATTTTCAACATGTTTCAAATTCTCTTCTAATAGCTTGTATACTTATTTGTTTGTTTGTCATGAGGCTTGCTGTATAAGCATTTGGCAGCAAGAGCCCTCCCTCAGGCGTCTGTGTGCCAGATCGCGTGCTACGAGAAAGCAGCCTGGCAACCTCACCTGTTTACTTCACTAATTGCTTTTGAGGAGAAAGTTTATAATCCTTCTACTTTATGTGCTTCTGACTAACTCTGGGAGAATGCATGCTAACCCCCCCTCATGTAGTCCTTATGCAAATAAAAAGAACTGTTAATGTCTCTAATGTGAACACAAAGTCAGCAAATGATGGCTAAGAAGAATTAAAAGCAGCACAAATATAATATGACAGATCAAATCCCTGCACATTATGAATCAGACCTTGGTCCAGATCAGTGGCAGACACTGTCAGCACACTGGTTCCTGGAGGTTGGTTCTCCGAGATCTCTACTTCATACTGGCTCTGCTCAAACCAGGGCGCCTCATCATTAACATCGATCACATGCACACACAGCAGCTGGATGGACGAGTGTTGGGGTATCCCGTGATCCTCAGCGATTACTGTGAGGTTAAAGATGTCCTGCTCCTCGCGGTCCAGAGGTTTGAAAATAGACAGAGAGCCTGTAGGGAGATGAATGAAGGGTGAAATATGAGGAGAGATTTCCTCTACGTGGGTACTTTATTATAGCCTGGTTAAAAGAGACAGTTAGACAATTACGGTATGAAAGCATGTCATCAAAGGCAATAAAAAACACTGCTTGCCATGATTGTGTTTGTAGTCAAGTTATTTAAAAATCAAGTGTGAAAACTTGCCGTGTGAGGGCCAAATCAGTGCTAATCTCCTCCACACACACACAGCTCTGCCTACCTGACTGCTACCACCACCACTGCTGTAACAGCCCAAACGGTCTGGCCACAGTTTACGAGATTTTCCACTGGAGAATGCCACAGCCATCGAGAAAGAAGCAGTAAACACACACTCTAGACACGCAACAGCCAGGCCTGCCGTGCTCCGTAGGAATTAGAGGCACCCCAGCCTTTTCATTATCCTGCCCTAAGAGGGTAGAACTTGCAATGATTTAATTTCAATTTCATGCTTTAAAATCAAATGCAACTGTTAAAGAAAGAGAGGGCCAAGACCGTTTTCCTTTTAACTTTTTTTTGTGTGTGTTTGTTTTTCACTTTGTGCCTTTCTAGGATTGAGATAACTTGCCTCTAAGCTTTTAATCTGGTATAAGTTACAGGCTGGATTTTTCACCTAAATTTGATTCCTCTGTGATCCTACTATATCCCTGGTCACCGATAACACATGGGAAGGGGAAAAAAATGGAGGGATCTGGGGAGAGTTTTTATTTTGGATGTTTTGTAAGCATGTGTGGGGGTTGGTGGCGCCAACGCTGTGGACTGCAGTGCATGTGCGAGCGGAGGTTGCTCAGACAACAAACACATCTCTCTTATTTGATATGGCAAAGCCATTTATCAAAATTTGATGGGTTAATCCCTGAATGGTGTTGTCTTTTGCAGAGAAGCAGTCCCCCATATCACCAGTAAACTCTCCCTACTTCTCTTGAAAGGAAAATTAATGACCTCCATTCTGACACTGAGTGATGAGAATGTGTCTCACACTGTGACTTTACAGATTTATAACAATCGCCTGATAGTTCTTTCTATTGTGGTTAGCTGTGACGCCAAGGTAATGAAAACAGATTGTGCAGAGTTGCCGTAGACCTTTGGTCACTGACCCCAAAACGGGAGCAAACCAGGTGCACAAAGGATTAACTTGTCACTATTCTAACAAATAACTAGTGTGCATGAAAAGCACTTCAAGATGAGTGCACATACTGGGCTGAAGCAGAAGTGACATGCATGACAGACGCTGAATGTTTCCATCCCCAAACTGCTCCAGGAGGCATCCTGGTTGGCGACTTGAAGGCGAGGGCGGAGCAAATGTTGACACGTGTCTCAAACACCACAACAAAGCCCACAGGACCAAATGGCCCAAGGTCAGCGCTGACTAAGTGACATACTCTAATGCAAGCACACAAACACATATGTGCATGCCTACACACACACATACACACGTTCGTACACATAAACACGCGTAACTGATCCCTCCTCTAATGGTTCCCAGAAGCCTGAGCAGGAGGTTCTTTGGTCTTTCATGGGAATAGATCCACAATAACAGATGATGGGTTGTTGTGTGTGCGCGCGTATGCACGTGTACTTGCACATTCTTGTGTGTGTGTATGTGTGCGTTTAATATTTGGCAAGCTGGCCTGTCTGGCCTCCAACTGAGAGAAATAAGTCACGAAAGGTGAAGCAAGAATTGGGCTGACCTTAGAAGTAAGCAGATTATTAAAACAGTTTGTGTGTGTGTTTATAGAAAGTAAGGTTAGGTGAATTTTGTGTGGAGTCGTGTAGAGTAGTGAGTATATATGCAATGCAAAGTGAAATTTAGAAGGAGATTCTGATGCAGATTTGCTTGTCTGGTTCAACTGAAAATATTTCATCTTCAGCAAAAGATTTGCATGACACAGTAGTGCTTTAGTTCTAGTTCTACAGCCTAGCAGGGCAGAGAATACAAAGAGAGACCTGAGAAACTGAAGCCAAAAGTTTTAGTATAATGATAAGTAGAAAAAAGAAGCAGAAAGATGAGGAAAACAAGTAAACAGCATAAGAGATTTGAAATCTTACTCATTATAATCTTCGAACTGTTTGTATTTGCACTTAAATTAAATATTTTTTAAGTAGACTATTCTTCTAATCATAACAACTCATAGTTGTGATCAGTAGCTATCCCAGATAACACTGGGTGGAAAGCAAAGTTCACAGTCATCGCCAGAGCTAACTTATGAAGATATAAAAAAAATCAGCTTTCCCTTTCGGGGTATTTTTGAAAAAGATAGTGGCGAGACAGCAGTGGCACCTTAGGGCAGGAGCCCTGTGATCCTGACATATCACTGGTCACTGAGCGCAAAAAAGTAGCAAGAAAATGTTCTGTTCATTTATTTTTCTACACCTTAACTTCAGTTGCACACCCATCAACAAAGTGATTAATGTCAAATATACGACAGTACAGCCCTAACAAGTAGTGAATACAGCGTGTATGTCAAGACCTTTCCTGTTTTTGTGCAATTGCAAGGTGAAATCAAAATGAATTTGCATGTATACAATGACCTTTGGGTGTTAAAAGCCCTTTCTGTTGAGGATTGTGACAAGAAAACTGATCTAAAGGATGTAAATTAGCTATGCATGAAAAACAGCATAGCTAATTTGAATGAAGCACACAGAGAATAAAGCCTAGCTTCGGGCTGCACTTACCTGTACTAGGGTTGAGACTGAATGTCCCTGCAGTGTTGCCTGATTGAATTCTGTAGGTCACTCTACCATTCTCCCCTTGGTCTGCATCTCTGGCCATGACATACAGCACTACAAAGCCCACTGGCTGATCCTCCATCACACTGACAGCTGTTGGCGATATGAACACTGGTGGATTGTCATTCTCATCGGTCACATACAGCCTTGCCGTGACAGAACCCCAGCGCCTCTGGCTGACATCAGGAGCAGAATCTGTTGCTTTTACAACCAGGATGAGGTTTGGAGTGACCTCATAGTCCAGCTTCTGGCCCAAGGAGAGAACCCCAGTTGATGGGTCGAGGGTTAATAGACCTGGGGTATTTGGCCACTGTTGTAGTATGGAATACACCAGTTTGCTGTTGGACCCACTGCCATCCTTATCTGTGGCCTGGAAAGTATAGACAGAGGAGCCAGGATCCATGCTCTCAGAGATGACAATTGTGATGGGGTCCTCTGGGAACTGAGGAGTGTGGTCATTACTGTCCTCTATGTCGATGTCCAGGTGGACAAGAGTGCTGCTCGGAGGGGCCTCGGAGAAGTCATCCACTTCAATTTGCAGATTGTAGCGCGAGTCTCGTTCATAGTCAAGAGGACGAGCCAAGTAAACGTCCCCAGTCAGACGATCCACAACGAATGTGCCATCTCGGTCCGTACCCCCCACCACTGTGTAGGTCACCTTGTCATCCTCTAAGGTTCCTCTATCATGGAGACGGACCGAGCCAATAACAGACCCGGGTTTGGCCTCCTCCACCGAGTTGAAAGTTATGGAGAGTGAATTCTTCTTGGTAGCAGGCCTGTTAATGCTGATAACCTGCAGTAAAGCAACACATTGCATTTATATTTAACGGCGCAGCAACATGGCAGCAGATCTAATGCTTCACTCAAATGCCCAGTGGCAACTTAAGTTTGCAATTTTCAATACAGAACGAAAATATTTTATGGATTTTAGGCAAAGTGGAAACAGACGTTGTCCTCTCCACACTGAATGTGTTCACGGGGAATAAATGAAACCACTTACAAAAGGTTTTTATAGACTTCAATAACATGACTGCTAAGATTAATCTGACATCTGTTTGGATGCCAAGAAATATAATAGATGATAAAAGTGCTGCAATCAGAAAAGGAAGTGTTATAAGGGCTTGAATTTAGTACTGAGGAATACTGCGGTACTGTATATAGTTTTACACTTCTTTTCCGAGTGTCTTCAAAGACTACAACCTTATTATTTCTCTTCTGAAACATTGTTTAAATAAAACATGTTTTTTCCCTTTGATACATGCATGTAGTGTGAAAATTAAAGCAGCTGTGAAAGGTAAATGAGCACGGAGTGGCTTTATTGATGAAATTTTAATCGAAATTACTGACCGTGTTTTGTAACCTGATTGGCCAGTCTGGATACTCAGCAGTGTATCCAACAGCACAATTCCCACACTAAGTAGGCACTCAAAAAATATGCTGTGCTTGCTGACAAGCTGTAAATTGGTTCCACATTAGATGGAAAAGAAGTGTTCCAAAAATAAATTGGAATAGGCCTATCCTATCATCGACGGAATTAAATAATCATTCAGAAAAGATGATTAAAGGAAATTACACAAATACGTCACAAGGCAAGAACAACACTGCACTGTTTAATCCAATTAACTAACAATTATGACTTCCATTTTTTGTTATTGGAAAAGAGGAAAAATTGCGCTGGCGCTGACTGGAGCTGTTTATATAGGAGCTCAATTTTCCTGGAACCTATAAATCTTCCTTCCAGAGTTCTTCCATTGTGTTTTTTTCTGTTCTATATTAAATATTAACACGAATTACCTTTAATGCTGTGTTTTATGTTGAGTGTATAGCCTTGCTGCTCCTTGCAAAAAGGGCTACTGTATTAAAAAAGTGTTGAAGTCATTGAGTATGACCTTGATCATAGACGTCTACAGCTGGCCCTCATCACGAGCCAGCTGGGAGTATTTGATTCAGATCCACTTTTCCATTTCAGATAGAAATTTCCCTTTTGAAAATTCACAGGGGAAGAAAAGGGGAGGGGATGGGAGGGGACCTTGTCAGAAGTGAGGCTGATATGTCTGCAACTAGTGCGAGGGGCCCAGGGATGCAGATCGTCGCTGCCCCGAGTCTATTCTTTGATATCAAATAGGTGAATATAGTGGGTGTTTGTGCTCGCAGTGGTTCCAAAACACAGTCTGACCTGAATGGTGAGGGAGCAGGAGGTGCTGCGAGGGGGCAGTCCTCTGTCGGTGGCTGTCACCATCAGAGTGTACTCAGCCCGTTCCGAGTGGCTGAGAGGGGATGACGAACGCAATTCGCCAGTGTTTGTGTTCAAAGAGAAGCGCTCAGCTCTGGGACCTAGAAGAAACAGAGCATACCCGAACTTGAGATGAGAAGTGCATAGGAAGCCTGAACACACAAACACAAACATTAAATTGAATCCGCTTTCAACAGTATACAAAAAAAGAAGAAAAGCATGAAAAAATTAATAAAGACCGGAGGAAGATATATTTCTTTAAACGTCTCTATAAAGTACCTGACAAAGAATAGAATATTGTGCCATTCTCCCCTTCATCAGGGTCTTTGGCTTGCAGTGTACCCAGTACAACCCCAGAAGGCTGACCTTCCATCACCTAAGGGTTAAACCAGATTTTCAGCACTCTATGATAGCAATTTATTTTCTGCCAAACAACATTTGTGCTCTTTCGACATTACCTGAATTATGATGTTTTTCCCTGACTGACTGTGGATGAAAACAGGGTCGTTGTCATTTTCGTCCAGTACAGTGATGAAAGCGGTGCCTGTGGCGCTACGAGGGGGTGAACCTCCGTCTTGTGCCACCACCAAGAGCTGGTAAGTAGACTGCTGCTCTCTGTCCAGAGTCATCCTTGTGCTGATCTCACCTGGGGACACAAGTAGATAAATGAGAGAGATTTTATGCACAGGCACAAGTCCACTGGAATAATGATGAGTCTTAAGAGCCAGCCGGCTTTGATCAGTGACACATAAGTAATAGACATGAACAGTGTGCAGATCTGTTCGTACACAGTCGGATACACGTTCATACACACAAACAGAAGATTTCTGAAAGGTTGGAAGATGCTCTAGAGACTCACAACTCTGCTAGAAGCTGATCACAAATCAGAGCCCGAGTCTCCACCTACAGACTAGCAGGCTCAGCAGGCCAATTAGAACTCAGCAGGATGCTTAGTGCTGCTGTCACCATGATCTAACTAATTTATGACAGTGGCAGAGGGGCAACCTCAGTCTCTCATCTTTTAGAGATGTCTCTCTGACTTGACTAAACTGTGTTTTTCCACATGCTTTTCATTCATGAAAAATTTATTTTTTTGGTTATTTGAGCTTAGTTTGACCATAACACAATTTTACAGACAGATAAAATGGACATAATTAAGCTGATCAATTAAAATTTTCCAGTCAAGCATGTGCCAATATCTTCAAAGGCTGATCCTCTGCCAAGCCTTGGAGATCAATTAAACAAATAATATCAGCTTCCTTTCTCATGTTATCTCCTCTGTCACTGGTGAACTAATGTTTTTGCATGCCTGTCCTGTTCTTTAGGCAAATCAAATTTTTATGCCTTCATTACCTTTTTTGTATAAATATGCATATTTATATGGTTGCTTATTAAAATTAAACTAATCAAGCCACATTTTAACACTTAAGTCTAACTGACTAATCTCAGTGGATAAAATTTTCAGTTAACCTGTGTGGGTGTTAATCTGAAAGTGATGGTCAGGATGCAGAAAGCGGTAAGCGAGGCGTCCGTTGGGGCCGCTGTCGCGATCTGTGGCCAACACGTGACCAAAGCCTGTTCCCGGAGGCAGGTTCTCTCTCACAGCCATGAAGACCCTTTCCTGCGTGAGCCGAGGAGAGTTATCATTCTCATCAGTCACCGATATCCGCACTGTGGCACTGCCTGTCTTCTTTAACTGTCCATGGCCTGTACTGGCTAACACTGTCAGGAGGTACATGTCCTTGACTTCCCTGTCCAGGGCACTCTTCACAAACAGCCAGCCGCTGTCTGCAGCAATGCCAAAACCTGCAGCATCTCCATCTGGACGTAAATGATATGCCAGGGGAGCAACGTGGCCAGAGGTTGGTGTTTCTCTGTTCAAAGCTCTGACTTGCAGAAAGCGTGTGCTTATTGGAGTTCCTTCTTTTAATTCAACGCGGTATGTGAGGGTGTCAAACACAGGACCCTGGTCGTTCTCTGCCTGGACATGAACCACAAGCATGAAGGTGGCACTTAGCTGGGGTACTCCACTATCCTTGGCGATAACCTGGAGGTCATAACGGGGGGTATTCTCATAAGAGAGGCTCCCTACCAATCGAATCTCTCCACTGCTGCGCTCTACGCTAAAAATCCTCTGGAGTCCATTTGAAGAAGAAAGGTCAAAGGTGAGTTGTCCATTGACTGCTGAGTCTCTGTCCTCAGCTTGGACACGATAAACTACTGTGCCCATTTCTGTATGCTCTGGCAGCAGCAGGGACTCTGAGGATGAGGGCAGGAAAACAGGTGGGTTGTCGTTGACATCTGCAATGGTAATGTGGACACGGGTCTGGCCAAAGGCAGGAGGGTTGCCGCTGCGGGCCTGCACCTCCAAATCAAGAGCTGATTGGGCTTCATGATCCAGGGGAAGACTGGTCCTTAGGGCCCCGGTGTCAGGATCAACTGTGAAGTAGCCTGCAGGGTCTCCAGAGCTGATGGTATAGGAAATATCTCTAGAGATGCCTGAAAGATGTAAAATTACAAAGACAGGTCACTGAATTATAACATTTTTGGGGGTTTTTTTTACAGAAGAAGTGTCAGATTAAGGTGTCTGTAGTCCGCACCTGTTTTACTGCTGGCCTGGACGATTCCCACAACAGTCCCGCGCAGGACGTCCTCTGACACGGTGAAGTAATACTGAGTCTTTTCAAACACGGGCGGAGCCACTAAACCTGCCACCACACTAATGTTAACTCTGGCATTCACTAAGGCAACAAGACCACCACCATCCTGAGCAGAGATAACCATTGGAACGACAGAGTTGGCCTTCCCAAAGACAGATCGAGACAGTGAGATCACACCTATAAAAGGATTCAAAGATAATACATTAACAGGCAATTTTGACATCACACAATATCATAAATTGTTTGAATTATTTCTATAAATCATTATAAAAGTCCAGAGCAGGAATGGGGAACAATATTTACACTGACCTGTGTCTTTGTTGAGAGTAAAGTATGGAGAAGCCCCTCCAGGCACTGTTTTGTATGTAATTCGCCCATTCTTGCCTGAGTCTGGGTCATAGGCTGTCACTCTGACAACAGATGTCCCAGGGGCACTCTGTGTGCTCAAACTAACAGCATAACTGAGAGGGTAGAAAGCAGGTCTGTTATCATTAATGTCCACCAGATCTACCCTGACATAGGCTACTGAGCTCAGTCCACCCTGCAGAGGAAACAAAAAGCTCTTTTGTTATACCTTCACATATTAAATCATGAACAGTAAAAACATACCTGAAAGCAGGATTTAGGCCACATTAACAGCGCACATAGACCACATTAATGGTGGAAGTAAAAACCAGCAGTAAACCCAGTTAAGATTTCGATGTATGGCGTAGCCTCTAAAATATAGTCCCAGGAGGTTCGCGTAGGGACACAGATTGATAGTTTCCCTTGGGAAAGAGCAATATGTCATGACCCGTGGAGGGTGAGAGGGCTTGCTGCAACCCAAGTCTGTTTCATAGCCTTTTCATTTGCAGAAATACAGTGCAGGCTTTTCATTTGGACCAGGTGGCAAAAACGAGGAAGGCGGCAGTCCAACTTGTTAAAATATTACTGCCTGACAGTTGAGGTATTTTCCTTCTGATTGCTTTAACATGCCCGCAGTAATTTTCTTTCATTTTTAACTTTTTCTTCTTTAAGTATTTTTTGGCAGTCAGTGCACAGGATGCTGTACTAACTTAAGTCTACCTACCAAGGAGAACTATTCAAACTTGGGAGGGGGACAACTCAAAAACTCATTTTTTTCCCTGCACAGTTGGCCACATCTCTGCTCTCCTGTCTATAAGAAAAACATGGCTGCTGTGTTTATGGGATTATACTGCAGCTCTGTGGATTCATGATTTCAAAGGGCGGTGGCTTACCCCATCTACTGCAGTAACAGTAAAGTCGAAGCTGGCTGGTCCTTGATCTCTGTCTAGTGCAGCAGTAGTGCAGATCTGGCCAGTTTCCTTGCCAATGGTGAATTTAGAGGGAACAGCGCTGTTAATGCCAGAGCCAAGAGAATAGGTAATCAAGCCATAGGAGCCACTGTCTGCATCTGCCGCAGTCACCTACAGAGAGGAAAACATGCTATGGGTTAAACAGTCCAACATTGCACATTACAATTAAAATTTATTAAGTTGGAAGGGGAATATCTCACTGGATAACCTCAGCAGTTTCCATATTCAATTACGTTACTCTAAATCCTCATTAGATCAAAACTAATTTCTATTAGTTGTAAGAGTCAGGACAGTACACAAACTGAAACAGGAGCACCATACCAGGTGCCTTTGAAAGCATCTTTGGATCCGTTCTTTATTGTTTATCCGAGCCAGAACATGAGCCAAACAGGCCCTCTGGCAGAAAGAGCTCTGAGGGAATGAAGGGGGGGGGGGGGGGGGGGGGGGGGGGCAGGCAGGAGGATGACTTCTACAGGCTCTGGGAGGCCTGCCAGTGGGAGAAACTGCCTGCTTCTAGAGTAGTGTGTGTCTGCAAAGGACAGTGACAAGAGCGGCTGGGCAATGGTGGGATACCACACATTAGATTTTAGTGCAACGCATTACAACCTGATGTGATGTCCTGGTTGCAGTCTGGTCTTGATAATGCTGCACATTTAGAGAAGGATAGAACCACTGGAGCTATAAAAGCAGCTCCCAAGCCATCATTAGCCAAGAAGCCAGCTAAATTACTGTTGGATCTCCCAAGACAGCACAAGGCAAACACACCAATTAGAACAACCCCTGGGTACGAGCAGCATAATTGTTTGCAAGTGTTGGTGCTAGATCGCAGATTAGAGTAGGGTTAAACCTCACAAGTTGATTAGAATTCTTCTTCCTTCCATGTTTTATAAATGAATCCTTTTAGCAAAAACACTAATTGGAATAAAATTGAGCTCATGGTCTGGTGCTCCAACGTGTAGCAGCAGGGAACCTCATCTGTGAAAGAGGGAGCACTCATCAGAAATATCGCCAAGAAAAATAAGGCAAGCCATGGTTATTATCAAATCCTGACTTTTAAAAAAGATGTTACTTGTATGGCTGTGAATGGATGGAAATCATTCACTTGAGGTGATGAAGGTTTGTCTGCAATAATTTAGCCTTCATCTCTTTCCTGAGCAGATGGCAGACGGGGGACTCAGCAGAGAGCCCTCTTGACTGTAACTCCTAACAGAGGGTGAGTGGGGTGTTGGAGTGAGAGAGTCGTAAGGCTGGCAGAGATGCAAGCCAAAGAGAAGAAGAATAATAAACCACACGAGGAAAGGGGAAACCAAGAGCAATACGAGAAAAGCTACTCTTTTAATGTGCAAAAGCTGTTGCTTACTTTTTATCATTTAGCAGGGGGGGACAAGTTATTTATAACAACCCCAAAGATTTATGTGTTTGGTTTACTCATATTTGTGTGATGAGTGTCAGCTGGGGGGAAACTGAAGGAGCACCTTGGTGTGAATACCTGAATGTTGTTAAAGAAAAAGATAGCAGATATGCAACAAGCATTTCCCAGCAGATCTGCAAGAACACATTTCCTCTCTTGTGACTGAACCTTCAAAAACCTTTACTGATTGTAGAAGCTATGATTTTTTTTTCCCATTTTGGGCAAAACCTTCTATAAAAACTTTTTAAAAGTACACCTACATACAGTGTATGAAAAAGAAAGAAAAGACAAGAAAAAAATGCTTTCAGTAAGGTGGCAACAGGAGCTTTTTTAGTCTATTCAGGCTAAACAGCAGTTCACAATGAAATGAGGCTGTTTTTTGAGTTAAAAAAAAAAAACCAGCTTGAGTAAAGTGCAGTTGTACAGTGTGTGCTACCAAAATACTTTTTTAAACCATGAAAACAATCTGTTCCTTGAGTTAACTCTATCATTGGAGACATACTGTAGATTACAATTTCACTGCTGTGCAGGTTAAATGATACAGAAGGCCATATGCAAAAATAAATCGACAAATAAAATAACAGTGAGCACATCACTACATATAATCATGAACCATGAACCTGCAGAAGATCACATACAGAAATGAATAATTAAGCCTAGACATGCACCAATCAACCGGACAAGTACCAAAATGACTACCGGTAATTTCTACAAACCAGAGTAATGAGTAAATTGTAAAAAATAAGCGTGGCACAATAAACTGGGTAATTGAAACCCCTACTTACAGTATTTTACCGTTTTTACAGTTGTTTGTTGCATGAGCGCACAGCAGTGGTGGGGGAGGGGACGGTCACATTAAGAGATTTGATTGGGCAATCCCAGTGTCAGTAATGAAAATGAGCCAGTGTGCTGCACAAAGTCCCTGATTACAAACTAAAAATAAAAGTAGATTAAGATGAATAAGCCAGAAAACATCAGACAAAATTAGATTCAAAAAAGTAATAAATAAAAGCCTTTTCTTTTGGGACGTTGCATAATGCTACAGTTCTGCACTGGTGTCACAGCGAGGAGTCATGCATTATTCACACTTGTTTATGTCCCTTTCATGCATTCTTGGTTTAATTACCATTCTATTCTAACCTTTTATACTATATATAACTTCCAGAAAGCACATTAAGGCTTAACCTCAACCACATATACATATTGTAAATTTTAAAACTGGTAACCAGACAAGTCATTTAACATCTGCTCGATATAAATAGGAATTCTCCACCCAATGCAGCATAGGAAAATACCAGTCTCCACTATGTTGTATCCATCACTAATATCAGGTGCCTCTGTTTCAGTTTCCCAGTGACTTTGTACTCTCTCCTCTGGAGTGTATAGGTATTACACAAACTTTATTTTTATTGGATTAAAGTTCAAAAGCAAGAGTAAGCTTAGATCATCACCAGCAGCCAGCAGTATTCTCCCTACACTTCATGTATGTGAGTGAGGAATGATGGGAGCTGTCTTATCAGCAGGGGAAAGGCAACGTTTGGCTGAGTCCTTAGTAAAACAAGCTGGAGAAATCCAAAGATAACTGGGGAACTTTGTGGTTCTCCCATCAGATTCCAGGAGACTTCCAGAGGAGACTTTCTGACTGACTGACTGACTGACTGACTGACTGACTGACTGTCCAGTCAAGAGAACAGAACTCACAGGAGAGAACAGGATTTTGTATATTTATATATAACATGTCCAAATGAAATAATGATCTTGAGGCTTTTTCCTGGTCTATTGTTTTCTGGGCCGTCTAATATCCTAATACTGTGGTCTGGGAAAGAGCCTGGCCTTTATTTTCTTTTCAGAAGGCCAGGATTTGGGTGATTTCTATTTTTGGATGTGAAATTTCCCAAAATGCCTTTTCTAATCATTGAATGTGGCTTTTCAGTTCTTGATCATAAATGTATGAGGTTAATGCAAACATATGTATGTGTGACCTTATTTGTCCATAGCTAGTGCTCCCCGCTAGACCTTCATTGTGCAGCCGTGCATAAAAACCACACCGTGGAAAGAACTAGTGCAAAAACCAGTGAGTAAGTGAATGATGCAAAGCTGGGCCCGCTGAAGCCAACAAGGGGTGAACTGAAGGCAATGTAGTTTTTATTCACGCACCCCGTATTTTAGAGTGCCCAGTCAAACAAATCCATCTCACGTATTCCTCAGCAAAACCAGCCAATCAGGACCGCAAGTCTGCCAACCCAAACAGGCCACAAATGACGGAGTGCGCATGTAAATGTTTGCCAACTGGGAAATCATCACACACATCAATCAAACTCTGCATGCACAAGTCCTGTGAGTGTACCTTAGATGCGTAAGCAAAGACACAAACGTACAAACATTGGGAATAAAGCGACTGCTCATCACAGTCTCGTGATGCTTGCAGAGCAAGACAGCAAGATCAAGTTAATTCTGAACTCCGATGACATCAAACTCCAAATATTTTTTTGTATTCTCATTGCAAACATACAAAACACAGATTAGTATGCAGCAAAACCAGCAGGGGCCCAAATTAAACAAAATACAGCAACAGTTTTAGAAAATACTGGATGACATTTCTAAATCTCTTAAGCTCATATTTATGACTGAGCTTTCTTTTATCTTTCTGGAGTAGTGCTTTTACTTACATATGTTGGCCAGACAGTTGGCGTGGGCTTAAAGAAATATTGTGTGGATGTTAAAAAGGAAAAAGTTTTCATCCTTAGGTTTAGAATAAAGGGGACCTTGTTTAGTGAATGATGAAGATTTATAAAAGGTAAGGGAAATTAGTACTCCACCCACTATATAGATTTCAGCAGGCATATTTATGATGTGGAACTTTCAGAGCAGTGACGCCGCAGTTTCTGACAACCCAGTGAGATTTAGAACAATATTAGACCCAATCACATGCATTTTTCACCACAACATGGTGAATTTCATTCAAAAATAATATTCAATGACAGCTGTACAGGCATGACAAGTTAAGCTCTTAATAGCAGGACTCACACAGGAGCAATCAGCAGGGTAATGTGATAGATTGATAAAGTGACAAGATCATTAAAGACAGCAGAGGCAAAGAGGAAAGAGTAGGCTCAAAGAAGTAAAACGAGTGGGTGAGCTGTAGAAATCTGGACTGAGAAATGCTTTGAGCTTTCACAGCTGGTGCGAAGCCCTGCACACTGCTCTGCCTCTATTGTCCTGGCATCACTTCTGAAGAGAGCAGAGATGAGGAAAACGAGGTGGAGACCTCCTAAAGGCCTCTCTCAATAGCCGCTTAAGTAGCAGATGGGCAGGTCAGGGACTTTGTGACATGTCCCCCACCACACCAAAGAGCCAGACAAAGACCACACCCGGGCAGTGGAAGGAAGAAGCCCGCTCACTGTTGACAAATATATCAAAACTCTAAACATTTGTAGCACAGCCTGTACCGTCTGGATTAGGACCAACCATATGTGAAAGATTTCAGTGATTACTCATGAGACAAAAAGCTGAAACCTTCACAGCATAGTTTAAGACATGTGTAAGGTCTATAAAATTGTGACATTAAATACTGCCAAACTGTGGCCTGTGACGTCTAGCTGTTTTTGTGTAAGTGTGATAAAGGCAATGAAATATATCAAGTATCTCAGAGTATCATCCATATTGCCCCATTGTGTTCCACATATGTACACAGAGAAGGTCTGAATATGACAAAGTAGGGCAGAAACATGGTATCCCTAATACACTGCAATCAGGGTACCATACTGTAAAGCTGCAGCAACGCCAGGACTGGTTGAACGATTTGTTTTAACAGAGGAGTTGCTGTCCTGTGTGTTTTAAGCATTTTGGGAACTTGTGTAAACTTAATAACAGCTTATAAACTGATATCTCATCAGTACAAATATTTGTCTTAGTGCTGATTCAACAGTAAAGATAAGTGGTAATCAAATATATCAAGAGTCACCCTCTGGCCAGCATTAATATCCACATTGAATTCAAAGAAATAAAACTGTCCTTTCACTGTAGTAATTGGTTCCAACTGCCCTTGCAGGAGTAATGAGCCAAGAAACACCAACAGCCTCCAAGACACCAGTGCTGATGTAGGAAAAAAGCTAAATAGTGGCTTGAAGAAAGTGTAAGACAAAAGTCTGTAAGTGGAGCTGAAGGATTAATACCCAGAACCACATGTTCAAACCTCACTGCTTTTGCTGTAAAAAGCAAAGAAAAAATGAGCTGGAAGTAGATTCCTTTGACAGCCGCACAAATTGCATTGTAGTAGGAATGACTTTAGATACAACTCCTTGGGAATAATGTTTTACATCAACTCCTAATTATTGTTATACCTCAGCATCAATGTACTGGCACCAACAATATCAAATAGTTTTATAATTACGCACAACAGCTTTATATACTTTATATGCATTTGAAATTCACATAACATTCAGCATTACTGCATGACTTAAACATGAACTATATCCAGATATGCTGTCTCTGTCCACATAAAGAACATCTGCTATACTGGGTATCCCAGTAATACACGATATAACTGTCAAAGTCAGTAACCATCTTAATCACACCAATTTCTCCCCCCCAAAAAATATCATGCTATTTGCCAGTTGCCAAGTCATATAATCAAGAGCTATCCTTTCACAAAGGTAATAGGTTCCAACTGCCTTTGAAGGGGGAATATACGAGCAGACGAGAGTTGCAGATGATGATTAACATATTTCCTTTACGCATGCTTAAATGTAAACATGACAGGTACGCTTTGAGGTTACTGCAAAAAAACAGATAAATTTGTGTTTAATTGGTTTGCAGCAGTGAAGCAGTATTTTGCCAGATTATGGCTCTAACTGGGCCTACTTTTAGACTCTCTCAGAAAAAAGAAAGAAAAATCAGAAGTACTGATTTCCCAATCAACAGTGGTTCCATGAAGTGCTGCTTTTTATCCCTGTCTGAGTAAAGCGCAGAGAGGGATAAATGTGAAGGAGCTAGGTTCAGGGCAGCAGGTTACTATATTGCATGGAGCACATAGCTGGCAAAGGAACAAAGGGGAGGGATATAAGGACACTTAGAGCTAGACTGCAGACAAGGGAAAAGTAAAGTTTCTGAGTCTTTCCTACATCACTCACTATAATACTACAGTACTTAAAGCAGGTAAGTTGAAACATCATAACAGAAGTTCTGTCTGTGAAGCAGGTAGAAGTCACGTCTCCAAAAATTCCATGTAATTGTAATTTTCCAGAAATGATTTGGGAGCATCCACATTCCCCAAACAAATTTTGTTACTGGCAATGTATCTTCTAATCATAGTTCTCTTTCTCGAGCAAGCCTCATTTCTTTATTTTTTTTACCTCCTTAAGTGATAGTCCTCCAGGCTTTTTGAGGGTCTTTCAAAGATCTCTGTGGGCATTGGCTGCTTTTTCACTCATTTTATAGTCCATTCAATGTACCTGAGTGTTTGCAGAGGAATGTTGGTTTGTTAAGAAACCTACAAATCATAGAAGTACAGAAAAGGCACCTAACTTAAGGGGTGAATCACTGCTGTGTCTATACATAATGACAACATAGCAAAGAACCAATTTTAAATTGCATCTTTAGGCACTTTATGGCTAGGAATCGTTTACAAAAACACATAGTTTGCTCCAGATTCTTTAGCTGAATTTTTGAAAAATGCCAAAGATAACACAGTTTGACAGGCATAAAAATGTATTTTTTTATGGTGATTCACAAAGAGCTATTACCCGAGTGTCTCCTGGATAAGTGGAGAACAAAAGAAGAAGTGGCAGGCCTAAAAAAATATCTACAGCAGATAAATAGTATCTGAAACAGGAAAAAAATCCAGCAAAAGCAGAAACTGAGAGATGCATCTGACACTTCGGTTAAAGGACGGAGGACCTTGTCTACTGCTCAGTTTAATCACTTCAGTATCTGAAAAACTGCCTGCCACTAGCTGCCTTGGAGATACTGTGGATTTTTTTTTAAATAAAATGGTTCTATAGTGTAGTGGTTAACACATTTGCCTAACAAAGGAGCATCTAATGTTGGCTGAAGGCTCATCAGAAATGGTCTGAATGGAAGGGTGGCTGTCAAGAGCACATGCTTAAGGGGGGAAAATGGAGAAAAGGTTGAGCAATGCCAAATTACACAACACCTGAACTGAAAATCAGTATGATTAGGTCTCATGGAGTGATGAATCTGTATGGCAGCATAAAGGCAAGTAAATATCACAGCATAGCACTTTGTACCTACAAACTATAGACTTTTAGATTACTTAGTATAAGAAAAAAAGAGAACAGGTAATGCGATTCCTCTGGAAGAAAGCACGACTGCTGACCAGTAATGTTTAAAAAATAAATCTTTTCTGTGGTATTATAATTCTAAAAACGTAACCCACAAGCCTCCACAGAGTTTCAAAACATAACTCCTAGTAATCAGGTCAAAGCTTAGGATACATTATCATAAATTTGCCAAAATGAAGCTCAAACAAACAAGTACCCTTACAATGGGTCATTTTTCCTTTTTTTATTTATAAAGAAGGAATCAAACAACATAAGCAATGTAGAGTCTAAATAAATAACAAACAAAAAAAAACTTGCAATACCCATATTTTATACTCAGGCCCTCTTTGTACTTTGCAATTTAGCAGTTGTGAAAAAAGTTCAGTTGTTAGGTGGCCTACATTTTTTTTCATTAGACTTTCATTTAAAACTGAAGCGTCTGTCTTTCATCTGGACCTCGCATCTGGAAGTCATTAAGCGTCTAACCATTTAAGGAGAGACAGGTCCCAAAAAAGGCCAAACGAACAGAGAGGAGAGGTATTATGCTGCTGAAGAAAAAAGGTACAGCTAATAGAAATAATGGAAACAGAGGGCTATTTAAGAACAGACATGCAATACTATTTTTCAGCTTTTAAATCATGTGTGCGAGTTAATACACTAGAAACTCAACACAATAATGATGACAAAAAAGTCTGAGGAAGTATGACAGGTACACACTGACAGCTGCCCTGTAAAAACTTTCTGCACAGTCCTACTTTGTCTACCAGCATATCCAAGGTTGTCAAGAACAAATGTGATTCCAAGTGTTTTTAAAGTTTTTTAAACTCCTGTGTGTACTAACCTATCCAGTGAGAGCCTTGACCCCAAAGGTTCAACTGAGAAATTTGATTTGCATTTCTTTTTCAAGATATATTCTGAATAAAGTCCACTCTCAGTGAAAAGGGATTGTTTTCATTAAAATTTGAAAAGCAATGTGTGAAAAGGTTTGCTCAAATTAGTGGGAAGGGCCTACATGCCAAACATGCTGCTGGAATTGATTTAGGCTTAGAAATTGGGAGGAATTTTGAATTTTGTGCAGCGTTTGCCACAGCTTGCAAACTTCTTCCACATGATAGCAAGGACAGTTCTTGGAGAAGGCTTTGCACTGGCAAGAAAAATAAATGTGACAAAAACTCCACTGGGTGGGTAAGCATGCTGCTGGCGTGGCATTAACCCCTGGCCACCTGGAATGACAGAGGCTCATTCTGAGGGGCTCCTGCTCAAGACATTAGCTTGTTTATTTTTCCAAAGGTCAGATGTGAGAAACAAACCTGACTTTTTTTTTTGTTTTTTTCTTTTTGTGAATGCTGGTTAGTCGCCTATTAAATCACTATGTTGACGAGTTAACTGGAGGAGCTTGTCTTCTACTTAGTTTCATTTCAGTGGCTGTGAAATTATTTGCCACAAGCTGCTTTGGAGATATTGTGGATTTTTTTTTTATATGAATTGGCTCTGTAGTTTAGTGGTTATCACATTGTATAACGAGGACTATCCAAAATCTCTGCCAAATATGTGGATCCAACCATTGTGGCAATCCCTTATGGATAAGGGAGTAGCCAAAAGAAGCTCTTATTATCTTTTGATCGACTAAATGCAAAAATAAAATTCTTAAATTAATAAAAATTTGACTTATTCAGCAGTAACATGTATGTAAATGGACTGGTAATTCTTTAGCACTTTTAACTGCAAAACCTTCGATAAAGTGCTTTATTAAATGCCTAAGCAACTTTTCTAATATTCCCACACACACTCACACTCCAGTGAATGCACCAGTGGCCCCTCGGGGTTCTTACACAATGATACTGTGACAGGCAGGCTAGATGAACCAGGCCTCAAACCTCCAACCTTCTGTAGACAGCCTGCTCTAGCTCCAAAGCAGACTGTATAGTGTGGTGGATGCATTTTCACTGAACTGTGTAACCCCACAAAAAATTCACCTAGCGACCAAGACCTTCTCAAGGTCCAGTTTGGAACTGATTCTGGAAGCATGCTGAGCAAGATTCACTCTCACAAGACAAGGGGAGGTGACCTTACATCAAACACCCACAGTGAACCCTGTCAGGCTCTCGCTTGGCTCTGTTTCAGCCAGTCATCCCTTCCATAGTCCTCCAATAGCAGTGCTGAGCTCTGGTCTGCTGAGGCAGACCGGGCGGCGGATTGCAGGGCCTGAGTAGGTGGGAGGGGAACTAATATGAACCATGCACAGCACGGGGGTGCAGGAGTACTGATGTGGGTTAGGCGAGTACTACAGCTGCCTGCAGTGGGTGGGAGAATGCCCACAGAGCATGGCATGCACAAACAGAGCACAGATGCGGTGGCGGAGCCAAATTGGACCTGGTTACCAGAGATCCACGAGCTTGTTTGATGAGGTAGATAAAGATTATTCAGTGCTAGAGTTTGTGCTCTATTCTATGTGTGAGCCAGGTCTACAGCACAGGCTGCTACATTCCTCTGATCAAGCTGTCAGAAAATTTGTAAATACAAATGCCAACAAAGACCAGAACCTGCAAAGACCGGAATCTTATAGGCGATGAACTCTTTATCTTTGACGTGGTTTTGAATTTGCCAGTAGAGACACTCAGAGGAAGAACCATGAAACCACAAACTAATTTTAACCATCAGTGTTTAACATAAATCAGAACATGAATGAATCACAAATAATGGATAACACACTGGACAGATCCGATTCAAACTGTTCCTGTGCACTGGCTGATCATACAACAGATCCTTCTCTTCTACTTTAATAATCTTTAAAGTGGGATTTGAATTTGCTTGAAGAACAAAGAATGACATGCAGATGCTGGCTATGTGGCACATATGGACGCTGATAAAGACATGTAGCCAAAAATATGCACATACACTTTGTATGTTTTTACAGTATTGTCCCTGAGGCAGTGCTTAAGTCTGCAATCAGAGTAAGACTGGGATTGATTGGTGGAGTTTCTTAGCGCAGCAGAGGGAGCCATACCTGTGGTGTGGCATGGACTCAACTCTTTTAGTGCTCTGCAGCACCAGTAGGGCTCTAATGAAATACCAAAACTTCATTTCTCAACCGCTTTCATCTTACAGAAGGCAGGAAATGGGAGACGCACAGCAGCAGAGGAGTAAGCTTCCAAAAAAACACTGGCATTTTTAGGTGGTTGAATTTTGAGTAAAGGTTTCCAAAGTCATGAAATTCGAAAGATGTTTATTGACAGTCTACTGCCATTGTAATTTCTACCTGAAAACAGTAATTCAAACAGACAGTTTAGAAGGCAGAGCTTGAGTACTATGTTACTGTGCGTATCTGATTATGTAAAGAGTCTAGACCTGTCCAGTTTTACAAATAAACTCAAAGTTGCGAGGTGCTAGCGCTGCCTCTCTTCTGTGAACGTGCTGATGGCTAGAAAAGCCCGTACCTACTTTTACAGGAAAATACTATATTTGTAGTAAAATAAGCGCAAAATCTTTTTTATATACAGTTTTCGAAATTGTCACTTATTTTACAGAAATGTTTTTTAAGCATCAACAAACTTTAGTATCCTATGTTATTTTGGTGGCAGAACTACACAAAGGGGCTGTTGGCTTAATAGAGAGTACAATATTAACAGATGAAAAGCATGGAGCTTTCATTTTTTCTAAACGTGTTAAGCACTGGTTCCACTTCATGACAGTTGATGTCATTACTCAGCCGCCCAGGCAGCGGCAGTTACACATAATGATGAAGCTGACGGACTCTCCTGCAGCTAATTTAACTCAATTATGCTCTCATGCACCAGCATTTCACTTAATGTTTACTTAACTTCTCTGTCAGTCACCCAATGTCCTAAGAGACTCAAAGCTTCAGTGTAACTGTGCTGAATGTCTGATTGATATTGTTTAAAACAAATCATAAAAATGTTTGACTTACAAATAAGTCAGCGTGGGCTTAATTAATCAATACGGTGCATGTTTTCAACAAACTATTCTTACACAGCATACGTGACATTTTCAGCATCCTTTTAAGCTGCATGGATCCCAGTTGTCGAGCATATCATGTGACTGAGTTTTAATTAATGTGGCTGCCTCCCACATACAACAACCAAGTAATCGGCCGTTCGTTTGCACTTTAGGCGTATAACGCGTAACTTACCCCACACATTTTTTTTGCCAGTTTTCCAGAGACACTCTTGCTTGTCCTAATGAGTTTTCAGATAACGTGATGACTTCAATCATGTTCATAAATATTCGAGTATGTTAGCGTAAGCCTGTTGATTAAAAGTAGAGATTAAAACCCAGCTCCGACAAGCACGACCCCTGCAGCCGCTGCTTCGCAGTGCTACTCTCATGATGTAGTGACATAATCAGTCCTGAGGAAGGAGAACTGGATTGCTCTCTAATGTTGTGCTCTCGAATGCAAGAAAAAGGAGGTGGGGATGTGGCGACGGGGTGAGCCAGGGCATTGGGGTCATGAAGGCCTACTGGAACCATGCATATAAACACACGCTGTCACTGACTGATAAACACTGCAAACAAACAAAGACTGCTCAGGCTGGGCTCTGGCGTGCGAGCTGTTTCTCCAGTAAATTCTGTGTAACTGTAAGCCCTGCACTGAAGCAAGTCATCTTTGGTTCGGAAACACACAAAAATGACAACACTCCAGCAATGCAGATGGTCAAAAGAGCTACGCCAACGTTTAGATCTCTTTCTTTTGTTTCACTGAGTCGCATAATTGCGAGTCAACACAGATTCATCCGGAGTGGACAGAGAATCATGTACCGATAACCAGATGAGTGCACACAAACACATACGCATTATGTACCGTATCTTTCCAAACAGTTTCCTGCCAAGTACAAACAACAGCTGTTCCTCGCATAAAACTCTGGCTCTGTCAAATACAGATGGATAGAGATACTGGCGGCATGTCATCGTTACACCTTTTATCCTGACGTTAAACTTGCTGGAAAATGTGATAATGAAATTTTCCACATGCACGTAAAACTATGTTATCTCCAAAACCAGAATACATTGTGTTACGTTAGAGCACCTTTACTGTTGGCATGTTCAATATATGTTGAATGCAATATTTGCAAATTTACCATCTGATGCATTCACTCTGATTCATGAGGAGTTCTTTTCACATAAACTCTTTTGAGCCTCCAAAGCCATAGGTGGGTTTCATTTCCTCGCTTGCATATTTATTTAGTTCTCAGCAAAATATTTAGGTGATAGGATAATTATATTTTATCTTGTATACATGTCTACTCCCCTTCTTCATGTGATTCATTTCAAACAATCCCCTCCGAGTATACATAAGGTAGTCAGTGAGCACTTCAGTTGTTTCTCAGAGCAAAAGAGACTTCCACAGTAAACATGCCCTCCACAAGATTACACTCACGCAAGCTCTTAAAAGGAACACACACAAGTCAGGATCCGACATGTTTCATCTATTTGAAAGATAAAAACCTGTTTGGGTTACCCAAAAGCCAAGTTTTGGCCTTGACTTCCCCTGATGATCCCCAAAGTATACTTAAACACACCTCGAATTCACTTCACACACTACTCAAGAGCACTTCCAGGCAAGCCTAAATCAGTTCAGTGATTACATTTCATGCTTTTCGCTTGGTAATGAGACCTGCATAGGATGGGGTTGTTATCATCAAGTGTCTGTATATGTGCTTCAATATTAATTACTTACACAGCTGTTTGAGAGAATGTCCTCTGTGTGAAGTTGGTGGAAAGTGGTTCAGGAATGACATTTTACTCTATCAATAACATCAGCACGTAGGTTCAAATTTACATTTGTATCTGTTGTTTGATTTTAGAATTGCTCGAGCATAACAATATAAAAGGATCCACACACCAAAATTGCTGAAACACACATTTCATCTTATGTTCAAATAATTGTTTTAATTAAAACCTTATTTCTACATGGCAGAAAAAAGCACTGCTACAGACCTAAAGATATGCAGCTGTTGAGTCTTTGTTTTACCCTGTGAGCATCACAAATAGTCACATTCATAGTAAAAGTCAGAAGAATCATTAATAGTTAACCTTGCCAAAGAAAAAATAGATTTTCCATATTTTATAAATGCGATCAATGTGACCCATTTCCACTTTCAGGCTCTGTGAAATTGGGCCTTCCTTCTCTTTCTCTCCAAAACTGATCCCATATTTGGCCTCAAAAGTTTACTCTCACAGATCCAAAGTCAAAACATAAAAATGTGTGTGTTATTGTGGTCACTGGGTCTTATCGTCTTGTCCGGGTAAAAATCCCTCACATCTTACAGCACTTCAAGAGAGCGATATCACAAATTTAGGCCCTGATGGGTGAAACATGCTTCTTCTCCTGGGCACACCTATAAGGCAGGTTGTTCAGAGACACAATATAGATAGCATTTACTATTTTTAGCCATGTGAGTAGCAATACTTATGTCTCAGTCCATCACCGTGACCTAAACCACACATCTCTAAATCTACTAGATAGGCTGAAATTAAATTGACTCAGATGTTCCCGTTCACCCAGTGGGAGTCCCAGAGGATGACTCGCACTGAATTTTGTGATTCTTTGACTTTTGCTGTCACCTGATACTTCCAGTGCCACAAACAGGTCAAACTTTTCACATATTATAAAATATTTCAACCACTAATGGATGGCCACAAAGTTTGGTGCAGACATTTTTGGTTCCCCAGTGATGAATTCTAATGACTTCATCATATTTCATGCTCACATTTGTGGTTTTGGGAGAAATATTTCAACAAGGACTGGAAATATTGCAATGAAATTTACTTCAGACATTCACGTTCCCCAAAGGATAAATCACAGCAACTTTGGTGATCCTTTGATTTTTTTTGTTTTGTTTTCCTCTAGCGTCATCGTTTCGTAATTCCTTTTTTCAAAGCTTTGATTCACGACCAAATGCCTTAGAAACTAAAAACATTCCCATCAGCCTCGGCTCACTTTGTGTTTAGTATAATACCACCATCTGCCATTTTTCAGCAAGACACAATAAAATAAACAACGTACTCTCCGTGTACAGTGTGAGAAACGCACGTGCAGGGATTGTTTACAAGAGAACTGTTTTGAACTTGGTATTTGCCTGTTTGTGTTTACATTTAAAAAGTGTGGAACAATTTGGCACATAACGTAATGTGATGACATTATTTCAGCAAAATGTTATTTTTCTGTTATTGATGGTGGCAGTGGAGGTACAGATATGAAATACTGGAGAGGTGGACTGGCCCGTTAAGCTTTCATGAACCGAAACACGACCGTTGCAGTAATGCGGTGCATGCTTTAGTCATCAGGCAGTTGCACCGTATGCACATAGATAACTATGAACTGCAAAGTACTGCAAATAGAGTATGATTACATCAGAAAATGATTTTTTTGACCGTATGCAGGGACTTCACCCAACATACATTTTTGATTATGCTTTGCTAAGCTCTGTGTCTACTAAACGAATGAGCTGTTTTCAATTCAAGAAAAACTGTGCAACTAAAGATAGGCCAATGATACTGAAAAACCTTTGTTGACCTAAAAGGAAAACACATGAAAAACACGACTGACTGAATAAACAAATAAATCAATGAAGTTGTTTTTCTGCTTCTTGAAGTCAAAACCTTCCTGTCAACAAACAGGCTACATTCTCTGTGAATTAATAAGAACTGAAACCACAATTTATCTGTGTTTTTTGAGGCGGTAACGCTTCACAAAGCCTCTAAAAGAGTTCTCTGTTTTTTGTGTTTCTGGTGTTGTTTGTGTTACGTAAAACAGCACATGTTGATGACAAGACTGGATAAGTTTCGCAAGATTTCAGTATTGAGAGGTCTCAAGTGTCCCAGCCCACCTATACAGACAACACAAGATGGTGTTTGTGAGAGTCATGTGTGTGTGATTTACACACAAAGGGGTACAAAGCATACCTAATCTGATCCCAACAGACAGAAAGTTCTGAATAACATGTGAGGTTCTGGGTCGCAGGTCAGCCAAATGTCCAGCTGCCCTTTCGTGACCTTCAGCCTGGCAACCATCTATTCCCTCTTTCATCTGCTATCCAGCCACCCGCCACTGGTGTGTCAGTGAGAGCCTCCATCAATAACAGTGACATTGACGCAGAGAGGTGAATTACGGCATAGGAAAAAAAGGAAGGCTAATATAAATCACAGATAAAGTGGCACCTAACTGCTCCCAGGAGTCTTTTGCGTTCTCCCATGATCCAAGTAAATTTTGTTCGAACTTTGTAATTAAAGACTCCTCTGATGTTCTGAGGTATGATATTACAGAGAGTCTCAGACCAGCAAATGATCTTCAAATAAGCCACAAACAGTAACCCGGTTATTAGTGAAGAAAAAAACCCACATCTTATTTCATGCTTTAATATGTTTTGCTACGGTTCTGCAGCATTCACTCTCTGTCATTTAGTTGTTGGAGTCAATGCTTCATTGAATACGCTGAAATCCCATTTCCAGCCATCATTGGCGTTTAATTTAATCTCAATTTGTGGTTAGTTGTTCTATGAGTGATGAAAATTATATAACAAACTGAACAAACTGCACTGAGTTTAAGTGACCTCAGGGGCATGGTAGAGGAAAATCATTAGAACTAAATGCATGCATCACACGTACAGAAGAGGTAAATGGGTCATCATCTATCATCTCCTTATCTGCAGACACATTCAGCAAGTTCAATGTGAACTTTTGCTTTTAGTTTGGCTATGGTAGGACAATGTTTGAGCTAAACACATGTCTTGGGGTTATGGTTAGTCTCAAATCCTTTCTTGTGTGAAAACAGATAATCAGCTGCCAGCACAGCTTCATCATTGCCAGCTTCTTATGGATGCCATTCTCTGGAGAATCCTTTAGCAGCAGACATCTTTCCATCTGGAAGCCAAGCAACTTCTGTGCTGATGTCAGTGTCTCTTTACTCCTCGCTTACTTGATACTCTTGTAACTTCAGTATTGCTGATCCACTCAATTTTTTGAGACAGAGATTCGTTTTTAAACAAGTGAAACTTACATCTTTTTTTAAATCAAATGCGTGCCATGTTATGCTCAAATGATATGCTTAAAACAGAATGTTAAAATAATGCAGCACAGTCAAATTTAAATAGCATTTTTTGTCCAACAGGCGCACATAGTATATAGCTGATCTAAGTTTTACTACCGCCCTGCTATTCAATTCAATTCAATGCAATTCAGGTTTATTTATATAGCGCCAAATCACAACAAAAGTCGCCTCAAGGCGCTTTATATTGTACAGTAGATCATACAATAATAGATATAGAGAAAAACCCAACAATCATATGTCACAAACATTATTTTAAACTATACTTGCTTAATTTTTCTTGACAAAATTCATCAGCTATAAAACAATATCAAGTTTTTCCATTTAACAAAGGTAAAAATTGTTAGTACTGAATATAAGCAGGTTATATTTTTTTGCTTATGTCTTTATTTGGATGGAAAATCATGCATATTTGACCAATAAACATAGCAAACATTAAAAATTGTATTTTATGAGATGTACATGATGACTAGATAGAACTGCCTGATTTCCAGTCCAGGATTGTTGACCAGCCAGTCAGGATCACATATGTCAGATTATGAGCTGAACAAATAGTCGTGTACACACGCACAGCCACACACTAACATGTTGTTAGTATGGTGCTCTTCACTCTGAGTGGTGATACAAAAATTGCCCAATCGAACCAGGGGAACACTATGAAAACCTTCCAAACAACAAATCTAATCAGACACTTAAGTCACCTTTATCTGGTTGAACATGGACATTTTAAAGAAGCTAACAAAGCCAGTCATAAGCCAGCAGCCTTGGTATTAGCATAGGAGAAAGAAAAATTATGAGGAATATTGTACATACAAGTGAAAATCAAAAGGTTGATCTCCAGCTTTGTGGTCAAGTTATACACATGCTGGCAAATGATCCAACTAACTTACATTTGTTTCTAGTTGCTTCCATGTGAGAGGATCCTGTAATAGTTTGGGGGAAATTGTAAAATTAAACAATTTCTTTAACTGTGAAAGTAAAATTTTGAATTGAAGAAAAGTTTGTTTGTTTGTTTTGTTTGTACGTGCTGTTAATTCCAGCTCTTAGAAAGAAAATCACAATCAGCAGGTCACACTGCTGATTCTGATTGCAATTACATGTAGCCCTGTTTAAGAAGCTCATTATTCTACATGAGTTCCTGTGTGCTGCACGTGCTATTGTTGAGTTAAACATGTCGTTTATAACCATGATTATTAGGCTTTCAAACACACACATTATAGTTAAACAAATTAACCCATTACAGCAGTTTTAACAGACATTACAGGAAATGGATGTGATAATGTATCATATCCTGCTGGGAGACCCCGAGTACTAACCTCTTTGACTCTCTGTTGAGCACTTTGACTCTAGACCCTATGACAAAGGTGGAAATAAATCAAAGTTTGATTCATGAGGGAAGATTTATTGGCAGGAGTGGAATGTGTCACAGGGTGTGAGGACTGCCTGACCTAACAGACACAACAACAGTCAAAGGTCACCGTTACTCTTCCTTTTCTATGCAACTGCATGAAGGGGAGGGTGGTAAAGATGCGATGGTACACTTAGTACTTCTGAAATGAACACGGAAAAAGATTAAAGATCGGCCGCGTGCTGTGGAAATCTGTTTTGAACGGAAGCCAAATTTGACTGCGAGCTGAAAGAAGTAAATGTTTACTTTAATAGCCAGAAATCATATAAAGCTATCTTCTTTAATCTTGTTTACCAAGCTAGCTGCACTCTGATTATTTAATGTGAAGAAAAGCCAAGAGCCAAAAGAGTCCAGCTTTGCATGGAGTAAAAGTTTGCTGCCACTTAATGAGATAGTTTGGAGCATTGCTTAATTTTAAATGTGCCTCTTCACAGGAAGCAAACCAGGCATTGACTTTACTCACAAAATATCTGAAATAAGTTGTTGAATGAAAACATTTTCCAGACCAGTCATTTAGTTGTTTCTGTTCTTTTGCAAAACACTGTAACTCTGATCAAATGTATGTTTCCATGCAGGTATGTGTCCATTTCTAAACTACAGATTAATCCTCATATGGTTTTTATATTAGAGGAAAAAATCTGAACCATTTCTCTCAGCACCTGTTCCATGAAAATGGTCAAAGCATGTAAGAAGCTCCTTTGTACTTCTACAAAGCCCATAGCTGATATAAAACTGTCAGTATATTTCAAGCTCAGTGTTAGTCTAGAAGTTTAGGCGTATCCTCATTTGGAGATAACAGAAGTCATAGTGATATTTCAGTATAGGAATACAGGAGAGGTCATCAAAGTGGATGAGAACATAGAGAGGAAGAAGGCAGACCTTGACCAGATCAAAGTGATGGGCACAATATTTAATGACAAGGGCTACTAAGCAATCTAAGTCCTGTAGTAAGGAGGATAAACTGCCTGAAAGACTCAAAGACACACCCCTGTCTAATGTTTCTGGTGTCTCTCTGAAGTGGGAGAAGCGCCAGACGAAATCAGCGAGGCTGCCATGGGGTTAGTGATTTAGTGGATAGTGGGTGAACCGATGCCAGTGACCAAGCAGCTCTAAGCAAGCCAGACAAGAAAAGAAACGCTGAAAGGTTAAACAAATAAGCAACCCAATAAAAGTAAAAATCATTTTGCGTGAGATGAAAAGAAAGTAAGAGAGATTTATTTTTCCCCCATTTGAGACATAAAAGTGAAGGGTTATTTAAGTTTGCTTTTTTTAATTCTGAAAAAATAAATAAAACTGCATTATCTATTTCAACTCAGCAGGGTCAAGGGATGTAAAAAGCAGAGTTTGAATCACTTGAGTACAGCAGATGGAGAAAAACGTGCTGGAGACACAGAGCACATGGCATGCTTTCTTACGTCATAACTGTCTTAATGAAAACTCAACAAATGCCTGAGAACAAATGCAGAAGAGCTTAGAGGCATTAAAGCTTTAGTGTTGGTCCCATATTTTTGTAGCCTAGCTTCTGGTTTTAGTTTTCAGTGGGAAATCATCAAATTAGGGATGTGGCATGGAAATCTTAAATTCTTTTAATCTATTGACCTCAAGACTCATTAGTCACTGGCAGGGCAGTAAAAGTATGGTCTGAACTCCATTATGGTTTAAAAAAAACTGCTGACGTTTTGTCTTTATTGGACTCACTGGGTTGAGAAATGAAGCCACATTAAAAAACACCAACAATGCTCAAGATAATGCAGAGCCATTATGTGGCCACGTGCTCATGGATTTTAGTCTTAGCATTTTTCTTTTGTCTCAAATCTTCCTTTGTCAACTAGTTTTGTTTAACATTGAACAGCAACTTATATCTGCCAGTCATACTTGTCTCAAAGTGTGAAAGGCTGCATTGTATGATGAGCCCGGAGGCAATTTTAGTACCCTTTTACAAAGAAAGGAAACTGGGGAAAAAAACTGTGAGGAAAAGAGTGGGGAAAAGTAAAAGCCAAAGTTTGGAAAAAAAATCTCTATCCCCCTGTTCCCAGTTTCCTCTGACACTGGGGCCTTCCAGGGCTCATTCACTAACAACTATACAATGTTTTTCTTCCCTTTGATAGATTACATCAGCACACTAAGGTCTATCCCCTTCAAGTGCAAACAGTTGCAGCATCTCACAAAACTGGGGCCATGACTTTCACAGACCAGTATGATGGCAGGGACTCCTGGGAGAATATAAAACAGAACCCGAGATGGCACAGGTCATTGCAAAGAGCCGCTATAAGAAGAAGCATTATCTCCCTGCATGCATCACACATGCATGTGTAAAATTCTCAGCTGTGAACTGCTGAATCCACTAATCCAGTGAGACCACATACAACGCTTGCAAACATTTCAATAAACGCCTGAATGTGGGGTAATGAGGGATTAGTTGTGGCTTTCATAAAGAAACCGAAGGCCTTGTGGAACATTTAAGTGTTAATAGCAGAAAGGAAAAATGGCACGAAGAAAACATATTGTAATCCAAAAAGCCAAAGGGAAATGGGGACTCTGGATTACTGGCAAGTCATGGGATCTCTCCAAGTTTTGTTCGCCAGTATATCTTAAGCTCATTTGATGGGTTTAGGATTCAGATGTCACATGATAGATTCTTTGGAGGGGAAACGAGCTCTGTGTGTAGTGTACAATAAGCTGATCAACCACCTCTCAGAGGGATTTCCACTTTCAGAAGGAAAAGTTTCAGAGTAAGGAACCAGTAAAACTAAGAATAACAGATGCATTGGTTAAAGTTGGACTGGATGATCATTATTAAATACGCAAAAGGACTATTACTCCCCTAACATTTTAAATTAAATCAGAAAAGCTTGAATTTTCTGCCCAACAGGCCAATTTTTCCTCTTTTCCTCTAAGATAAAGAGCGCAGTAATGAAATATTCCAAAAGATGTAAATTAAGCTTCAGATCAAAATCCCCATACCAGCAATTTGTATTGATTTAATTCTAAAGTGAGAAACTGAAAATGATGAGTCAAAAAATTTTGTGATCGTTAATTCAGGAGAAATTAAATCGGCATCTGTTTGGACCATGTGCACATCATTCAGCAAGCCAGTAAGCTATTTAAGCGCACGTGGATGACCATTATTGCCTTGGCTTTTTTAGCCGCATTAAGCAGTTTTGTGGGGAAACAGTTTGCTTGCTTTGGAGATCAAAGTGCCACTTTTACAGATATTTCCCCTTTTGTTCTGCACACTGTGTGGCCTTTGCTTAAAGGTTTAAAGGACAATACTGCTGGAAAAAACACTTTGCACATAAGAAGTTTTGGGTATTGTGATTCTGGACTGACATAAAACCTTTTGGCTGACCACAGATTTGTCTTTTATGAGCTTTTATTGTTTGATTTTGTTTCCCCCTTTTGTTTGAGGTGGATTTTCTCTCTCTCTTACGCTCTCTCTTTTTAAATAAAGGAAGGATTATTTGTAGACATTCCAGAAACTCTTTAATGGCAGAAAAAAATAATAATTTTTCCCCACTGCAGAGCCTGGCACAGAGTGTGCCCAGTGAGAACATTTAGGATTGTATAAAAAAAGAAGAAGAAGAAAACGTTAACCTTTACAAAGACAGATACGGCAGAACTATTGAAATGTAGTTTTAAAAAAGTATTTCTAAATCTCCTTTACTTTATACTTTGCTTTCACCTGCTTTCATCATTCATGCTCTCTTAGATCACTGTCACTGCAGAGACAATGACTAGGTGGGAGGAGGGGTGGCTATAAGCTTTCCCAGAACCAACCTCAGCCTTTGGGTTTATGAGGTGCTTTTGAGATGTGATGATGTCACAGGCCGACTGTGAAAACATGTTAGCCGGCCGTTCCATTGGTCCTAATGACAATATTAGCAATGAACATACAAAAGTGAGGAAATGTGCTGAAGGAACAGGCAGCATGAAACTGAGTGTGTGGCCTGTGATCACTCTCCACTTCTGCAGCAGGCAGTCTCCGAGTTTTATGAGCCAGTTTCAAACACACAAACTGATCTAGTAAACTTAGTTACGGTACCGTAACTACATGATGCAAAGCTTTCATTTTAATTTTTACCTTTAAAATCAACAAAGCAAGCAAAGCACATACTACTTTTTTGTTATCACATATGTTATATCTATAAGGTTAATACTGAGCTTGTGGTTGTGACAGTGAAATCAGAAGTTCGCCCACATTCCAAAGACAAGTGACCCCTAATTGTCCATGGTTGTAAATGTGAGCATGAATGTTGTCCTTCTCTGTTTCTTAGCCCAGTGACTGACTGGTGACCTGTCTGATTGGGATGGCTCCAATGCCTCGTGCAACCCCTCAGAAGGATAAGGTTGTACATATAATAGATGTATTATAATGTGGAGAAGCTGGTAAGTTATATTGTTTTAAAAAATATATATTTTCTTGCTTTATGCTCAAACCACAGGCGTGAAAGATGATCCTAAATCCCCCCCCCCAAAACAACTCCTGCATGAAGCATTCCATATCTTTTGAATCTTACAAGCAGTACAGTATGTTCTATATTAGATATATATCAAACACAGTAGGTACAGTTATTTATTTTAGAGTGCTGTAAATCAGCAAGCCTCAAAAGGATTATGTCTGTGACCACAGACAGATAGAGTTTACATTAAACAGCAGTATTTAGTTTTGTTTTATTTGGAAATTGGTGAACAAGGCACATTAGCTGTGACAATTGTTTATCTTTAAGTGACTTTGACACATACACGAGAAGAAACGGCTTCGTAGCCACTTTGATCTAGTAAATTAATGGCGTGTAGCTTTAAGCCCTGTTCGGATTATTTTTAAGCAAAGCAGGGGCATACTGTGTGTGACAGTGTGTTGGCTTATTGTTTTTTATTTTACCTGCTATACACTGTACAAGTTAATATAGTTAAAATCTGAAACTGATATGTGCAGATAAGGATGTGTTTTTAAGTCTGCAATTGCTATGTTCATATGTTTTACATGTCTCACACATGACAAAATATAATCTATTTATCTGACTTTTCATAAGCAGTTTGTTGTTATAAAGAGACTTTTTAAATGACTTGCAAAAAGTGAGCTATTTCCCACTTTTTTTTTAAACATATGTCACACGTGTCTTAGATTTAGCTATAAAACATGTTACTGTGACATGTAAGGACTTTGGGTAGACCTTAAGGTGTGAACACATCTGCCACTAAAAACACAACACCTGCGAGACTTTGATGCCCTTAACCGTCCACCAGAAATGTTCTCCCACCAGGTTCTGTGTTTTTCAGGAGTCCATGCATAGGTTGAAATGTTCTCAGCTCATTGAAACATTTTCACAGAGTCACACTCATCAATTTCACACCTGGGTTATAGTTGTTTAGTTCTGTTTTAAACATTCCTATTTCAACACATCTCCGTGTCATCGTCTAACTAGTACAGCTGTTTAGATTAAGCAGGGACGCTAGATATATTAGCAGTTGAGCTGTGCTTATACCTACCCTGCAGTGTTGAATACATAACCTAAGTGTGAGGCTCTCTCCACTTACCATTTGTTTCTAATGTGTTTTCTGGTTGGACTCAGGGAAATGATAAATGCTTTTCCTCTAACTGACATTTTTACGAAGTACATTTTAAACAGTAGGTCATAGCTGAGCAGTACGTGCTTATCCCACCACAAGTGCGCTGTGAGCTACAAATGACCACCGGGGGAATAGAACCTATTCACTACTCTCATCTTGACAACATTGGACACAGATTGTAGACTTCCGATTGTAAAATTTCTTTTCACACCTTGTCTGGACAACACATTGGAGAGAGGAGGATACCTCCTGTCTCACAAAACCACCTAGAATGAGTTCAGCAACATACATTATTTTACACAGGACCATATGTGCGACAAACCCGCCTTGAGAATCATGAATCAACATGCCTACAAGTTTAATACGCATTTTGAATATGTGAAAATCTCATATAAGGATTTATCAAAATCATGACATATAAGAATGAAACAAAGAAACAATTCTATTAAAAACTAGCAAGCACAAATTTTAACATCTAATTAAAGTTTTCCTTACTACAGAGTAAAACAATGGAAATAGAGTACATAAGATAAAGCAGAGTTTATACAATTGTAACAAGGTTGAAAGTCAATATCTGGTACAATCCACTTTATTCTTTAATAAAGTCTGAACTCTCTTTAGCAAGCTTTCTTGTCATTACTTTGGGTAGTCTTCAGGAATACTGTCATTCAAAGCTATTCTTTAGATAGTGGCTGCCTTTCTGTTCTCTGTCAAGATGATCCCGCACTGCTTCAAGAATGTCGAAGTGGAGGCTTTGTGCAGGCAAGTCCAAGACTGATAGTGTTCTGTTGTGTATTATTTTTCTGTCCAGGTATGCTTTTACTGCATTGGCAGAGTGTGTTTGGGATCATTGTCATGCTGAAAAAAGCAGCTGATGCCAATCAGATACTTTCCAGATGGCATTGCATGGTGGATCTTGATGGTACTTTTCTCTACTTATAAACCCATCATGTATGGAATACATGATCCACAACACCACTGGCTAAAATGCAGCTCTGAGCCATGACAGAGCCTCCACCGTGTGGCTGTACACAGTGACTAGTGTAACTCTGTCATGATCTCCTCCATACATATTGAAATCTGAACCAACATAATTTACATTTGGATTCATCACTCCTTCAGACATTTTGCCACTAATTTTCAATCCAGTAATTTAGAATATCTCAACGTTTTTCCCTGTTTCCTAAAACTCATTGCATATGCTGAGACATGCTATATACATGTATCTATATATAGAGATATATATAAACGGAGAGAGAGCAAGAGCAAGAGAGCATACCACCATGGTTGTGCGCACACACACACACACACACACACACACACACACACACACACACACACACACACACACACACAAATATCTTATGAATCACTCTTGCACTCAGAGAACTAGAGACCTAGGCATGTACTTGTATGGGCAAGCTGCCCAGAAACTCTGTTCATAGTACTATGGATAAAGTAACTCATTTGTCTTTGAGCTGTTTTTCACCTCCCTAAAGAGAGAGGCCCTACTATAAGCAGCAAGGGACTCAACACCAGTTCAAAATGCAGAAACCCAAGAAATGGCTTAAGTTCATTTAAAAGGCGAAGGTACTTTATGTATAAAATCCCCTCTTTTTAAAATTGAACCCCTCAGTTCACGCAGCATTGTCCCTCTAATACTTTACTTTCTCATTTTCTTCTAAAAGAACAACAACTTCTAATGAACAAATCAATCTCTTATCCTTGAAAATCATCAGGAATCAAGCTGTGAACGCATATCCGCTGAATTAACAAGAAACAAAACCTTTATCTCGGAGCATGAGAAGTTCATTGTTCCAGATGGATTCAAAAGCTCAGAGATTTAGAGTTCTTTGTAAGCAAGGCGAAACTTGAAACCATGAGTACTTGTGCGTGTGTGTGTGTGTGTGTGTGTGGTTGGGGGGGGGCAAGAATAACAAAAGTCTAGAAAGGCATTGAGAAGAAAAAGGCAGTTTTCAGATTATATTGAAAAGCATGCAAGAACAACTTCAAACATACATAATCTAGTGATATGCATATACTCATAAACCATAAACTAACATAGTAACTGTACTTGTCCCCATTTCTGAAAAAATTGTGGCTTCATTCTTCAAACGTGTGCAATTTACAATTGAGAAGGGTTGAGGCAACTCTTCTCATGCAGGCAATGAGTTGCAGGTTAGTCCCACAGCAATACACTAACCATGTGTGACTGTATGTAAAGAAGTGAAAAACGCACACATGCATACAGGCAGCAGTTCATTTACTAGAGAGGTATAAGCTTTCCTTTCATTTACCAGTTGTCCTGTTAGGTGTACAAGACTATGTCTGCCTTCTACATCCTGCAGAAACAAAGCACACCACTGTGTTTGACACATCTTCATCAACATGAGGATGCATTGAGGGATATTTCCATACTGTCCGTAGCTGTTAGCGGTGACTGAAACATAAGGCTGCAGTGAAAGAGTGAGTTTGTGCACGTGTGAGTATGGTATTAGTGTAGGCTTGGGGTATAATTGAAAGAAATGACAGAGTTGAGATTGCTTTTCAGATTATTTTGCTGGAGTTAGTTAAACAACAATTGCACAGAGTTTCATATCTCGCTAATAAACGAAGGAATCTCTGTATGTAAGGGTGAGTCTGTGTATGCGTTCTTCAATCTCCCAACAACTGCTTCTCCAGTCCACTTCAGACATGGCTGATGCGTTGCCAGGGAGTAATCCAGGGATCCATTGTTCGTTCTCATATTTTGGCTAAAAGTTATTTTCTGTTTCCAACTTTTCCTCTAATTTGGCTGCTGTGTATGTGCACTGTGCTTTTTGTGAGGGGGGAGGGGATACCCGCACACAGGCAAGTTTGCATGCCTATCTTTGTGAGGACATTCACAGGCATAATGAATTCAACGTGACTTTCTCTTTGATTATTTAGTAGCTGCTTTGTTTAGCATTATCTCTGGTCCTCAGGCTGGATTAATGTGTTTTGTCTTTAATAACATATATAGTGACTGCATCCACAGAGCTGTCTTAAGCTAAGCTAAAAAAGAGTAATTAGCATATAATATGTTATACGCTGGTTTTACAAAATAGTTCAACACATTTAGCTGCATTTGCTTGAAACATTTGTAAATTTTGTTTTCATTTTTTTTTGGGGGGTTGGTTGACAAAAACAGCTTGTTTTGGTTGTCAAGGGAACAGGTATGCGGTGTTATTTTAACATCTTAGCTGGCAGTCACAGGACGGCTGTCTTTGACTGATCCTGCTGAGATAATAGGAAGAAGTCTTTGATTTGAGGTAATACCAGGTAATCGTTTCCAGAGAGCCATTCAGCACTGAGGAATGTAAAGTAATGTAAAGTAATCTGGCACACTGGTTCTGAGGAAACTCTCAGAAGACGGTGCAGGGTCGTCACCCTTACACAATGCCAGCCTACATTTAAATAATAAACTGTAAGAAAGCTAAAGGAAGTTAAAGAGGAAAGAAAGAAGGATGGAAAGAAGAAGGAACTCGCACATCATCAAGTGAAAAATAGCTACTGGTCACATGTGCAACAAATGCATTGAACTGTGACACAATCTGCAGGTGTAGGTTGTTGGCCTGCTCAATGGAAACAAGCGTTAAACTACTGGACAGTGTTCTCGCAGTTCAAAGAGGAGTGGGAAAGTCGAGTGGAAAACCTCTTCTACTACAAAATTTGCTACTTCCATGAACAAAAGCCAGTTAAAGTTCAACTTGTCATTCACATTGCTGATCCTAATGGATAGTGTTTGAAATTTTGGCTTTGCAAAGGGAAGACGACGTTTCAGCTGCCAGGACCCTTCTGCAGTGGTCTAAGCCAACAAATTAAGAACGCCTGGCATACTTTGTGAAATCCTGTTAAGGATACTGTTGATGGGCAGGGACTTTGTCACTGCACAGACAATGGTTTCACTCTCTGCTCCCGGGTCATTTTCATTAATTAAGCAATGTGGCGCTCAAAAGTTAATCCAATCACACAGCAGTCTTTTCTCACGCTTTGGGGCCTGCCTTCTGGATGGCTTTGGTGGACCTGCTGCTTGACACCACAAGCAACACAACAATGTGTGCTGCCAAACGGAGCCGGGACAGAGAACGGGGATCTGGAAAGAGCGGAGGAAGCAACGGAAACAACAAACCACCAATACAAACCAACAAAGACGAGGCTTAACAGTCACCTAAATTCATTGCAGTATGTCAAGAATTTATTGAAAGCTTCATGGCACTGACTTTAGATTAAGATATCCTTTAATGGATTTATATTTTATTTGAAGTAGCTGGTGTACATTGACACCGGCAAGTAGGTGGATTTACAAATATTGTGTTACGTTAAAGGTGAAGTTAGTTTTTTGCACCTTTCAACCTTTCTCTCCCCTTCGGTTTCTGGTATAGTCATTTGGACATCAAGGTATCCCTTTGGCTCAGGCAGTTCATTGCATCTTCTCTTACAGCACAGTAACTTCCTCTGCTTACAGCATATGCTCTTTGTATAGCCATAAAGCTATCCCCATCTGTCAGAAGATCCCAAAATGGTCATCCAGTTGAAAATATACAACCTACTTTAAGTGACACAAATTTGCTTCAACACCTTTTGGAATGTATTAAAGCACAAAATTATATCAACACTGATATCTGAGACTTGAAAAGTGAGTGATGTGAGGTGTTACTTTTGCATCTTAATTAAGTATCTTCAGTATTTCTTCTGAATACTTATGATAACACATTTTTTAAATAAAATTGTGCCTGGCTTTAATCTGCAAATTACAAACTAATGAGTTTAGTCTGTTTTTTGGAACGTGAAAGCTGAGAAAAACAGTCTCCATGGTTTTTGGCTGACAGACTGCATTAACTTTGTCTGTCAGCCTTTAAGCGGTCACTTTTTTGAAACCCATGCTTCAATTCTCTGCATGATGTTATGTGCCAATAGACCATTCACTGCTAACAGTTTGACATATTCCTTCAGACAAAGAGCCACAGGCCTCCTCAGGCTAATGGATATAACAGATCACAGCAGAGTCAGGCAAAAAAAGATAAAAGTTGAAGTGGAGAGAACAGCAGAGGTAGAAGACTTCAGGAGAGACCCTCTCCATATTGCATTTCTTCTTGTTCCATTTGGAAAAATCTGTTTTGATTGAGAAACCTGGACCAAAGCTTCGAGTAGAGAGTATGTCTAATACAATAGTTGCCTAATGCCCTGGAGAATTGCTTAGACTACTGTTGGCCATTCTCTGACCCCTAATCTTTGGACTACATACCTTCATGATCTGTGGCCAGTCAAGAACAGAAAAAATGTGTCTAATGTATGCTGTTGTCACTCAAATGCCTGTTTCATGTCTTTAATTTTAAATGATAAATTATGCCTAAACATATATTTGTCCACTGCCAGAAGTTAATTCAGTGTGCCTTACTGGCACCTTTCCTCTACTCCTTGAAATCTAAAGAACCCAGTGTTTAAAACATCAATTAAAAACAGCTGCTGCTGGGCTGGCTGCAGTGTCTGCATTTCATAATGTATGTTTCATAACTTGTTAATCCTGTGAAAAAGCAGCAACGATTGAATTTACATTTAAACTAGTTCATTTAAGATTAGTGAAAAATGATATCTGAAGATTGATCCATTATGAGGAATTTTGATTTTTATGACAGCAGTGATGAGGGATACATTTGTTTTTGATCAAGGGAACAACTGCAGGATTAAAACAAAGGGTTCCCCTGAACTGTGAAGGGTGAAGGGTGATATGCCATCAAACGACCCTATTTTTACAACTGCCAGCTTCAGATTAGTGCAGCTGACAGACAGCATAAGAGTGTTGATGGAACCCAAGTGTGCTGCTCTCATCTATGCCTGATCACTAATACTCCCACCTAGTTATTGTGCAACTCTGGACTGAGACAGATGCTGAAAAAAACACGTAGCCACCCAAACCAGCCAGTCAGGAGGTGTGCATGATTGCAACCAACATTTTTACTTTACAGGAGAAAAACTGTCGGAAACACTAGAATTTGAGTGTGGATAGTCGGAGAGCAGGTCAACCTTAATTTTAAAGCCAATTTAGCCTCATCCATACACAGCTTATTGAAATCATATGACAGGTTAAATTTCTTGGCAACTATGTGATGTGTGATGAGAACCTGCATAAATCACAGCTTAATCGAATATGAATCATATCCCAGAAATTATCTGCTCGAGATAAATTAAAAGTAACTACATGTTCCAAATTAATGCACAATCCTTTAGTCACATTGTACAAGGCAGAGATGCAAAGATGGAGCATGAAACTATGATGCAGAGGTGCAAAAGGAAAGGAAAGAAGCAGATGGCAGCATCACTTCATTTAAGCTACTGGAACTTTAGGGCAATCTAAAGAAAAATATTGTTCTCCTGTCTAGTCAGATCTCATTAGGCTGCTGGCCTAACTCAGTGTGACATCTCTGACTAATGTGGAGAAAAAAATAAGTCAAAAACCAATCCAAACATAAAGGCCGCACTCCATCTCGGACAAACGCACACAGAACAAGTCTAAAGACCTGTAGAGCAAGCCCACTGTTCACCAAGCCACTGGAGACTCTGCAGGAACACAGAGGTGAGGGGGCTACAGACTTTGGCTTCTCTGTTATGTCCCAGAGGAGTCCTGTGCTACTTCCATTTCACAAACAACCTAAGGACTGCTGTGCAGGATGCGGGAAGTGGAGTGGCCAGCTTACAAAACAGAGAAACAGATATAAGTCTGAGTCTGGCCTGAGACCAGGTTTGTATCTGAGGTACTGGACCCTGACAAGAGGGAAAGGGTGAAAGGCCCTTAGCAAGCAGCGATAGACTGAAATGGAGATTTCATGCTGATTGACGGCTGAACAGTGGCTGTTCAATAATGATGAATTTATACAACATAGTCTGGAAATTTTGGAGCTTGAGCTGAACTCTTCCATGAAAGTTGAATTTCAATAACAGTGTTTTTAACATATAAGACTTTAAAAAAGCAGTCCAATATATTTTAAGTACAATAAAACAGAGCAGTTCAACAACTACATTATTTATGGTGCTTTTTCTATCTCAAGTCAGTGTTTATTTAGCTTATCAAAACAATAAATGGTGGCTATGCCGTTCTAATGTGCTCCACTATGAGCTATAGAATTCAATTCAGAGATCTCTCTGGTGCCCTAATGAAAAAGCCAAAGTCTATAACACAGTCTCAAAGGGCTCAGGAGATACAAGGGAGTTATGCGATACCCAATCAGAGTGGAGCCATAACAAACGCGCATGTAGGCAAAGATGAGAAGCAGCTGCTTACTCCTGGCTACTTGCTGGGTCTCAACCCACCCTGGTAAAACCATTCACGTAAATGAGAAAACACAGAGGACCAAAAGGGCTGGCCAGTTTCAACTACATAAAGCACAGGGCTGTTCCTGAGCCTTTTCAGAGTTTTCTGTGTCAAAGTGAGAAGGTTCTCAACAGCGGAACTGTGAACGACCTGCACGATGTACTGCACGATTTTATTGTGCTGCTACATAAGTGCACACATTAGTCTCTGATAAATCTTTACGTTAATGCCATAGCATGAATATTCAAGCAAAAAACTTGAATGCAGCATCTCAATGTAGCCTCCCAGGGAGTACCATCCCTCTGGTTCAGAAAGCAAAAAAGTCTTGCCAGTTATTTTTTAAACAATTACACATTTTGCACAAGCGGTGCTTAAAATAGCCCATAGTCCCCCACGATCACAGTGATATAGAAACCCCTGATACAGTTTCAAAACTCTAGGACATCTTGGTGATGTCAGAGATAAAATCCATCCACCGATACATTTTCAAAAATCTAATTAGGACTAAGTAGAGTTACCTGCAGCTGGAGGACAACAGCCACTCTTTGACCTTGATCTTTGGCTCTTAATATCTTTTGGATGCATCACTCTAATAAAATTAAATGAAATATAATATTGCTGGGTAAACAGACTGCACTACAACCGACTCTGTTATGATTCAGTCTTGTGTATATCAAAGGACCACTTCAGCTCCACAGCCCTCGTTCCTCTACTGGAGATATTTAATAATGTTGAAAAAACTGTGAGTCGGCTTGTGTTTCCAACAGCTGTGATTTGCGAGAAGGTCTCTCTCACTTGCTCTCTCTTTGACAGTTGCTTGTTCTACTTTCCCTTTTGCCTCCCCTCCTTTCTCTGAATCCACATAATATCCTTTTCCTTTAACTAAGTTCATCTCAACATAAGCCACAAGTGAATGGCGCAAGATGCTCATTTACTTTTGTCTGACTCATTTTAAATGGCTTTATCAAGACACCTCTCATTTCCTTTCTCTCAATGTAGTAAGGCAGACATCCTGCATCCAATAATCTCATGACGCAGCCTTCCACTGACCTTCGTGAGGGGATGTGCTGGAGCATTGATCGTATGCCTGCTCCTCGGGGCAGGAGTGAAAAGACCACATGCTCTTAGACTGTTTTTCATCTCTTTAGACAGACAGTTAATACTACCTTTTATCCCAGGTCTTACTCTTTAAAGTTTAGCAAATATGAATTGTTTTATGTGTGGGAGATAGCTGAGGGCTGCGCTGTCCTGCTACGACCTGATGGGCTGTTATCATCTTTCCAAAGGCACGAGACAATTTGAATTAAAAAGCATGGAACCAGTTAGTTGTAGGTAAATGTGGCTCCACTATATGATGACTTGAGCAGGAATTCATAAAAAAGGATATACAGTCTGCTCTCTTGAAAGAATACATATGGTGCATCTAATCTGGCAACAATCTCTTACATTGCATGCACTCAGCACCCATTTTCCCTGTTTGCATTGGAGTTTATGCAATCTGGTGCTCATTTTCCACATCAAACCCAAACACCGTGTGGTGACAGTCTCATGAAACATGAAAGAGGAACCAATTAAAGCCTGTCTGTTGTATATGAGTGAAATAAGCACATTTAGCAGTAATCCCACTGTTATTCTAACAGTAATGAGTAGGCAACAAGTTTAAAAAGAGAAAATGTGTTTCATTTAATGCTTGGTGTCCATCGTAAAATAAATAAGGGAAATTTTGAATTGATTTTCGTATTTTCCTCTACTCGCAAAAGCAATTATGCACAAATGAAGTTTAAACTGGTATTTTCCATTTTAAAAGAACATTAAGCCTCTGTGCGTTTACACTCCCTTTCACATTTCATTGCAGCAGATGACAGTGGCTGATGGATTGGGCTTTTGGTGGCTCAAACTGCTCACGGGGAGATTGCTACCAGATGAAGAGGTCTCAGAGTGCAAATTGGGCGGTTTTGAATAAAACTATAACTCCGTACGCTCCCAGGAGTGTTATCAAGGACCGCACTAAATAAAGAACACCAGTGTGACATCGGCGACTGAAATTAAAGTTGGCTCCACATCGTCTGATAACGAGAATTTCCAGAAGTCTCCTATTTGCCTAAAGGAACATATTTTGTGGTATTCGAGGTATTTGAGGTTAACCATTTTCAAAGACAATGGAATATTAATTTTAAGCTTTGCAAAAAGTTTTTTTCCCCTTTCTTTGGGGGGTCTTGGGTTTTTTAGCTAAGGAACTGGAAATTTTGCAGCTGGATAAAACTTGTGAGGCTTTGGTTCTTAGCAAGATTATTTATTCTTGTGAGCTTGTACTTAGAATAAAACTTAAACCGGCAAATGCAATGATCTCAGGGATCTTTCAGTCCTAGCAACAGAGCAGACGTGGAGAGAAGTTTGTGTATGATCTACTTGAAATTTCTGCATAAATTCTCATGAAATTCCTTTTCTCAGATTTGTCTGGATGGGAAACAAGTTTTTTGTTTTTTTTCAAAGACAGAATTACAAAATAATTTTACTGCTTTCAAGTGGGTTCTTCTATATTTTTTAAGCCACAGGAGAAAGAAATTTAAATCCACTGTGTACAGACAAAAATGTTATCATATAGAAGAACTTTAAAAACTCTCAGCCTGTTTTTTGAAAGACAGAACTTACTGAAATCAGTCTAAATTGCAGCTCTTTGGTTTAAGAAAAAATGAAAAAAAGACTCTGTTTTCAAATTGTTTCTAATGGGTACAACGTATCCATTAGCAGCGACTGTACCCATTGGCAAATCTAATCTTAAAACCTTTGTGGCTTTTAAAAATACAACGTTTCCATCGTTGCAGATTTATAAGGCCAAAGGAAGATCACATCTTTTAGTTCACAGTAATGTGACTTGCTAATGTTATTCCTTGTGTGAATGTAAAGTGAAAAATTTAAAGTAGCATAATATTAAGATTCCCTGTAAGGACTAATGCAATCCAGATGTCTGTTTTTTGAATCGAGAGGGAAATGTGTGTACAGTCCCCTTAATCCACCTAATATGTAAAATTTCAAACAGATATGAAAATATTTTTCCTCCGAATATCCTCCAGATGAGAGACCATGTTGAGCTGTCTACTTCTCTTCCCTTCTTTGTCTGTCAATATTCCCCAGATGACAGGCCAGACTTCCTGATAGATCAGACTGAGTTGTTTTCATATGCAGCACAAAGTCCACTTTACTTACTTTAAAATGACACTCAAAAACAGGCACTCTCTTGCTGCCTCAGATGTATGATCACCTCAGGCTGAAATCTCTAATTACACAGATTCAGAGTCTGGATTTTAATTTGATTTTCAAACTTAAACTAATATTAATTAAGTCATCCCAGTGGAGAGCACAGGAGGAGAGGAAGTGATTGTAAACCTGTGGAATTTTGCCCCGAGTCACCGACCTTCTGCCAGGTTCACGTGTGCTCCATCAACCCACAATTTGCTGTGATTGAGTCGACCTACACTGCTGCATGCAATCATACTGCCTTGGCCGTTCGCATGTCAGGCTTCTGACTCAGTAGCAACCATCTTCCACACTGAGTGAGTAAGTTTAGTAAACCATCAGAACCATGACAGCAGTCGCACACACAGAAAAACGTGCAGGAAAGCAAAACCTCACTGGGAGCATGTCACTGATCCTGCTCTCATGCATGAGGGGCTGCCCTTCTGTCCAAAAGGGGAGCAGTTCTTTGTTGTCTTTCAAAGTCTGAGATACCCCCCCTCCACGACCAGCCTGAAAGAGAGAGAACGCTGGAGCCTCAGCAGTCAGTAAGATCTGTGGTGTGGCCCCTCCTTTTCACTGGGCTGGGATAAACCAGGGAGTGTGGCGCCTCTGAGGTTAGCGGGCTGCCTCATCGAGACACCATCTCCATCATGAGCCTATTTTTATTCCATTTTCTCGCTTTCTCTTTTTTTCTTCTCTTCTACTCAAACCACTCTAGCTCTTTTTTCAGCCTTCCAGTTTTGTCTTTTTCCATCCATCTCGTTACCACAGCCTTCTGCTCCTATGATGCTGACTTTTGTTTCAGTGTGCATGCATGACAGAGGAAAACAAAAAAAAGCCTACATTGCTTGATTTCTGGGTTTGATCCCAATATTCACTTGCTTTTCCCCTTTTCTTTCTTGCTGTATTTAATTTGCTCAGACACTTGCCAAGCCGGCTAGAGTTCCCTGTCACTGGTTTGGCAAAGTGCTTCAACCCTAATGCACAAAAGAAATTTATCTAGATATATCACTGTCTAGCTTCAACATCAGCACTGTAAACTACAAAATACCCACTGTCACATTTTTCACCATTAAAATCTCATTTTATCTAAACATAGAACCTCTAACCCAGATTAGCACTGCACTCAAATACATAATTAGTATGCACCCTGCAGTCTTCCTCACTTTTGTCCAAGAAGAGACACTGGCTGAATCTATAGCCCATAGACTGGGTCAAAAATGAATGGGTTTGTTGGCGTTATAAAGCCCTAAATGTCATTATTGTACTTTGGCCATAAAGGATCACTGCGTTTAACCAGCTAATCCAACATGTTGAGGCAATTCACATGCAATGTGGTTATGCTGGTGAGTTAGCAGGGGGTCCCCAGCTTTCAGGAAAGCAGTTTACCATCATAAAGCAGCTGTCCCACATCAACAGTCCCTACAGACACAGACAGTGCCGTGTTTGTGCCATAAGCCATTCTATATGAGCGCATTGTGGCAACTCCTCCGGCATTTTTGAAAAGCCTGGCAACGGCAAGCTCACTGGGTGAAAAGCGTCTAGACTAGTCTTCTAAAGAGAGCCTCACTTCACATTGGCAGTCCGGGTTAGTAGTAACACTGACACAAGGATATTGATGCACTTGTAAATAAAACCTTAATTAGGACTGGTTACCAACTCCAAACTCCAACAGTCTAACTACAGCAAGTTGTGTATGGAGTATGCAAGTGGAAATGGAGTCATGACCAGAATTATCAAAAACCCAAGCACATCAAAACGTCTGGAACTATTAATAATTCTTTTGCACTTGAGGCAGTATTTTCAGTAAAGGCAACAGTAGTATGGCTGCAAACAGCCGTAGCTAAATGAGCTCAATATCTTTAATATCTTTAAAAAAAAGGACTTTCAGACAAAGTTAGTGTTGAATTCATTTGAATAATTTACTTTGCAGAATGGCCTGAATATGAGGAAATGGTTGATCCATCAATCTAATCTGTCACTGAGCTTTAGAACGACATTGTTTCTTCTATGTTCTTTGTTTTTGTACATCTAATGAGCTTTAAAGGGAAAAAAAGCAACAGCAAACAAAGGTAGAGCGTTATATAATAAAGTCCTCTTTGGAGAGCCTGGAAAGCATTCAAGACCGTGAATAAGTTTGGTGCTGTATGAGCACGCAGTTTCCTCTCTGTCATCCACAGAACACACCACTGTCACGGTGTTCATTTCCACTGGCTTCCTTCGGTACCCACATCTAAAGTTTCCCAGGCTTAAGCAGGAATTGGAAACTAACATACTGTCCAGTGTGAGCACAGTTCTGTGAGCGTATCATGCCAGTCTTTCCAGTCAGAGCACTCTGACGTCACGCCATTAATCCCTTTCACCATACCACCCAAGCCTCGGGGAGACCACATCAAATCCTGAACTCACTCTCCCTGAGAAGAAGAGTTTGTACCCCTGGGATTTCTTTAATGAGGCTTACAGTAGAACACACCAGCGCACCAGTAATGAACTTCACAGAAAGGAAAAGCACTTAGAGATGCCATTAAAGGAGAGGTCATATCAAAACTGGAGTTGTTTGCCGATTAGGAAAGCTGATTAAAGCTCCCCCAGCCCACAGCCCAACACAAAGTCACATTTACTTGACATCAGAACAATGTTTGAGAAGCTGCTGTGTCAGATACAAGTTTTAATACAGTTCTTCTTTTGTTCTGGGCCTCCATTGTTTTCCATTAACTTTCGCATGGAATCAGAATAATTGAGCAGACTTTTGAAACTTGCTTGGGTTTTCATTCATGAATACAGTCTGGGTGAATTTTTATGTAATAACAGTGCAAACTAGTTAAATCAACCGGTGATACGAGGTTACACAACTCAAGGAAGCTGATTTTCATGCCATGCATAGATGAATGGGAAACAAAGACTGCATAGAACAACCAGAAAAATCTATTCAAATACCTGGAACTGTATAGTATGAAACTGTAAAGTGTCAGCACAAATTTAAACAATGTAGATTTATGGTTAAAGAGTAAAACAGTTCGATATGAGCCTGCAAAATGCAAAGACCTGTGACTGAGATGTTTACTCATTTCAAGGCAAAGACTGAACCACTTCACTGTTGTTTATAATAAATCAGCAAAGTTTTTTAGAAAGTGGGAATTTCAACAAAGGACTTGTGCAGGAGCTGCTCTTAAAGATGAGAGAAGGCTCTCAAGAGAATAACAAATGACTTAACTGGCTAAAACGGTTTAAAAAGGCCTAGAAGTGTCAACACGAACTCTACAGACAGTGCCACAGCTAGACAAAATATCCACCGACACAGTATTTGAAAGTACTTTTTCTTTATGTACTCCAGTGATAATACTCCAAAAGGAGATCATTCTTCACGTGCCCTCAGGCAAAATCCAAGCCACACCATACAGACACTGAAAAACTGTGACTGAGAATATGAGAAGACAGAAACAGGATGCTGTAGAATATGTGAAATAAATATATATGTTTAATTGTTTTTTTAAGCTTCTTATTGTACACTGCAAAAAAAAATCCTAATATGAAAGTATTTTACTGTGTATTTTACAGTTTTGTTCTGTTCTTCTAGAATATCATGAAATTTACATAAATAGACTGTGATTTCACATTTCAAATGTAAATTAACATAAAATCACTGTAATGTAATAAAACATAATTTTCTTGTTTTTTAAATGTATCTGTCTGTACATATGCATATTTAGATTGTTAAAATACATTCACAAATGTATCATAATTTCACAAATATTTGTCCGTTATTTGAAAGATTGAACTGTTAAATTCAAATGTAATGCTATGGAAAAATATATAAAATGATTCTTATAAACTTTTTTTTTACATCAAATGATAATTATTATTATTTCTATTTAGGGCGATCGTGGCTCAGGAGTTGGCAGTTCGCCTTGTAATCAGAAGATTGCCCGTTCGAGCCCCGGCTCGGACTCTCTCGGTCATTATGTCCTTGGTCAAGACACTTAACCTACTGGTGATGACCAGAGGGGTCGATGGTGCGATATGGCAGCCTTGCCTCTGTCAGCCTGTCCCAGGGCATGCAAGCCAATATTATTTAAACTAACTGTATATTTCTGTACATTTAAGTATTATTATTCATATTGCCACATTCATTGACCTTGTTTATAGGTAATTTCATTGTTTAATCAGATTAAAATGTTCCTAATTTAATGTTTAACCCCTTAGCAGTCCTATTAGTCCCCTAAACCATCCAATGTCCCGTGGGCGGTACGTCCGACTGCTAACAGTTTAAAAGCACTTGGAAAAGGCAAAATCCCATGTAAAATTAGGGCAACAAACTGTATTGTCATTACTGAAAATAACCGTATTTTTATGAGAAAGTGATTTTCTGTTATTTTCTGGTATTATTTTGGCGCCCCAGCTGCTGGAATAATACTGTTTTTTTAAGATGTTTTTTCTAACAGTGTATTTGTTTGTGTGCGTGTGTGTGAATGTTAAAATGCCAAATAAAACAAATATATGTGGAGATTTTCTAAACCAACCTTGCTGAGCTTTACATTATATTATTTAAGAGGTTTTCAGTTTTTAATGTTCTCCTTTTATCATTTCTTTACTTTTGATGTTCTTGTGAAAGCACCTCAATATAAGTTACAGAGAACTCTATATAGCTGTCTTCACTCTATAATGGCGCCAAAGTGTATGTAAGGATCATCACTTTTTGTTTTTGAATACGCTTCCATCATTAAGGATTTGTCCTGTCATATAATAACATTAACAAGCCAATAAAGAATTAGGTCAACCGAGTTTCACATCCCGCTGGCCCTTCTGTATAGTTCTTCTGTGATTTAGGCATTTTGTGCAGTACATCCAAGCCAAATATAATTTGAGTCTGTGTGCTTTGGCTTCATCCTGACACACCTTTTTTAATCTGGGAACCTAGCAGCTAGTCGCGACTTAGCCTCTGCAGGCAAATCCTCTCTCATTTTTTTCTTTTTTTTAGGATCTTCTTACACTTCTTATTATGTCATTGAGTCACTTCTAACAAATGCAGATAAACTAAAAAGAGCAAATAATAATCTAAATTATCAACATGATAATCTTCTCCCTTATCTAAAGATTTTGTTCATGCTTTTGCAGATGCATTTTGTCAGAATGTGAAAAGAACACACTGGCACTTGTTTTTTCCTGCCTATCACAAAGTCTCAGGATCTTTGCAAACACATCTGAGATATTAATTGGGTGCTTCACCCAGTAGAATAAAATGCTAATGAATTTCTCTGTCAAGCAGAGTCCTCGAACACCAGATTTCTATTTAAACAAATAGGATAAAGTTGTCATTAGTCAGTGAGACGCACGTATGCATCCATGTCTTGAATCCAAATAACAAGGCAAGAACAAGCCTTTAAAATATTTTCCCAAAATAGAGACCTGAAACAAATACATCCTGTTTGCTCAGACAGACGCCCATCATTCCAATGAAACACTCTCCCTCCTTCAATGTTTACACTGTTGTCCTCAGTGCCCATGAAGGCTTTGTCCCATCTGAGATAAGAGATTTGTGACTGCTTCATCACAGTTCTAAACAGTGCGAGATAATGGCTGAATATTACCAACAGACTTTCCGCTTGTGGCAGCAAGGAGGTTGTAGATGTGGGATGAACCTGTTTCTGGAGGGAAGTGTTTTTTAGGCTGATAGAAGAAGAAAAAAGAAGGACAAATTGAATCTAATCGCACTGGCACTTCATTGAGTTCCCCCTTGTTATCAGAATGCAGGAGCGCCGGGAGGGAGACAGTAAAGGAAAGTCCCTGTCGTGAGACAAAAAACAGGGACAAAGTCGTCTGAGCAGAAATGAGGTTTGGAAGAGTGGGGGCCCTGTGAACTCTTCCCCATGTGTGTCCTTCATGACAGATGCAGAGGCCCAACCACTGACAACATGTGAGGATGGGGAGGATGGGGAGGTTGTGGAGGGTGAAACATGTTGAATAAACACATTCAGTCCCGTGCTACCCCCATGATTTCCCCTCCAAATGAAAACCTCAGTTGATATACAATATAGATTCATCTGATAGCTCAGTTTATACTATGTGTTTATACATCAGGATAAATGTACCTTCTCTAGCCAAGGGATCGTGATGTTCTCTATCTCCAAACAAACATCCTTAGACTCTGCTACATGTTCCCCAGACCTCTAGGATATGTTGATAATGTTGTGAGATAGCTGAGACAGTGAGACAGCCCAAAGAGAAACAGTGATGAACTCTGGAAAAAAAAAGGACAGCTTAACTCTAAACAGAGGCCACTACCTTAAAAAAAAAAATGTTTTCACAAGCTGCAGAGTAGCTGAGCTTTCAAGGTTTCATGAGTTCACCTCTCCGCAAATAATTTCGGGACTGTCCTCGCACGTAAATACTCCACTGCAGTTACAGCGGAAAAACAGGAACTTTGGGATGATGATTTGCCCATGAAATCGATGGGGTTTCTTGTTTACGCTACTCTCCACCCACTCTTGTTTCCCAATATTGCCATGGTAACAAACCACCACTTGAACTTCATATACACTTTTGCACGCACACTGCATGAGGTAAATCTGCACTTTTTCCCTCTCAGCGTCTGCTTTCTTTCTCACTCTTTGCTCCTTCCGAGTTTCCCATTTGTTTCATTTTCCCCAGTTAGTTCTATTTTTCGCTCAGTTTTTTTTTATGCAGCATCAAAAAGCCCAAACTTTATACATAATTAATAGCCACAGATCATTAAATATATTTCAAAAAAGAAAGCCTAAATGGGCAGCTTGAGATTTCATTATTAAAATATTATATTATTTTAAAGCTTGAAATCATGTATAGTTAACAATTTTAAAGTCATTTGACTAAAAAGAACATATATATATATATATATATATATATATATATATATATATATATATATATATATATATATATATAATTTTGTCTCTGGTATGTCTCCTTCAAAGCTACTTTTTGTAGCCTGTGTCAGAATTTGGCCCAGTCCCACAGCAGAAGTGGTGCCCTTCCCCCAAGCATTTTAGGAAAAACATTCACCATAGTTCTCTGTATGTGTGTCAGTGTGATGAATAAAGAACGGAAGCGGGGCAGAGGGTGACTTCACACTTAAACAGCCTGTTTACAAGTCATTTACAGAACGGCAGGAGGGGGGAGAGTCTCAAAGGAGTTTTCCCCCAAAAATTGAAAAAGCCGCCTTTTAGAAATACACAATCAGGAAAAAAACAACACAGCAAAAAGCTTTATCTGCAAATCTAGTAATGGTGAAACGTGAAAAGACTACAGAAAAACAGAGAAAAATAAGCAGAAAAGCTGAACTGGTTACACTATTGGAAAATTTAGCAAAGGTGGAACAATGAAAGCTTTCCTGTACACGAGCAGATTTCCATGCAGTTCTTTTTATATTGCAGGAGACAATCTTTGAAAGATGACTCCATGGTAATAAGAATGAAAACTGCAAAGAAACCACTAAGCTTATTACATTGTAGAATTAGTATGCTCGAGGTAAAAAAGCAAAAGGGAAGCCCATAAATAAAAAATGGAGCAGTAGCAGTGACGACGGGAATGGTGACAGGGGAAGAGCACTGACTGAAGCTGGCTAAGATTTAAAGGCAGAAAGGATGCCTGATTATTTTCTCTTTTTCCCATGCACAGTCATGAATACACTCAGTACATAATTGCTCACAAAAATGTCTCTGCCAAAGCATTATGACAGTGCATTAAATGTCTGCATCTCAGCCTCAAACGCTTAAATCACACATAGTAGCATAAATGAAATGACGGCAGCTTGCACATGGGTTCAGTTACAATGTTTAAACTCAGTCTTCCTGTAATATTTTAACTTCTCTCAGGCAAACTGATGAAGGACATTTCCAATACAGTACCCTGAACTTCTGTGAGCATTACAGTATCCTCACACTTGTTTGCACTCTCATTATGTATGCATCAAGTACATTAACCAAGAGTTTTTACATTACAGCAAAACACAGGAGCATTGCTGCATGAGGGTACTCCATATGCTTCTGTGCAATAAGTAAGGAATCCTATATCGTCACAGGCTTATCAAACATTCTGTTTACTTCGGAGACCACAAATCTATCTGGATACACCCCAGGAGACTTTTGAGTTGTCATCTTTAAACATCACTCAGCTGCTTCCCCCAGGTTGAAAACAGTATTTATTTTTAATCAAAGCCTTTGTTATAACAGTAATGATGAAACTGCATGTGTCCTGCATTCTGAGTGTTGGCTGATCTGTCAAGAGAATCGGATGATCACAACTTTAGCGCTGCAGGGTAGTAACTGAAAGTGTGACAGCTGTGTTCCTGATGAACTGAGAAAATGTCAGCAAAAATGTGACTCGAGCAATTCACTCCTCCTTCCTCAATTAACTAAACACCCGCGAGCAATGACCAGCAGGAGAACGTTTTGGTTGTACTGGAAAACGATTAATGGGACATATGAAGAAATAAACTACCCAGTCCAGAGCAGATCTTTAGATGAATAGTGTTATCCCAGCATGGCATGACTTCACATACAAATGGCAAATTGCTACATTAATCACGATATCCGCTGTCTGGGCTAATCAGGGCCTGTAAGCAATAAGTTGTTGATGGTAAAAATTGGCAGCAGGTGATACTGTAGTTCACTCCGGGCATCAAACCAAAGATCTGCACCGGTTTGCAAACCAAGATCGTTCACATCTGCACACCCCAGAGTCCTTTTCAGTGAGATTGCATGCAAGTATCACTGCCTGCCACATGAAAGTGAGGATGTACTCTAGCCACTCTACAACCATCACGTAAAAAGGTGTTTTGTTCTTATCACAGTTGCACTAGGGGAATTGACAAAGGAGCAACAAATGCTTAGAGATGTTACAGAAAACTGTGGGCTCATGAAAGAAATGTCAGAGTGAGATTAGAGGTTTTTGTTGCAACTAAAATCTGATGAAGCGTATCGTGTATGATTTCCATCGATCTTCTATAAAGACATCGCCAGGTTTGACTGGACGCAGCTTCTTAAACCAGATGTCTGGATGCCTTCAGCCTTGGCAGTGATGCATTGACTTGCTGAAATTATCAACAAATTGTTTCTCCATTATGCTGGCTATTCCACCATCTGCATTTATTTCACTCCCGAGCTGACTTCTCAGACGCAGCGAGGCTGCAGACAATACACACTTTTTCTGGGTACTTAACCATGGAGTATTTTTTTAGGACATCCTCTGTGGGTGATCAGCTTTTCCAGCAAGGCTGAAAGACTGACTCTGTATAGTGTGCTTAAGCCATTCTCATTTAAACACAAAAACGTAAGGTACTTTTCACTTCAGATTCCACAGTGCTGAAACTCAGCATGGTTTTTGCCCCAGTTGGATCTGACTGGCTGCATGTCCAGCATTCAGCCAGCACTGGAAGAGAAGGGTGGTGTTCAGTGTTGATGTGCATTGTTCTAGTTTCACCATGGATTGCCAAATTCATATCAGCTCCATCAGTTTCTTTCGCCCACATCGATGTTTTGGATCCCATAAGATTCATTTGTGATGCAGCCTGGGAGGAACCCAGACCACTGATTAGAGAATTTCTTCCACTGTCGAACCTTGTCTACACCGATACATGTACATAGACACACACACACCCCTTTCCTGGCTTTTTGTTCGTCTGCTATGATACCACATCACACATCTTGAATCCTGCAACCAGCTCTGCCTAATTACAGCAGACGGTCCCACTGCTCCCTTTGCTCCATGCAGGCTCCCCGCAGCACCAGGCTATACACAACAATCAAAACAAAGATCTGGCCTTTCAACACAGCAGCTAAAAGAAGCAGCACCCAACTCACAGCATAAATTCTGCAGCACCAGAATCAAATTAGCCTTCCTAAGGAGGTACGCAACCCCGCGGTAATTAGCTCCCCCGCTAAATCTTTAAATCACCTAGTACTCAGGAAATCTATGTTAGGCTCAGCAGTTGTCTCATTACAACTAATCTACAGGGTGGACGCATTTCTATACAATAAAAATGGCACAACAGATGTCCTCCCTTACAACACAAGTGGCATTTCTGATAGATGTGGTCAAAGCATCAAGATATGCAAACAGCACTGTGAGGTTGGACCACCATGCAGCATCAGTACACACAGATTGGGAGTCTGGTTTTAGCAGGCCAGGGTGCCTTTCTGTCTGAAGCCAAGACAGACAATGTGGGTAAACCACAATGTAAAAGTGGAGCGTCTCTCCACACAAACCTCCTTTTCCGTGTGGTTTGTCATTCTCTTTCTCTTGCTCTGTCTTACAAGGCTTAAAAAAAAACAACAGCTCAGTGGAACTGGGCTGAGTACAAGAAATAACAAATTCTTTGATCCTGAAAAGTTTTCTGTTTCTGCTCTACTCATCTATTATTACTGGGTATTGTATGAATATGTAAGATGTCTAGTGATATTATTAACAATATATTACTTTGACAATGAGATAAAATTACAAGCATTTAAAGTAAAAAATTATTTCTTAGCTGGCAAAAGTAAAATAAACTGTGCAAAATGTCACATTTCAGGTAGAAATCACTATGTATTCAGTCAGTTTTCATAATGTCCTGAATGATCATTATCTGAAAAACATTCTGTTTTTACAGTGCTAACATTGTCAACACAGGTTCCACAAAGATTACCTATTTTTTGCCACCTGAATTTCCTGAAACACTATCCAACATCCACTAATTCTCACTTGGGCAACTTACGTATTGCCTAATCTCTGTGTTCATACATTTTTCTAGCCCCAATCAGACATGGTTGTAAAGCAAACTGATCGGACTAAGAGCAGGCATACTCCCTGCACTGAATGCGCCACTCCTTCCATGACTTTTTGGGCTCAGTAACATTCTTCTCAATCGTTATTTCAACTGGCAGTCAGTGCAGCAGAAAGGCTGGAGCAAAAAGGGGGCTGAGGTTGCTGGCAGACAAAAGCGATGCATTCTTTGTAACAGTTAACTTCTGGATTTAGAGACATTGCTCAGCGGTTAAGATATTTTAGGGCTGTGTATATATAGTATATGCATGCATGTCGTGAATGAAAAATTCAACATGTTGGCAGCTGCTTTCTTTCATTACAACACATGACCCTCATCATCCTGCCAAAATTGATTTGTGGCTGTTTGTATAGAATGTAGTCTTCTGATTACTGATTTTTGTTACCTGGCAAACTGTCACTCAGTGTCTACTTTCCAGTCTGGTGGCTTTTGATGGACAGCAGGGGACTGGATGGATGATTTAGCACAGATTTGCTTTGGAACAGTGTGAATATCGCAAGCAGATGATGCTTCCTGATGCCCAGCTTGTTTAGCGATGCCAACTGCCTTGCACATGTGCAGGGGGACCACGGACTGTGAGAACAGAAGGCCTGGCAGCCGTTAGCACAGTCAGCCTCGAGGTCTACCCCCCTTCCCACTCATTCGTCTCAAAAGAGACGAATGGCAAAGTGAATAATCGTCTCTATTTACAAAGGTTAAACAAAAGTCTTCCTCTTGTGCCTGAATACAGCACTGTAACAACGTGGCCATGTAGACACCCTTAAAGGCCACACACCTGCAGTCTGACTTCACTCTGTTGATAATTTCCAACCATTCTTTCTTGAACGATCCAACCAGATAAGCCTGGGTCTGCTCAGACTGAGACCTACGAAGCTGCCTGTTTGTGTCACTCCAGGGGTGCTCAAGCATCCCCAGGCAAGCAGATGTGCTGCTCTCACCTGCTCTGATCCACATGTCACCACTCCACAGGGAAACAAGGGGAAGGGAAGAGGTGTAATTGGATCACAAAGAGGACACATAAGTGTGGGAAAGGGAGAAAGGAAGAGATAAGAAGTCTGATCATGGCAGAAAGAACAAGGACAGAGACAAACACAGAGACTCAGACAGGAAGAGTGATATCCCACTCCTCAGAGTCAGAGGATAGATGTTAGAAAAGGGATCAACAGCTGAATCCAGCTGCTGAGAATGAGCTTTGTTACAGCTGCCAGAGGCCGAGTGTCCCTCTGGAGACTCTCGGCTGTTTTCTTTGCGTCTCTCGCGCTCTCTACTTTCACTGTGCTCACACAGTCTTTCACAGAAACTTGGAAGCAGTGCTGAGAGGTCTGTCTCACCTGCAGCAGACAGTCTGGGTGACAGACTGCACTAATGAAATTTTGTGTCCCACAAGGGGGATATATAAGCCCATCTTCCTTCCTTGCCAGATGCGGGCAGGAAACCCCTCCAGTGAACTTTCATACCTCACAACTTCTGCTTTACAGCCAGCACTCCATGTGGTTGCATCACAGCACTGAGGTCTTGTAAACATTGCATACTCTTACCACTCAGCACTCACATAATGGACAGCAACCAGCAACAAATTTGGACTGTGTTTTGCAAAATATCACTGGCTGCTGCCCGTTTGTTTGGACATTAGACATTTGGGAAACCATGATATATTATGATGGGCATATTTTCCTGCATTTACAATGAAAATTTCTCCTAATAATTATTAATAGTTATGAATAAATAATAAATTAAATCTTTGCAGCTCTACAGTATAGTTAAATGCAGTAGTTGCACTTTAATCCTTAAATGCAGGGTTCCTTTCATGTTGTTTCACAGTTTGACGTGCGCACACCCACAGCTTTGGTTTTACACTAATGAACAGTATTTCCTCCCAGCTTCTGTATTCAACCATATAACATTAAATTTTCACCACAACCTTCTCCTCTTCCTGTGCTGTTGGACAGAGAGAGGCGGCAGATTTGATGATGGACGGCTAAGCACAATAAAATGCGTTCAGCTGTCTCGAGCAGAGCAACTTTGACCTGAACACCCACACTCTATCCAGATGTACATCAGTGTTTATGTTCGCTTCATTGCCCCTGCTAGGCCCAGGAGTAAGTGTTCGAGGAAGTATTACATTCACGAACACATTAAGTAGCACATCCAGTTTCCTGCAATTTTACCATTCCCTGAAAATACTGTTATACCACAGAGCCACAATGAAGCTCGGTAGTTAGCAGGAGGAAAAAGAAACAGAAAAGGGAGACCAAAAACAGAGTCAGCTTGCCTCAAGCTAAACCAGTCTCAGAGGAAGAAAAAGCCAGTCTGGTATTAAAACAGACAAGTGAGTATTTCGCTTGACAAAAACCATCTCCAGGAAAATGTCTGGTGAAAACTGATTACATGGTTTGTATACCAAAATATCCATATGAAACTGGCAGTTCCCCTCATTTTCATAGTTTACCTCACTTATTTTCAAAATGCTGCAGTGTCATTTGAATGTTTTTGGAAGAGCTTTAGTTGACAAGGTAGTTGTTATGAAAAATGTGTGTTTGAGCAGGTGTCACGTTCAGTAACCAAATCATTACATTTTGCATTTTCGTTTTGTAAAGTTCAGTTTGGGTGAAATTCAAAATGAGCCATTTTTATGTTTCGAATTTTTATGGGCTGAAAATGTGGTCGCCGTTCAGCGGTAGCTGCTGAAACAGTGAGAGGAGAAACTTTTTATGGAGAAGGAGAGAGCTGCAATTTCAAAATACGAAATACTGAGGTTCACGTGCCACTTCATAGATTTACTGTCAGATATTAAATTTTCATTCAGTTTTTAATATGAAGTCAAAAGTATGCTATACTGAAAAGACTATAAAAAGCAAGGTCTAATTCATCAATGTAGGCGTTCCAGGGAGGAACCTAAACCAAAAGCACCATCCACAGTTTATCACTGAATACCTGAGTCTTCACTACACAACAAAGCACTTATTTAACAGCTAATAAAGAGCTGAGGACACTGGATTTGTATCACTGTTATTAGAACCTGCTTAGTCATTAGAAGGTAGGTGGTCATTGTAGTAGAAAGAAAACTACGGAAACTGTGAGTGTGAAAAAAACACTAGAAAGAAGCTCAATCATTCATACGTTTTCTCGAGGGGAATTATGGGTATTTTTCCCTCACAGAGTGGTTTCTTTTATGTTGCCAGGAATGGAGTACCGATTCATAGTGCCACTTCACTGAGGTACCCCTTTCAACTAGGTTTTCTTTAAAGCATTCAATGTGAAATAATAGATATGTTTGAATGCTGCTTTATGTAGTATCTAAACTTAAAAAAAGGCTCATAGTAGGTCTGCCCACGAGAAATCATAGGCAAAGAATAATACTCATAGATTAATGTTTTTTGAAGGAAAGAGATTTTCAGAAACGGAAGCAAATTAGGCACCAAAACAGCAGATAAATGCAAAAGTTTGAATACAGCTTCAAGAAAGTCTCACAGAAAGCAGTCTTCGTCTCATGTTGCTAAGGGGTTTGCAGCAATAAAAGCGGTCCATTCAGTCATGAACGTGGGGGAGGTGGCTTTAAAAATTAGTTCTGGCCTATCTTCACACCTAGGTAATGAGAAATGAAGTGAGATCAGATAAGAATTTAGCGTCTGCCGGACAAGCAGACAGACAAGGAAGCCCCCCTGCTTATGTCACCTCCGCTACTCATGCAAGCGCTTGTCAGGGTTCATTTCCCCCTCAGCTGCTCGGAGACCCCCTCTCGCCTTTCTGCTGGAGCCAGAACAACCCGAAAACAGACAGAGGGGCAATTCTTAGCAGAGAACCTCCAAATGAGCCAAGAGCCGCAATGATATGAGGCGTAAATTATTCCCCAGTGCAGGATTGTGACACAATCAACTGAAAACTTTCATTACTTATTACATATGTAAAAGCCAAGACAACCATGTGCCTCATTATGTTTAACAACGACTTATATTACTTATATTATATTCTTCTTCCTCAATCAAAAGCCTCTGATTAACAGATGTGATAAAATGACGCAGAAGTAATAACTTTTTTCGTCTTATTACTTTCTTATTATTCAACAAGGTCTTCACACATTTGCATTAAAAAAATACATTTGTACAATGAAATGTAACAGTTCCTCTTGAGTGAATGCATGCTTGCAATCTGGAACGGAGATATAATATGAGGCAAGAGAGCATAATTTATAAAATGAAGTGTGGACTGTAGAAAGTTGCGTTGGTATTGTGGTTCCGGATATGGATTCGGATATGTGTTGTAGAGTTATATTGAACCTCGACACCATCCAGAAAACTTGTAAATTGGACACAGTTGGAAAACTAATAAAGGAGAATGGAATTAGTAACGCCTCATGAAACACATTCCATAATGCAGCTCATAGTTTTCAAGTGCTGTTTTTCATGTCGAATTTGATTTCCCCTCTCCAGGGTGACCTATTTTCTTTGCAGCAGATCTCATATATTGAATTACAAGAGTGATGCCTGTTAATAGGATTAAGCCCTTATTTTTTATTTATCCCCCCCCCCACACACACACACACACATCTAATTCTAAAGTCATCTGTAAAAGCATCTGATGTATAGTGAAAGTGACAAAAAATAATCACGCCACATGAGAATAGCCCTGAAACACCCATAGATGGGAAGAGGAGAGCGAAAAGGTAACGTGATAATCATAATGTCCATACTATAGGTTTTTTTGGGGGGGTGACTTTGTCTGTGAAAGATGGGTACACTGAGAATTTTATCTACAAAGAGAAAAGGCAGTCATCAGATGTCTTGCTGAGATGTTTGGATGTAGAACTGGCACCCTAAGTAAGAGCAGTCTGTTCTCACATGGGCCGCCAAACACACGTCTGCAACAACCAGTGAAGCCCAAGAGAGGCCAGAGAGCAGAGGCTTTGAAGAACTACTTCATACTTGGACTCAGTAGGACCCACAGATCAAGCATATCATACTCTTAGGAACTGTCTGAGGGCAGGTAGTAAGCAGCCAATGGAGAGTAAAGACAGAACTCTGAAAATCGCTGGTTCGAAAGAAAACATGAAATCGTTTTTTCCTTAAACTTTTTTAATCAAACATGAACTCCAGCTCACACTGGAAACAGTGATCTTAGAGTTTCACAGTCCAAAACATACATTTTTTAATTACTCTTTGGTCGACTTTCCAATTTTCAAAATCAATTTCAGAACATTCTCCTTTCTCATTACTCTTGCGGTCTTTTTGATTTATAAACTACCCACAAAAAGTCCTTGTAGTGCCTTAACTACATTTAAGTGTCACAGTATGACATTGTGTCTCCTTTCACCCCTCCCTCATCCACAGCAAAATCCTGGGCCAAGATCTCATCTGCTAGGCCGTCCATCTGGGCTGCACTCTATTTCCAACTCCTTGATCCATGCAGTACTGCTGTACACACTTGCAAAACAGAATCTCTATACTCATAAAAAGAAACTCCAGCTTGCTGATGTGAGAAATGGCTTGAATGACACCTGATATGCCTCATCTTCTCTTTGTAATTGCTGTCTTTTTATTAATAAATGACTAGTGGAAATTATTTTTTACCAGAAAAAAACACTGCATTTACATGGGGTGCTCTAATTTGTCTGAACTTTAATTCATCTTGTCGCTTATGGCCATTTTTTTCTCACGCTCAACAACCCTAATTAAGGTGCCTTTTGAGACTGAAGTGACATCTATTTCTTTGGATAAAGCCCTGAATTTGTCTCTGTCTGTGAATATGTGAAAAACTCCTTTGTGCCTCGGCTGACGGAGGACTTTGCACTGCCTCTGTTACCCTGGAAACCTTTTGAGAGGTGAAGGAGAGGACAGCCAAGGAGCAGATCATGTTGGCCTAAATTTGCAGGTAAATCCTCACTAAGGCTGTCCAATTTAAACAGCTTTAGCATTAAATAATAACCCTCGATGAGGAAAAAAGGAGTTACTCTGACAAACTTCTATTTTATTTATCTAATAACTTTCCATTTGTCGCTCTCCACAGTTGCACCAAAGTCCAATGCAGACCCTTACATAAGCAAAGTGTTAAAGCGTGGGAGTGTTGATCAAATCAATCAATTCATAACCTTTTACTGAATTAAAACATTAAAAAATCCTACCTCGAGAATGCAGGTCCCCGGTGCTGTGTTCTCCTCGACAGACACGTTGTAGAAGTTTCTCTCAAAAACAGGCTCGTTGTCATTTATATCCTGAAGAAAGATGTTTACAACTGCAGTGGATGAAAGAGATGGCTTTCCTCCATCAGTGGCCACCACAGTTATACTGGGACTAGGGTTCTTTTCATAATCCAGCTGGGAGAGAGTGGTAATAATGCCAGTAATGGAGTCTATACTGAACCAGCTGTAATAAGCACTTCCATCTTGTAGGATGCTGTAGCTTATGTCCCCATTTGGCCCCTGGTCTTTATCTCTAGCTGTTACCTGTAACACAAAGCTACCTGGAAACACCACTTCAGGAATGACCTGCCTGTACACTGGTTGGTCAAAGAGAGGAGGATTGTCATTGATGTCAATCACTTGGATAGTGAAGGAGGATTCAGCCCTGAGCGGAGGCATGCCGGAATCTGTCGCCATCACCCTCAGCTCATAGGTGTCTCTTTCCTCGCGGTCCAGAATCTGATCCACACAAATCAAATAGATTATGCTATCCTTAGTGGTCAGGGCAAACTTTCCATCACCTCCCTCTAGTGACACATTGACATTAGCATACTCTCCGTAGTCTGGGTCAGTGACTGAGATGCGGGCTACGTACTGGCCTGGCTGTGCCCCTTCTGAGATTCTGGGAGATCCGTCCTCACTGAGAAAGATGATGGTCATTGTAGGCTGGTTGTCATTGTAGTCTCTGACATGAATGGTGACAAAGGCATTGGTCACTTCTGGGTGAGTTGCGTTGTCTTGCGCCTGGACCACCAGCTCGTGGACCCTCCTCATCTCGAAGTCCAGTGGTTTGTTGAGGGTGATGATGCCAGTGCGAGAATCTATGACAAAGTAGCGATCTGGGTCGCTTTGTCTCCTGTTAATTTCATATAGCACCATCCCATTATCGCCCTCATCAACATCTGTGGCAAACACCTGCAGGATGTTACTTCCTGGTTGAAGGTTTTCAGATATTATAGCATGGTAGCGGCTCTGGTTAAAAACAGGAGCGTTGTCATTAATATCTTGCACAGTAATATCTAACGTCATCTGATCAGTTCTTTTGGGGGACCCGCCATCAAAAGCCTCCAAAGATAAAGTATAGGTGGATCTTTTCTCTCTGTCTAGAATGGTATTGACCACCAAATCCAGATAGAGAACTTCATTGCTTCCTCTCCTGGTTTCCAAGGTGAACGCCTGGCCAACATTTCCATCCTTGATAAGGTAACCCTGTGTCGTAAGCTGCCCTTTATCACTATCAACAGCTGGCTCGAGAGGAAACCTAGTGCCGATAGCTGTCTGTTCAGGAATTTTAAAAGTGGCTTGCTTTCTGGGCAACTTTGGAGCGTGGTCATTTATATCATTCACCTTGATGGTCACCTCTACTGTCACACCTGTCATGGTGACTGCAATGAAGTTGTACCTATCCCTTAATTCTCTATCCAGAACTTTGGCAGTTTTAATAATGCCTGTGCTTTCATCTATATCCAAATCACTCCCTACTCCTGTGCCCTCATGGTCTGAAATGAAGTACAAGGATGCTGTTACGCCAGGGGGGAGTCCTGCACTGATGTCACCTACAATTGTACCTGCTGGTTGCTCCTCATCTAGCTGTAGCTCAAGGGTTCCCAAGACCACAGGTGAGTGGACTGCTATAAGCTCCAAGACCACATATACCATTAGCACTATCCTTTGGCTCCACCAACCCTCACGATGCAAAGAATCCATTACAGACTTCCCAAAACCCTTGGCAGCAGTCTTCATTTTGGCCCCTTCGTTTTAAACCTAGAGACACACAGAGAGGAAAGGCTGAGCAATATCAAAATATTATTTAAAAAAAAGTCAGAACAGCAGAAACTAAGTAAAGGTGTAATATTTTTATAGTAAGGTAGTTTAAGACACCTAGGTAGCCTACATGCCTTAAACACTTTCCCATATGTTTTATTGACTTTGCTCCTACCCACACTATATACAACTGGCCAAACACATAACATTTTCCTTCACTTCTTTTTCACCTAATAAGTCGACACCTTGTTTCTCCCATATACCAGAGAGCTCCCCTTTGCTAAAGAAACATCAAAGCCACAGGCCACAGCATACCACTTCAGACAGGGAGTCTTTAGCTGTTGCTCTGCAGCTTTAATTAAAAGGGTGCGAGAATCAGTTTTGCCAGGCTACCCCGTGTGTTTGCCATAGCTGTTCGCCTTTGTATAAGTCTGGGAGGTGAAGTCCTGGATTTAATATTTACCACCACATTTGTCTTTCGTGGAATGAGGAATTTTAAAACAATCCCCCCAAGAACCCTTTCAAATAACTCTCCTTAGGCAAACATATTGAGTTTATGAGAAGTAAGAGTGTGAGTGTTAAATCAAGGGGAAAAAATATTGAAACACTGATATTTAAAAGCAGCAAGGGTATTAGGATTTCTTGCATAAACAATAGGCACACTCTGGCAAAGGATCCACACCACTGCAGAGGAAATGTAATTGAGACTGAGAGACACTGTGGAGCAATGTGGAAATGTTTCAACAAGACTGTCACCATCTGCAGAATAATCCAAAACCACCAAGTGTCTGGCTCAAAGAAAATTATTGTGTCGTTTTCATTACATAAAAAGACAAGCTTCCAATTGTCTGTGGTTCTGTGTAATAGGTCTAATTCATAATGACTTTAACTTCCTGGTTAAGTACATTTTGCTTTAATTTAAAGAAAATATATACAGAAGTGCATCAATATTTGAAGGGCTGGCTCTCTGTAAAAAGCTCTTTAAGGCTCCCCCCAGTGGATTAATTGATACCTGCAAGGAAACATTCAAAGACATCTGCGCATCTGTGTGTGAGCATGTGTCTGTGTGTGTGTGTGTGTGTAGACTAAATGCCTTCCTGAATGCTGTGTGGCGATCTGTCTTAGCCACAGTGGTAACAGTGTATTTGAGTGACAGAGCAGTACTGCAGAATTGAAGGGCTCCATGCAGTCTACCTCTTTCCCTTTTTCTGGCTCTGCAGCATTGTAATTGAGGTCTGCTGGAAGTTGGCCATGAGCACACAAGATTCCAGGGCTAATTTCAGTCTGCCGTGATTCAGAGCCCACAACACTGAAGATGCTAACTTTTAACGTCATAAATTGCTTTGAATTTAGTGTGAGTAGCGAGAAACCTTGTATCACATCTTGTTTTGAAATATGGCATGAGAATGTGTCCTGTTTGCATCTGCTGTGTTACCGGTCCAAGATGATTCAATGGTTTAGGCATAAAAAGGAATTCTGAGCCAATTTGCTCCATTAATCTCTAATTCTTATTGCTTTCACAGAGACCATAATAATTGCAAATGACAAAACCATAAAAGGCGAGCGCTACAAATTCACCATTACATAGTACAGTTTGGGTTGTTTTCTGAGTGCTGTTCTTGGCAAAAAACATAAGCACATCCATGACAGGCTGAAAATCTTGACAGCACTTGAACTTTAAAGCCTCAGTACTGATTTACTTTACTAAAACACTGGGGATGAACTTTTACAAAGCTCCCTCCAGTGCACAAAGGATAGCTTTTCAAGGCCAGACTCCCTGACCAAATACCACAACTGAAATAATGCAGTTTCTGGTTGAGCTACAGTGGAGGACCTCTGCAGAGCAGCGCAGCCTAATGGATATAACATACACACAGTTGGGTAAGCTAATTGAACAATACCAGGTAAAGCAGGGCACGTGGTTTCAAAAGATTCAGTGTGAGATTAAAGAGAAATCTATGCAGACTAAAGCTAAGATGTTAGCCTAATATATAACTGCTGTTGCCCACCCACGCAGGTATCACTGAGTTTCATACCTGTTCCTAAATTGCCAGTGAGAAGTCACATGTGTCAAGCTTTGGGAAAGAAAACTCTTCAAAGAGGCTGCTGATGGTTAAAAGCTGTTGCATTAAGTAAGCCAATCCGATTGTGGTTTGGATTCAAGCATTTTTCTTGCATAATTGTCCTAGAACGTGACTCTCTTCTTCTGGTAGTTAAATACTGTTAATGGCTTTTGCAAAGATGATGCAACCGCTGGTGGATTAATCCCATGTTCTCTGAACAAAGACACTAAAATGTTTACTTTGCACGAGCTTCACTATTTTTTTTTCTCTAAAACTGGCGTGTGTGTGTAATATATCACGCACACCTCAGTGTTAGCTGAAACTGTAGCATTGACCCAGTTTCTTTTGAATCCTTTAAACCAAGTCGAACGACCGAATCGGTGGTTCGTGGGATTTACATACAGAATGAAAATCTCTGTTGGAATAAACTAGATATCATTGTGAACACTTTGGTAGCATGACTGAAATCTGCATCAAAATCCCTGGCAGCCTTGAATGCTGGGAACATCAGGGCAGCACTTTTTCCCCCTCCACTGTAGTCTAAATCGTGTTTGGCAAAATGTATTGGATATTAACGTCTAATAGCTGAAAATACTTGGGCTTATTTATATCTGGCTTTACAGTTTTGGGTGAAGTATGAGGTCTATTTGTCTTTCTCTGCTGCTATGAAGACAAGTAGGCCTTTGGTTTGGCAACTACTACAACAAACAGTATCTAAACAAACACTACTGCTGCCTCCCTCCATGAGCCATAACCAACATTGCATAGAAGAATGCCAACACTCTCATGAAAATATAATTCTTAGCAATGCAAAGTAAAAGACACTTTAAAAAAAAGGAGAATTAAAACAGTGGATTTACCACAGATCATCCTGCCAAGTCATATCATTTCATCTGAGAATTTATACATATGTTTTGAATAAAGAATGCCTCTCAATTGCCACTAACTGAACAACTGTCAAACACTGGCCTCAAGCAAATGTCTTAATCACAGACAACATCGGAGATAGCTTCTTGTGAGTAAATGATGTGCTAACTGGAAATACATTATTGGTTAAAAATCGCCCTCCATCAAACAAAAGTTTAGCAAATTACCCCCAAAATAAAGCAGGCTACTACTTCATTAACGCAACCAAAAAACCTATGTAACACTAACAAACCAAGAGGGACGACTATAGTGACAGACTGCATAAAATGAGCTTCTAATTCCATGTCATGAGTCTAGTTACTCACAGAAAACGTCTGTGGTTTCAAGAACACGCCAGCCTGCTTGGGGCTCGATGGAGCCATAATGGAAACCACAGACAGAAATGCAGATTGACTGGACATGAGGATGGCAAGCTTAGCTCAAAGCAAACTACAATGCTCTGAATGTTTGCCAGACTAAGTGCCACATTTCTGTACCTTGCATTACTCTTTGATACTTCAGTCGTTGGGCATGTAGTCTTAAAAAGCCCTTGAAAAACCATGACAGGCCCTTCCTGACAATAACAAACATCACATTGGGAAAACCCACAAGCTACATTTTTTTCACTGTGAACCCTTCAGTTCAAGGTTCTGAGGGTCCGTGACAAAAGGGATCATCTCTTTCCCACAACAAGAGCAGCATGGGTTGGTTCAGCTGTTTGTGTAAGATATTCAGGATAAAAAACACACACACCTAATATCTTTGAAGATGACACTGCCTGACATTGCACTGGCAGTGCTAGTGATTGCATCATTAAAAACAGATGTGTATCGTGTTACAGTAGCAAGGGTGCAAGGAGCAGCAACAGTACTACAAACTAAGGTAAAAGTTTTCCTGACACACATTTTCTGATTATAAAAAGGGCAGGTCTCATTGGGAGTTTTTAAATCTGCGGGTGTCCAGATTGACATTCTTGCTTTCGCATTGATGCAACTTTTTTTTAAAATGACAGGGACTGGTCATAAATGTTGAAATGAACTTTGGAGGCGACAGCTTTCTGGCAAAGTGCCCTCAGACGCAATAGCTGATTTACACTCAGCTTGTTTGAGCGATGATTGAACTGCAAAAAGATGAGCAAAACCACAGTCGGGCAATTTTCAGAATGTGCAAGGCAGTGAGAAACTTTATGGTTAGATTGCATGAAACATATGTGCTTTTCTTTTCTTTTTTCAGGAATCTGCACACTATAGAGCAGATAGCATCAGCAACATCATACGCACGCCACAGAGACAAGACTAGTGAAAGGATTGCTTCATTCAGTGCACCAAAGGGAATATGACATAATTCTTGGACTCCTATAAACGCCACAGAGGTCCAAGCTGTGGTTTTATCCACAAGTGGTGCATCTTTCGCTTGTTTTTTCTGCAAGTTTAGATTTTAACTCAAGTCTGAAACATGGCACGCACTGCAAAGATGTGCTGGAACAGAGAAAGTGTTAGAAATGACCCTATCATACAAACAAACAGCCTCACAACTAACCATGCACAAAAATGAATGAAACAGACTCAGCTCTGGTGAATGAGCCTCCTAAAATCATACAAGTGTTAGGGTTTTTCAAACTGATGACTGGTAGTGGAAAAATAGAAAAAAGAAAAAAGAAACAAAACCTGGGCTGCACCATGGCAACCATCACACAGACAACTGCATGGCGATGGATCCCAGTGACTTAATTGGCTTAATAATTAAAAGATATGAAAACCTTTTGTGGGTAATGATGTGAGTAATCACTGAGCAGCTATAGGTCCAGCCGTGCGGCTACAGCAGCACTCGGAGGACTATACAATAACTGCATATAGGTTTCCCAATTTCAGAGGAATGTCTTGATCTCAGGGGGACTTTAACAAGGTGCGATTTAACAAACTGTTAAATGTTTTGTCAGCTCTTCAAAGTCTACCCGCTCAAAGTCTACGTAGTATTTTGTTTTTTGAACTTACTGCTATAGAGTTGAAAAACTGCCAAATGATCCATCCATATGATCAACCTTTGCATGAAAGAAGATTAAGTAGCCTAAATTAGCCACATTGCATATTGACTGATTGTAGAAAAACTCGATTAAAATGACACGTACACGAGCTGCTTTAAAATTTACTTTCTATCATTTGTTTTTAATTAATTAAAACTTTTTAATGCTAGAGGCGAGTCTGCATAAATGCAACGGAGCGCGCTGATGCATTGGTCTGCTAAAACAGTAAGTAACAGGCAATTGCTTTGCATACATCCCTCCACTAAAATCCTTTTCTAAAGCAACGTGATTAGTAACGCGTTGTTAACAATGTATAAGTGAAAGGGGGTAAAGTGTGCTTAGAGATAAACACTGATGAATAACTTCAACATCAGGCTGGTTACTTGTGGCGCTGGAAGGTCTGCGCAGTCCAGCTTTGATGGATACTCACATTCATTTGTTCCTTTCCGGTGTTTAAAGATGATAACTTGCGCTTCCAGATGTACAAATTCCTCTCACTGTTCCCTTATGAAGACGAAGTACAGAGTTACATCCATCCCAGGAAAAAAGGCATTATCCCCGCGGCACACTTTGTTTCTTTGCTAAATTCCTATTCAGGTCTCTTCGATTTCTTATCAGACGAAATGATTAAAAAGAAAGAAGCAAACTTGGTCTCTTTGTAAAAACTTTCCTTTCGTCTTATCGGCATCCACTGCCCGCCTGTCTGGGCTCACACACACTGCTGCAGCACGCTAAGTGAAACCAAACGATGTGGGGGCCGAGCGGTGAACGTCCGTCTCCAAAATCGAATTTCTTCAACACGTGACGGAGTGCAGCCTCCTGCTCCTCTCCTCTTTCTGCTGCTGCTGTGATTACCACAAGGAGCCACACCGACTGCAGAGGCAGGTCAGGTTATTGCTGAACTTTGGTGCCACCATCCTATGCGAAAGGGAAGTGTAAATCAGATACAAAGCTCGCTGTGCTCTGCTCATCTGAAGAGTTAAACTGTAAAAGAAATCGCACAGAAATCTCTGCTGTGGTGACATGTATATGTCAGCACAGTACTTTTATAAATCCACAGATTTTTTACACGTATATTTGTTAAAACAGCTGAATAATTTCACCAAATAATACAACATACAAACTCATTTTAATCATCCCACTGCTGAAGTAAACTTTCAATCAGTATAAGATATAAACCCTTACATTCATCATATTCATTTACTTGTGCTTCCAGGCACAGTGAGGCTTGAAATGTATAATGTAAATCGGACCTGGCTTTAGTGATTATGAATTATATCCACCTGAGCTACCTAACAAAACAACCTCGACACAGCCACTGGATCATAAGGAGATCTAGCCATCATACAGACAACACTTTCCTTCAGATGTTGGAAGTCAAGAAACCTCCCTGGGGTATTTTCCATCTAAGTCTAAAAAGGATACAATGCCTGTAACTTTTCCTCATATGTTGTGACTCTTTAAAGGAACATAGCTTACATCTTCAGTCAACCCCCAAGGGGAAGCTACACTTTTATCTCTCATGATGCTGGAGCCATAACCCTGCTTCACTTTCTTGTCAATCACTAAAAGCTCTGAAAGTTATTAAACCCTTGTCACTTTGTATTTAGAGCTTATAAACATGAGAGGGGCAGCGAGTCCTTTTGTGTCTGTAGTTTTACTGAGAAACATCTGATGGAAATGGGATGAATGCCCCAATGTTTATTCATTTTTCTTCTTTGTCATTAAAGAAATGAATTTGAAAACTGAATTACCCCTGGCAAGACAAAATAAAGACATTTTATTCATGATATACCTGTGAAGTGACAGTATAAAGGAGGCTTTATGGATAGTAATGAACTAGCTGCTTTGTTCTGATTGCACTGATTAAGAAAAAGAGAGATTATCAAAAAGAATAAACAAAAAAGCTTGGTCACTCTAACCGTGATCTTTTTTTTTTATTGCGGCTAAAACTTTCTTTCCTCCAGCCAACCTCGTTATGTCTCCCCACTTTCTCTCTCTGAACTGCTTTTTCACCCAGTGGAATGAGTTCCACTGCTGGCAGCTTCTCATTATGACTGTGACAGTACAGCAAGGGAGGCAACTCACACAGATATGCATATATTCACACTAATCGACATGCTCAGATGGTTTTACTTCCACAGGGACAATCATCCATATTATCTACACTACCTGTCCCTATTTTAATGCCAGCCAGACAGAACAACTTAAAATGACATGGAGCTTGGCTCTGTTCTTTATGCCCTGGATGTAATTTTGAGTGCAAAGGATCAAAAGACAGATACAAGTGGGAGTTAAATAGTATGCTGCGCACAAAATAATATTTGCAGTATGCATTAAAAGAATTCAGCAGACGTAATACGTATTGGTGTTCTTAGATAGCAGTGTAGATAAATGTTTAGCAGAGCTGGAAAGAAAATAAAGTGTTTTGTTTATGTTTTATTTCCTTTCGTAGATAACATGTAGGGCTGTTTCATATCAATTCAAGTTGTTACTGACACTATCTCACTATCTTCGCAGTTCCTCGTGCAGCATTATATTAAACAAAGTAAAATCCTTTACCTTATCAAGATTCATTTTTATTGCAAATATCCTTTTCTTTTTTTAACATAAATATATTAAAAAGCAAAGCCACAAAATCTGCCCAGTGACAAAGCAATGGATTGTCAAATATCCTGTTCGCATACTAATGACAAAATGTTCACTTGGCATCACTTGGCTTGCCTATTCCAACTTTGATAAATTATTAAAGATGAAAAGATGTACAGAAACTAGGAGCACAGATGTCAAACTGATGGATTTGTTTATGGTTTTGCAAACAACAATAAGCAGATTAGGTATTGTACTGTGGATAAATCAAAACACGAGCGGAGCATCTGTTTTCCATCCAGCGTCGGTGCTGGAGTTCCATACAAAAGTGCAGCCTAAGTTTACGTCGTTTTAAAGGCTCAGTCTGCATTAATTTTACCTATGCTCACCTCACACTTCAGTTTTTCAAGTCCGTTCACATGCATGAGATTGTCATTTCCTACTTGGCTTTAACTGACTTGACTGCCCTCATGAGTCATATAAGGCCATGAATAAAAAAACAAGGTGCCGTAATGGTGGACAAATCTGCAATTCTACTTTGAGGTTAGATGCTGTCCACATCAAGACGTTGTGGTCTTAGTAATTTTTCTGTGCTGCTTATTTTAGTGACATTTGACCGTGGATTAGAGGGAGTACCACAGCTTGGCTCCTTTACCCTTGCAGAAAGACCATGAAAGAAATAATAAATAGATTGAGTTTAATCAAGATTAAAGGTAAGTGTGTGACATGCCACTCTTTCTCAGGAAATCATATCAGTAACTGCTTCTAACCTGATACACAAAATGTAAAAAAGAATAACAAAATACATGTATTTGTGAAATAAAACATCATGGTGTTGCACCACAAGCAATTTTTCAGCTGCTACATTAAAACCATAATAAGACTCAGATGTCCTTGTATCTCCCTACCCTGTAATTCTCAGTGTTTTGATGAAATATGATTTTTGTGAGATCTTTTCATTTAATTCTCAGTTTCTTTTGTGTAGCAATTGGCCCCACACATCATTGATGGCTGATTCGTGGTTTTTTTTATTTATTTATTTGCTCTCATAAAGTTTATATCGTGGCATTTGCAAGTGTGCCCTGGGTAACAAAAAAGGCTTTGAATGCGTTTAATTTGCAGCAACAATTTCTTGTTGTTTGTCAAGTCTTGGAAAACAAAATAACAAAAATGGGGATGACCTAATGAAGTTTTTGGTTAAAAAATGAAATAGGGGGAATAACAAGATGATTAATTTAATAGTTTTCGTAGCATTCCACAGAACAAAAAGCTGAGGAAAAGATATATACACATCAAATACTGAACTTGTTAAGCCACTGAGGCGTGGATTATCTGAGCATGCTCGCGTTCATTTCATTCTTTAAAAGTAATGGATTCATTTGTGATGCTTAAATGTAAATATTCTGTAATCCAGAACAAAATCCAGGACACAGACTTCACAATGCTGCTCTACCGGAACCCCATCTGGATCAAAACACAATGGAAGTTATGTCTGCAAGGTGAATAGTACAAAATGTTGAGGGTGGGGGGGTTGGGCACATATTTAAGCAGAGGCCTAATGACTTACGTTGAGACGAAACACTAACCAGAAGCAGTAGTGAACCATTTCCTCCAGACTGCTGTGCATTTCAGGAAATATGAGCTCTAGCGTGTTAAATGTCACCTCTTAAGTTACGGATGGGAAAAGTTCATATGAAACCTGCACAGTTCAAGATCAAGTCATAGAGTATCTAACGTTTCATGCTGTTTGGTGTGTTTTCTTTTTTTGTATAGTGCATGCATTTATTACCCTTATTGATATAGTGCATATTCTACGCTAGACTTACACTGTGTGATCCTTTCCACAGGATACTGCATATTGAATGAGCATGTGGTTTTCATTTGGTTGATAACGTTCTGGGAATACCTACCTCTTTGTCATCTTCTGGTTAATAGTGAAGATATTTTATAGATTTCATGTCTCCACAAATTGCCATAATAAATTGTTCATGAAACGAAAAATCCTTGTGATGCTCTGACACAGAAATGAAGGGCTTACAAAGAAAGAGATTTACTCTCAAGTTCTTCACTGTGATTACTGAACAACGTGAGTAAGCATCTGTAAAACTTAATGTTGCGTTTGCTTTACTCAGAACTAATATCTGGTTCCTTTTTTTCCCCAACAGATGCAAACATGAAAGGGATTGATATAGCCCTGTGTACAGTATATATTTGAAAGAGCAGCCTGCAGAGGTGATCCTACTTTCACTTTGCTGTTACTGGGTCAAATCTCCCTGTGATGCCAGCTTAAAAACTTTATTATTTTGTGTCTGAGCATAGCTGTTTATAAAAACGACCATCTTAGTGGTTAAATTAGTTTTTCCTTCTGAATTGTTAACTACAGTCTCATTGACCACATTGTAACCAACAAAAAAGGCAAAGATAGTATAATTGGTGTGTTAACTCCAAAAAAGTACAGTCTCATCCAGGAGGCAGCGTATAATTCTGTCGGGGTCATCCTGTTCCTCAATAGTCTGTGCTGTTTCTAGGAAAGTTGTATTTTCCTTAGAAAATACAAGGTGTGAATGTGAGAATACATAAATACAAAACAGAGCTCTGCTGACAAAGAGCCTGCCTGAATTGTATGTGTGGATTTAAGAGCTTAAATCTCACTAACCACAACAACTTTTGCAACAAAGCCTGTATGTTGTCTGAGACTTATCTTATTTTATCCTAGCGGACAAACTTTTAAAAACCTGCTTCTGGTTTAGTATTGTTGTTTATACCTGTCGCCAATCCTAACTGATCGAACTCAGATTATCTTTGCTTCTTGTTAAGACAAAAATCTAATTTAAGATAAAGTGAAGGTTTTGAGGCCAAGAGGCTATCTTAACTCTCAAAGATAAATGAGGTCTGACAGTAAATAATTTCCAGTGTTTCAGATCCTTTTTAATGTGTTTTAAGTATTCCTATGGTCTTCAATATTTGTGACTATGGTGTGTAATGACTCTTACAAAATATCATTTATTCATGTCATGGTATTTTACTCCTTTGGTTTAATCTGGTGAGTTTAATCACTGTTAAACATGGTAAATAGACTTGTCTCTATTGTCCTGGTTCTTGACAAATAACCGGTTTAATGAACTGTACAAAGAAATAAAGCTAATGAGAATTAATTTCCATTTGAAGTCTTTGAAAACAGCCTCAGGGTGAGGAGAAATATACTGAATTAGAGGGTAAATTGATAAAACTGGCATTTTCCCTCAGGCAATGCAGAAATGATATCTTCTTGTAACTGCAACAGTGAATCTTAACAATTTTAAAAAGCTCTGCCAGGCATTAGTTCTAATTAATTAATTAAGCATTAATTCAGCATGTCTGCAAAAAAGGAGGATGCAGCTGTAATGGCATTTGGAAATTACACTTTACATGCTGTATATATAGTGTGAGGACTTATTTTTAGACATATAGTTCATTAACAGTAAACATACAACATAATAATATCTAATAATCTATAGTAGACTGTAAATATAGTAGTCTATAGTAAATAAGCTATAGTATTTCTAAACACTATACAGAACTTCAGTCTTCTTAACAGCAGTCTGGCTTATAACAGTGCCACCCAATTCGGTAATGAATGCTTTCTAATTAATACACTATCCATCACAGAGTCCAACATTTCGTTCTCCTGCAGGACAAAATTCCTGAGACATTGTAGGGAGTCTAACTGATTCTGATGGAGATCACTTTTATTCTCCAGGAATGCATTGTGTTGTGGAGGAAAGGAATGCACAGCTTTGAGAGAGATGCCCTGGAATTCTCGAAACAATTAAATTGCTCAAGCAAAAATTTCTTTGAGGCAAAAAAAAAAGTCCTAGTGAGGGAAAAAAGCCTCTAATCCCATTACTCTGCACTTCACAATGCTGTCAGTTGAGAAAGTAATGTTGTTGACTCTACTTGGTTTGTCATTTTGAAGCACGGCATTGCAATGAGTGGCACTGAAGTGAACAATCGCTGTCAGGGTCAGCACAGAGCAACCTGGGCAAATTCCTTCATCGTTTCACCATGGCAGCCTTACTCAACTCTGCTATAACTACATGTTTTCACAATATTGTCAGAACATTACTTAAAAAAAAGAGTGTTCATTAAAACCATCAAATAGATGGAGTGACAGGATAAACTCAAATAATATATAACCGTGGAAACTATTTTCCTTTTCCATGAGTCAGTGGATGCAATCATTTACTTTGGCACATGCGAGGCTTTCGGTTGGTTCCACAGGAAACATGAATGACCCACACCCTCCTATCAATACTAAATATATTCCTATTTTTATGGCAGCTGGGGCAAAAGTCATCTCATTTCACAACTTGCCAAAGTACCTCTGAAAAATGCTATGTTCCTGATGGCTTGAGCACGATTTTTCTCATTAAAGATATAATCAGTGGTTACGCTTTCAAAAAGGACATATGTGTAAAGAATGTTGTTTTGCCGGTTATGCAGTCGGGGTTAAGGCATCAGCCCTCGAGGCTGGCAGCTTCACCAACAATTTGTCTAAGGGTCACATGATCCATATGGTCATGCTCATGAGCAAACATTTACATAACAAGAAACAGAGCTGGATGGTTGCAAATTGTAAACAGTTACTCATGGAGATGCAAATACAAAACAGCTTTCTGAAAGTAGTGCATCAACCAATTCGAAACATAAAACTAAAGATTGAGATTTTTCTTTTCCTGGCTCTTTATGTTTGAAAAACTAGAGATTAATCTTGCCAACAGTAATATGGATATTTTAGGTGTTCTTGTAATTTTGTGGGGTTGCAAATAAGAAAGCACGGTTGCCGTGCGGTAATGTCCGTGGTCATTTCCTTTATTTTTGTAATGACAGTGGCTGTTTTCCTGCATAATTAAAATAGATGCTTATGAAGATCTTGGCATCCGTAGACTCACTGCCAGGTGCAGAGCCAAAGATGGGAGACCTATTATCATCACCATTAGGCTATGAGGAGAAACCCCAATAGGACTACGAAATAGACAGTCGAGTGTAACTGGCCATTTGTCTGCATAAGTGCACTGGAATTACGCAGCTCTCTGGATAATTAAGAAATGGACATTTCACATTAGCTATTAGCAACTATAATGGAAAGCATCTGATTCTGTTTGAAATCCATCACGGTGAACTATATTTATCCTCTTATGGGTTTTTTTGCCTGAGTTTTGAGTTTACACATGAATATTTTGATTTTTTTTTTATGTAGCCGATATTCCCTGTTTGACTTCTTTATTATAATATTTGCAGCTAATTTTTTTGTTTTCAACTTTTTGAAAACTAGCTGGTTAGAGTTGTGGTTTTATATTCAATCCCTTGAGATTCAATTTATGCTGCAACGCCTGTGTCTTCTTTTATTTTGCTGTTACTCTGCCTGTTATTAACTTCCTGTTATATTCTGTTTTTATTTTAATTTTTACTTTCTCTTGTGTCTTCTAGTTTTGCTTGTGTGTCGTTGCCTTAATTAGTTTCAGTTGTGTGTATTTTCTTCCCTTGTTACCTTTTGTATATTTAAAGACCTAGTTGGTCAGTGTTCCTTGTCTGATTGTTTGTAGTCTTGGTGGTTCTGCCTCATGTTTGCCTTGTTTCAGATGTAGTATTTTAGGCTTCTGATAGGCTTCTGGATTCCAGCTGAATAAAGTTTGTTTGTTTTTTCATGTTTGTTTGCAGGCAAGTATTTGTCTGCAACTTTGCAAAAATGCTTCTCTGGTTACTTTCCTTAACATTTAGAACAGCAAATATCCTCCAAATATAAATATTTATGGCGTGATTGAAAATTATGTGTCAAAACCTTATGCTGGAATTTTATCTTTAATGATCTGTAGTAATAAATGCATATGTTTGATATGTAACATAAAACAGATTACTCTCTGGGGATATCAGTTTCTCTAGAGTATTTGTCACGGGGGGAAATCCTTGAACTCAAGCATTATATTTTGCCATGGGCAGGTTCAGCTGCCAAATGTAGGAATTTTACCTTAATTTTAGACTTTGAGAATGTCAGAAATAAAGTGACATCAAAGAGCAATAACACAGCTGTGACCATGTACAGTACATCCATTTTCGAAGGTCCGGGTAACTGGTCAGCTATAATCTATGACTTTAAATCATCCTGCAAAATGCAATAGCATGCAGCATAGCCTGCAGTGTAAAATAAGATCATCTTGGGAAACATAATATATGCCTGACATGAGTTTAGGAACAATGCTAAATAGTAAAGCTATAGAAATCCATGGCACGCTCAAGAAGAGGAATTGACAAATGTACAAAGGTGGCGTGGAGTAAATCTTATATTTAAACAGCCCATGGGAGGATACATCAGTATGCCATGTTTCAGCGTCAGTCATGCACAGATGTTTAAGAAGAGAGCTGCTATGTTACTGTCAAAGCCATATGTGCTTTGGTCTGTACAAACACTATAATCAGTAGCACTTTATAAAGCAGCTGCAGAGCCCACAACTAAAAATACACAGTCAAGGTTGCAAATCAGAATTTATACCAGTATAATCACTTTAATACTGAACGAAATGATTTTATAACCTCAGATATCGAATATAACCACATCCTGTTTTTGCGCTTTGATGATTCGCTGAGGTTTTAAACCCAAATCGTTTTCACGAAGCTCAGGGAAACGTGTTATTCTCAAACTCATCAGTTCAGGAAACTACAGCCAAAGCCTGCAGCCTTATAACGAATGGTAGCACTGTCGCAACAGATAAACCAGGGGTGTGATCACAGTGGTATGAAAGAAGTGAGAGACAGCCCATATCTTCTGCATGTTGAGGAGTTAAGGTCATAGACCAGGTCCCAGC